>NC_044565.1:84059400-84372144 GCF_007565055.1 Rhinopithecus roxellana
GACTGATTTACTTGATTTTCCTTCCCTGATACAACAATGCAGTTAGCAAGAAAATGGCCAAAAAGGCAAGCAAACAGATTAGCTGAAAGAAATTAAATTAGGAAAGAGGCACAGTGAGCCCATGGACTCTTTTTCCCAGGCCTCCAGAACGTCGCCACACCTTGATTTGACTCCATTAACAAACTTATCTAGAGAGAGCTGCATTGCTTGCTAGGTATTTTAGTATTTATTAAGTATAAATTCAAAAATAAAAATAGAAGTCCATTTCTGTGCTAGTTCCAAGAGGTAGATATAACCTTCACACACAGTACTTCCTAGGGTGTATTAGTTATTTACATTGCTAAATAAAGCACAAGATAGTAAAATGCTTATCCAATTTTCTGGCTATGGAGGACCTTTGGTCAGTTATTTAACTTCTCAGATTCCCCATCTGTAAAATGGGTATAACAATAGTGCCTACTATTCTATACAGCAGGGTTTCACAAGCTCAGCATTATCAACTTTGGGGCCAGATAATCCTTTGCTGTGGAGGGCTGCCCTGTGCATTTTAGGATGTTTAACAGCATCCCTAGCCTCCACCCACTAAATTCCTGTAGTATTCCCCCACCTCACTTATAACAATTAAAAATGTCTCCAGATATTGCTAGATGCCCCCTGGGGGAGGGGGGAAAGTCATCCATAGTTTAAAATCACTGCTGTCAACTGGATTAAGAAAATGTGGCACATATACACCATGGAATACTATGCAGCCATAAAAAAGGATGAGTTTGCGTCTTTTGTAGGGACATGGATGCAGCTGGAAACCATCATTCTTAGCAAACTATCACAAGAACAGAAAACCAAACACCGCATGTTCTCACTCATAGGTGGGAACTGAACAATGAGATCACTTGGACTCGGGAAGGGGAACATCACACACTGGGGCCTATCATGGGGAGGCGGGGGGAGGGATTGCATTGGGAGTTATACATGATATAAATGATGAATTGATGGGAGCTGATGAGTTGATGGGTGCAGCACACCAACATGGCACAAGTATACATATGTAACAAACCTGCACGTTATGCACATGTACCCTAGAACTTAAAGTATAATAAAAAAAATAAAATAAAATAAAAATAAAAATAAATAAATAAATAAAATCACTGCTGTAGAGGAATAAATTAACCAATATATATAAAATTCTTAGACTTATTCCAAACACCCAGCAAATGTTCATGGCTTGACCCAGAGGATAACAGAGCCTGGAGAATAGAGAGACAATTTGTTCTATAACAAAGAAGAACTTCACTATTCTTGTAGAGCTCCTAATAAAGTTAAAAATCACTCTCTGATACATTTCTCAATCATTCTCCATCCTTCAAAGACCTTGGTGAAAGGATCCAGGTGGTATTGACCACCTGACAAACTTACAAGCACTTACATTATCTCCCTCTTCTCTATTGAATGATACAAGCAATTTGCTGAAAATTGTGTTTATTATCCCCCTTGATACTTGAATGCCTGCCCAGCTGAAGACATTGTACACTATAGAGAATATTTTTATTGGATTTTACCAACAATCAAAATAACCCATCTGGTCTCACTCTTTTTATCTTCATTTAAAAACTGTTTTGTTATAATATCAAAAATGTGGTTTCTCTACTATACAAAGGGAACTATTGTTGTATCTCACTGCCTCTTTGATGCCCAGCACTATCCCAGTGATAACTAATGAGCACAACCATTCCATTAATGGACAGCTCTCACTGAGAAAGTTTATCCTTACCCCAAGCCTGACTCTCTCTCCTTGTAATCTCTCTGCACACTGTTCAGTCAACTACTAACTATGCAGCTGCTGTGTGCAAGGGCCCATGGCCTTGATCCACACAGGAATTCTATTCCCTTTCATGACAAAAATCCAGACACATGATGATAATGACAATTTCTCATTTTGGGCTTCTCTTCCCTAGTTAAATGTACCCAGTTCCATTCACTATTTCTCATAGATTGTGGTCCCCCTCCTTTAGATAAACTTGAATTTGTCAAAGGACTCTCAAAATGAAGTATCTGCATTGTACACCACACTGCAGCTGTTGTCTCACCCAGCAAAGAACCCAGCAGGGTTATTGCATCTCTGATCTACAACCATTCGACCTGCAGTGCAGCCCAAGATGGGCTATATCTTTAGCAGGTAAAGCCTGTCAGACTCAAGCTTTAAGACAAAGTAAGATCTCAGGTTTTTATCATGCAAATTCCCTCCCAGCAAGTTAACCCCCACCTGTGTACTCACAGGCCATATTTTGAACCAAAAAGGCATAATCATCTATTTATCCCTACCGTATTTAATCTTGGGGTCTTGAGCAGAGGCCAGAATGTCAAGATAGCTTTGCATGTTGGTTCTATAAACCATGGCATCAGCTACTTCCTCCCCCAGTTTTTCCCCAGCAGCTTTAGGCCCTCATAAATTTTAACTTGAATAAATTGTTATATTTGCGTCTAAAAAGGAGCAAGCAAACTGTAGCCCACAGCTCAAATTCAGCCACTGCCTATTTTGCAAATAAAATTTTACTGGAGCACAGCCATGCTCATTTACTATTGTCTATGACTGCTTTCCTATTACAACAGCAAAGTTAAGAAGTTGCAATGGGCTGGGCATGGTGGCTCACGCCTCTAATCCCAGCACTTTGGGAGGCCGAAATGGGTGGATCACCTGAGGTCCGGAGTTCAATATTAGCCTGACCAACATGGAGAAACCTCATCTCTACTAAAAATACAAAATTAGCCAGGCGTGGTGGTGCATGCTTGTAATCCCACCTACTTGGGAGTCTGAGGCAGGAGAATCGCTTGAACCCGGGAGGCAGAGGTTGCAGTGAGCTGAGATCGTGCCATTGCACTCCAGCCTGGGCAATAAGAGTGAAACTCTATCTCAAAATAGAAAAAAAGAAAGAAGAAGAAGAAGAAGAAGAAGAAGAAGAAGAAGAAGAAGAAGAAGAAGAAGGAGAAGGAGAAGGAGAAGGAGAAGGAGAAGAAGGAGGAAGAAGAAGAAGGAAGAAGAAGAAGAAGAGAAGAAGAAGAAGAAGAGAAGAGAAGAAGAAGAAGAAGGAGAAGAAGAAGAGAAGAAGAAGAGAAGGAAGAAGAAGAAGAGAAGAAGAAGGAGAAGGAGAAGAAGAAGAGAAGAAGAAGAAGAGAAGAAGAAGAAGAAGAAGAAGAAGAAGAAGAAAAGAAGAAGAAGTTGCAGTGGAAACCATATGGTCCATAAACCAAACATATTTACTATCTGGCCGTTTATGAAAAAAGTTTATGATCCTATGATCCCCAACCCAAAGCCTTGAAATATATATAATAGACTCAAGCCAAAATCAGGGTGCTATGGACCTCCAGTTTATTTAAAATGACAAACCAGCACATTTAGGAACAGTGGCTCACACAGCTTTGAATTCATTTAAAAATGAGGCCATTCCCAGGGACTGTGCAGAACTCAAAATATACTCTGCTATTGGCATTACTTGATCTTAATAATCCCATCAAAGTAAAAACAGGATTAATGAATTAACTGTGATTTAATTCAAAATTTGTTCTATTATGATACAAGTAGATGAGAGGAGAGAATGGGAAACAGAACATGTAAATCTTGAAGAAAACAACAGGAGTCTGAAGAGAAAATTGATTCTCAGAAGCAGCCAGAAGCCAAGAACCAAGAGGGGTTGTTGTAGAGATATATGGATTTGTTGTGATGAGGATTAATGCTTCCTCTCACACTGGCCTTTGTTGGGGTTAACATTGCTCCTGAGGCAGGTAACTTGGAAAACTACCATGGCTGCTGCTTAAAACCTGCCAGATGGGCTTCCTCATTGTTTCCCCCATAGACAGGTGATTACTAACTAAATCCAACACTGTAATGGAATCCAGTGTTCTCATAGGGTAGTAAATTTTCACAGCCTTAAATCCAGGCAACCCAAAGCCATTTGTCCCCCTTTAAACTTCATGCCCTTTGCTTATTTCCAACTAACAGTTCCCACATCAGGTTCTAGAGCCTAAGCACCGCAGGCTAGATTGTGCAATGTCAGGCTGACTGCTCGGGGGAAAAAGAATATTTGTGTTTCAACGCACACACTGACACAGCATGGATGCCTGTCCCCTCCAAATCTCACGTTGAAATGTGATCCCCAATGATGGAGATGGGCCCTAGCGGTAGGTGTTGGGGTCATGAGGGCGGATCCCTCATGAATGGCTTGGTGCCCTCCCCACAGTAATAACTGAGTTCTCACTCTGTGAGTTCATGTGAGATCTAATTGTTAAAAAGAGCCTGGCACCTCTTCCTCTATCTCTTGTTCCCTCTCTTGCCATGTGACGCTCCAGCTTGCCTTCCCCTCTACCATGACTAAAAGCTTCCTGAGGCCTCACCAGAACCCAGATACTGGTGTCATGCTTGTACAGTCTGAAGAACCATGAGCCAAATAAACCTCTTTTCTTTATAAATTACCCAGTCTCTGGTATTCCTTTATAGCAATGCAAAACAGAATAGCCAAACCCTATTGTTAACAAATGTTAGGCCCAATGCACTGAGTCTGAAAATGATCTTGCAAACAGGTCATTTGCCAGGAGGAGAGAACATTGCCAAGTAGTTCAGGCCATGGGCAGGCCTGGAATGGACTCTTGACCTGTTTGTTTCCTCCAAGTCTCAGTTTCCTCATTTACAAAATAGAAATAATAGTAACACTTCTTCACAGGGCTGTTGAGAGAATTAATGATATAATGCATATAGAGCACACAGTATCTGGTATCTAGGAAATATTCAGGAAATGTTTACATTTACAATAATTTCTAAGACAATGCCCAAAGTACCCCTCTCTGGACAACAACACTAAAATCACATGCACCACTTAACAAATGAGAACACAAGAACATGCAAGTTTTTCGATTTTTCCCAAGGCAAGAAAACAAGCACTGGTGCAAATGTGGAAAGAATGTTTTCAGTCCACTGCCTACCTGTGATAACCCAAAAAAGAAGTCATTATTAAACAAGCAATTGCCTTTGTTTTATTGTTTTTCCAAATAAATTCACCCATGTTGAACCTAAAAGCCAGCCACATGTGACTCCCCACATCCTCCAGCCTTGCTGTGTAACCCTTACCTGTAATATTTGCATTAAGAGACAGGTTCAGCTCTAAAACAGAGAGAAACACAAATACCATGGCTCAAAATAAATAGACATTTATTCCACCCTTATGGTAACAGTCTGGAGGTGACACAAGAGGTTAGGTAGCTCGGCTCCACAGGAGCATCCAGGGACTCAGGCTCCTTCTGCTTTGTTGTTCTGCCATCTCCCGTGGTCCCTGAACCAGCAGAACCAGCAGCACTCAAGAACTAGTTAAATATGCACATTTCTGGGATTCTACCTTACTGAATCAGAAATTCTGGGGGCCCAGCCATCTATGCTTTAACAAGCCTTCTAAGTACTGTCCTTATGCAAGTAGTCAAAATGGACTTACCACCATTTCCATGTTCTAGATCACAGAAAGGTAGAAAAGAAGAAATGAAAGAGAAATCATTTCCTTTCAAGGAAGTAAAAGGGAAATTGCAAACGTTGCCCATTCTGTTCACTCTCCCTTGGCAAGATGCATGGTCAAAACAACACATCCAGCTGCAAGGCAAATGCAGTCTCCAACAGCATAGTTATGGCTAACTGGAGGAATTGGGCGGGGTGGAGGTTCTATTAAAAGGAAGAATAGATATTGGGAAAGGGGAGCAATTAGAAGTCTCTACAACAATATTTAAATGGAAATGGATTCAGTCTCCCATCCCCCACACAGAGGAAACTCAGTATCACTGGTACCTCTCAGAGGTTGCATTTTTCCATTGACACTTCTAGATTTGATTTCCTCCTTCCCCTAAGTAATTATCTTACTCAAGTCAATCCTCCCCTAGTATCTTTCCTTCATTTTCCCCAAAACCCTTACACGAGGGTAGTTACTCGGAACAATGACGATAAAGGGATATTACTACCCAGCAGATCATTTAAAATCAAATCTGAGACCCCTCTGTTCTAAAGACCCCCTTACCCCTTCCAACCAGAACCTCACCCCTGGTCAACTTTCTTAACCTTCCCATCTCTGAGTTCCTTATCCCTCACTTCTGAACTGCCCATGGGAATCTAAAATGGCTGCCAGCTCCTTTTAAAGAGAAATAATTCTTGTCTCCACTACACCAGGAGGGGCAAGGAGGCAGGGTGAGCAGGAACACCCTCTCATTCCTGAAGAAGCTAATAGCAAATTTTTCTAAACAAAAGCAAATCTCATCCTCTCTTACCAGGTTTAAAACAATACAATGTTTTCCTCCACCCAGAAATAGGCCATGGTGCCACCCTGCATTTAAGTCAATCAAATCAAAAAGTCTTAGAAGAAGGGATTATGTAATTGTCCCAGAGGTTAGTTTTCTATTATTTAAAATGGGTTCTTCAAAACTAAATCTTAAGTATGAAATGGCACTGATTTATTGAAGCATTATTTCTAGATAAGAATTCTCTCCTCTGCTCTTAATTAAGATTGTTTCCCTTAATTACCAGAGAGGAGAAATGTTATTTGAAATCTTAAAAGTAGATGGCTAAAAAGTTGAAACAGTACAAGTATGTAAAAAATCAAAAAGAAACATCTCCCTCCCTATTCTATTTCTTCCCAAAGGTTACTTTGTTAGCAAGTGCTTGTGTATCCTTCCAAGGGAAAAAAAAAAGTGCTTATTATAATGATGAATATGTCTAAGAATTTATTGAATGCTTAACCCATGCTAGCCACTGTACTAAGCATTTTGCATATAAACCTATAATCCTCCCAACAACCCTATGATTTGGGTACTATTATTCTTAGCCCTGATTTTATAGGTGAGGAAGCTGAGGCACAGGGAGAGACTTAGGCAACTCACCCAATGTCACACACTAAGCAGTAGAGGTAAGAATCAGCCCATACAGACAGACTCCAGAGCCCAAGCTCTTCAGCACCACGCTTAGTGGGATCTTCTCCACCCAGTGAACCATACATTTCTCAAAGTAAAGCCATTGAGCCACTTACTCAAGGGATTCCAAGATATCTGCTCAAGAACTGGTCTCCCTCTCATCTATGCATAGCATTCCTAATTTGTTCCCTGCCCAAGAACTAAAAATATATATTTAAAAGAAAAATACAAAATGGAAAGAATCTTATGGAAATAGAGATCAGACCCAAGGAAAAGCAAGAGATGGGGGGGAGTGGCTCTTTCCCTCACTTTCCCTGAGTCATCTCTCCTAAGGAAGCGCTGGCATGAGCATTTCCAGGGAAACAGATGGAAGAGGGAGGAACAGAAGCGGGAAGTGGGTTCTTTCAGCCTAGAAGAGAAGCTGGTGGGGCATCTCCTAGGGAAGTTCCATCTGGGGAGAAAAGGTGGCTCCACAGTGGTCTCTCGGTTCCAGATCCCAAAAAAAAGACTTAGATTGAGCAGAGTCAAAGCGAATTTGCACCAGTGTTTAAAAGGCAAGGAAGACTTTATTCAAGATTATTGCAAGGCAGAGAGAGATGAACTCAGTTGCTGAACCAAAAGGCAGGAGAGGTGTTGAGTACTGGGGTGAATTCATGCAAATGTATGGGAGGGCCTTAGAGGAGGTTAGCGATGGGATTAATCTGTTTGCTAACTGACACTTATCACAGTTAGTCTCTTATGTTCCCACCAAGGCTGGGAGATGGGGGTACTATCTTTCTTGATGACTATATATCAAAGGGATGGTATCATCTGTCCTAGAAAAAGACATTTAGATTGAGCAAATGAGTAATTGTAAGCAAATTACTGGCTTATAAAACTGACTGGCAGCAGGGACAAGAGTCACATCTCAAAGGAGCGGAGAAAGAATTTACGATTAAGTTTTCTAAAGTAAATGCTCTAATAAAATGCAAATCTGGGGACTAGAATCCTCAGGAAGGTTGTCTATAGCAAGCTGAGAGGACCTTAAACACACCTTGGTTGGAAGGCTCCTGTTCAGTGACTAGGGTCTTCTGGATGTTTTGCGGGCTGGCCCTGAAGCCCAGATCTGCAATATTCCCTCTGTGCCCACTGAAGCAGTTCAAAGTTGATTTTTTCCTTTTGTTGTAAAATTAGCCCCTGTTTTTGGAATGTGATTCTCCCCCACACACACACCGCTTTAGCTTTGGCTTCCTTCCCACTCCTTTGGCATCTAAACTATTAGGGTTTTGAAAATCATTTCATTTAAAGAGACAGAATGGAATAGTGAAGCTTTCATAATCATTTCTCTGTACTGCACCAACTTAGCTGACTTTGCATTTTTTAAATGCTGCTTTGCTTCCTGCAGAGGCAAGATAGCAACCATTTAAACAAGGCTGTTGCTAGTGGGCTTTCTTCTACTTAATTCCAGGCAGCTTTC
Source organism: Rhinopithecus roxellana (assembly GCF_007565055.1). Taxonomy (NCBI): domain Eukaryota; kingdom Metazoa; phylum Chordata; class Mammalia; order Primates; family Cercopithecidae; genus Rhinopithecus; species Rhinopithecus roxellana. Next base: position 84,067,787 of record NC_044565.1, read on the forward strand.
ACCTGGATGGTATAGGTATCATTCTACTCAGAGACAAGACTCTCCAATGGGAGACCCTCAGCTAGAAAGATGCTGAAACAGTGTCAACAGCAATTCATGCAAAAAGGAGAAGAAATTCTACTTAAAGCAATACTAGGAGCACAGTTCACAGCCTTGAAGCTTATTAAATTCCTTTCTGCTGGGATAGAAAGTTCTGAAACTGTCCCCAAGAAAATTTTATAAAATCAATGGATAAAAAATAATTTTCAACTAGGCTTATAGCACAACCCACAGTTCTCATGAAGCCAGTTTGCTCTTCGGCCCACCTGTGGCTCGTCACTGCTTACTACCCCAGGATGTGTAGCCCTTGTCACAAGACTGTTCCTTTATTGTTTTTTTATTGTTCTGTAAGGCGTTGTGAGATGATAAGCTTTCCACTGAGTTTCTCCATTAGGCTCTACATACCCACAAAACTACCCATGCCAGCTGGTCAGAAGGGTCCAGCAAAAAGCCAGCTCATAAAAAAAATAATGATTTCATCCTCCTTACCCTGACCAATCGATGACCTCAAATTTTCCAGACTCTCACCCTCCATGATCCCCTTAAAAACTGTGGCCCAGCACTTTGTGAGGGCGAGCAGGCAGATCACGTGAGGTCAGGAGTTCAAGACCAGCCTTGCCAACGTGGTGAACCTTCATCTCTACTTAACATACCAAAATTAGCCAGGCATTGTGGCACGCACCTGTAGTCCCAGCTACTCAGGAGGCTGAGGCAGGAGAATTGCTTGAACCTGGGAGGCAAAGGTTGCAGTGAACTGAGATGGCATCACTGCACTCCTGTCTGGGCAACAGAGCAAGACTCCATTTAAAAAAAAAAAAAAAAGAAAAGAAAAGAAAAAGAAAAAAACAACCTCTTGCCCAGAATCCTTTGATAAAATGGATTTGAGGCTGTAGTAATTTGTGACAAATCAGCCAGGAACCACACGCCTTCTGTGCATTTGCCTACATCCCTGGGCCCCCTTGCCTTTAGGGCAGACCCAGAGACGAACCCAAGCAGCTGCTTAGTTCTGCTGAACTAAGAGCTATTCCCAGGGTCTGCCCTATTGGCAGGATGGTGTCGACCTTCAGCGCATAACCTTGCCTGCAGCAGAAAAACAGTTTCTGGTCTCTGGAGACATCTCTGATGAACTTTCTCTGTGCGACCGGCACCCCCATTTCTTCTCCTGATTTGTAGGCCTCTTTGGAGGTCTTATTGACCCTCCCTAAGCTGTAAGTTGGATCTTGCTTGAGGGGATCTCCTCTCAAGTGGAAAAAAAAAAATAAGGGTCACTGCTTGGGAATAATACTCTTGGTTTTTGGAAATCTAAAACTTAATATTAAAAGGCCCTTTGTCTTTGTCTCAATTACGTGTGTTTGTATTTGCGGGGGGAATCCCTGAAAGAACTGCTGGTGAAAGCTCAGCAGGCCTAGCTCAGGGAACTCTCCTAGTTTGGTCAGCCACACCCAGGGTCAGCCACACTTCAGGGTTGTCAGTCACAACCCTGAAGGAGCTGTTGGCAGAAACTCAGTAGGTCTAACTCTGGGTGACCATCCACTCTTCTATCTTGCCCAGAAACTACCCATTGAATTCCCAGTCAGAGGTCATTTCTCCCCACCTTGAGTGGATCAAAGGTAATGGGGCCAATAGGGGAGCCTTGCTAGGTCAATGCTTGGATGCTGAGCAGGGTAACTAGTGCCTGTGTTTTGTTACATGTATATTGCTCCAGCTGGAATGGGAAATGTTAATTCACTTCCCCTACACAGCCTGTTGGGCTGCCTATGATCCCATGAATCAAAAAAGAATGATCTTTCCTTATAACCCAGCTTGGCCCCAATACCTGCTGGATTCAGAAAAATGGTAGTCACTACATGGTCCCCTAACTTATAATACCACCCTACAGCTATATTTATTTTGTAAAAAGAAAAAGGAAGGGGAGATAAAATCCCCTGTATATCATATTTTGTGTTGCTTTGACAAAATAGACAAATACAGAAAAAAATACAAAGTCATGATTCAACAACAACAAAAAAACCTGTTTTGATTAGTCACAAAAAAATAATAATAATATTATGATGGTTGAATTAAATAAACCTAGAGCTCCCCCTCCTCCATCTTATGGGGGAGCCACAGCAGAACTACTGACACCTGAGCCACAGTCCTCACCGCCCCCCCCTCCCCCACCAAGAGTTCATCAATCCAGGACAACAGAAATAGTCTCCCCTTCTCACACCTGACAAGGAACTAAATTTGGTCAGAGCACCACTCTGGCTCCAGGAGGACAATTTCCTCTAGGACGAGTACCTATAAAATATATTGATACGGTCACAGTCCAGCCTATGGAATTTATAATTTATTCTCTCTTCTCCACCTCAGACCTGCTTAATAATATGCCCACATTTCGAGAAGATCCAAAGTGAAAACAAAATCTATTCTCCTCTGTATGTGCCACCCACAACTCCACCTAGACAGATGTTCAAATTTTACCTAATCTTTATTGACTGTAGAGCAGCAAATAATGATTTTAAATAAAGCTAAGAAAAGGCTGACCATATACACACGGAGTCTCCCAGTAATCCAATAAGGGCTGCTGCCCAGGTTATAGTTCGCACCTCTGACCCAGGATAAAATATAAACCCTAGAGGTGGACCCAAGTTCAAACATTGTTGAGACTACATTCTGGCAAGCAAAAAATTCAGTAAGGTTCAGAAGTAGAAGCTAATGAGGGTACCTCAGAATTGTTAAAACAAATCTTTGAGGATTTCAGACAATACATAAATATTGACCCAAAGCCACAAAAACATTTTAAAATAGGAAACATAATGTTTGTCAGTCAAAGTGCCCCAAATAATGAGAAAAGATTACAAAAATTAGAGGAGGCTTTGAACACATCCTTGTCTCAATTAGTAAAAATTACTTTCAAGGTATTTGCTGATCGATGTTTTAAAAAAATAAAAACAACAAAGAAAAAAAATTAGGCCAACTTAATAACTGCAACTCTAACCCAAGGAATCCCTATGCCTTATTGGACACACAGTCTAAGACCACCTGGGCCTCCAAACCACCAATAAAAAGAATATTCCACTGCAAGTCCCAAGCAGTCCGCCTATTGCAAACAGGAGGGCCACTGGAAAAAAAATTGTCCATGCCTTAGAAAGCCTAATGTTAGAAAGAGTCAGCCTCTGCTCACTAAACATCTGAGATAACTAGGGGATTTGAGACAGGTATCCAAAAAAAGGATCAAGAATAATGGGCCCGGGGGCGGAGCAAGATGGCCGAATAGGAACAGCTCCAGTCTCCAACTCCCAGCGCGAGCGACACAGAAGACCGGTGATTTCTGCATTTTCAACTGAGGTACTGGGGTCATCTCACTAGGGAGTGCCGGACAATCGGTGCTGGTCAGCTGCTGCAGCCTGACCAGCGAGAGCTGAAGCAGGGCGAGGCATCGCCTCACCTGGAAGTGCAAGGGGGAAGGGAATCCGTATTCCTAGCCAGGGGAACTGAGACACACAACACCTGGAAAATCGGGTAACTCCCACCCCAATACGGCGCTTTAAGCAAAGAGGCACACTAGGAGAATATATCCCACGCCTGGCCGGGAGGGTCCCACGCCCACGGAGCCTCCCTCACTGCTAACACAGCAGTCTGCGGGGATCTATCCGCAAGGCAGCAGCGAGGCTGGGGGAGGGGCGCCCGCCATTGCTGAGGCTTAAGTAGGTAAACAAAGCCGCTGGGAAGCTCGAATTGGGTGGAGCTCACAGCAGCTCAAGGAAGCCTGCCTGTCTCTGTAGACTCCACCTCTGGGGACAGCGCACAGCTGAAGACGAACAGGGGAAGCAGCGGGGGCCGGTGCAGACGCGAACGACTCTGTCTGACAGCTTTGGGAAGAGCTGTGGATCTCCCAACTCGGAGGTTGAGATCTGAGAACGGACAGACTGCCTGCTCAGGTGTGTCCCTGACCCCTGAGTAGCCTAGCTGGGAGAAATCCCCCACTAGGGGCAGTCTGACACCCCACACCTCACAGGGTGGAGTACACCCCTGAGAGGAAACTTCCAAAGGAAGAATCAGACAGGTACACTCGCTGTTCAGCAATATTCTATCTTCGGCAACCTCTGCTGCTGATACCCAGGCAAACAGGGTCTGGAGTGGACCTCAAGCAATCTCCAACAGACCAACAGACAGTCCTTCTGACTGTCAGAAGGAAAACTATCAAACAGGAAGGACACCTATACCAAATCCCCATCAGTACGTCACCACCATCAAAGACCAGAGACAGATAAAACCACAAAGATGGGGAAGAAGCAGGGCAGAAAAGCTGGAAATTCAAAAAATAAGAGCGCATCTCCCCCTGCAAAGGAGCGCAGCCCATCACCAGCAACGGATCAAAGCTGGTCAGAGAATGACTTGGACGAGAGGAGAGGAGAAGGCTTCAGTCCATCAAACTTATCAGAGCTAAAGGAGGAATTACGTACCCAGCGCAAAGAAACTAAAAATCTTGAAAAAAGAGTGGAAGAATTGACAGCTAGACTAATTAATGCAGAGAAGATCATAAACGAAATGACAGAGATGAAAACCATGACACGAGAAATACGTGACAAATGCACAAGCTTCAGTAACCGACTCGATCAACTGGAAGAAAGAGTATCAGCGATTGAAGATCAAATGAATGAAATGAAGCGAGAAGAGAAACCAAAAGAAAAAAGAAGAAAAAGAAATGAGCAAAGCCTGCAAGAAGTATGGGATTACGTAAAAAGACCAAATCTACATCTGATTGGGGTGCCTGAAAGTGAGGGGGAAAATGGAACCAAGTTGGAAAACACTCTTCAGGATATCATCCAGGAGAACTTCCCCAACCTAGTAGGGCAGGCCAACATTCAAATTCAGGAAATACAGAGAACGCCACAAAGATACTCCTCCAGAAGAGCAACTCCAAGACACATAATTGCCAGATTCACCAAAGTTGAAATGAAGGAAAAAATCTTAAGGGCAGCCAGAGAGAAAGGTCGGGTTACCCACAAAGGGAAGCCCATCAGACTAACAGCAGATCTCTCGGCAGAAACTCTACAAGCCAGAAGAGAGTGGGCGCCAATATTCAACGTTCTTAAAGAAAAGAATTTTAAACCCAGAATTTCATATCCAGCCAAACTAAGTTTCATAAGTGAAGGAGAAATAAAATCCTTTACAGATAAGCAAATGCTTAGAGATTTTGTCACCACCAGGCCTGCCTTACAAGAGACCCTGAAGGAAGCCCTAAACATGGAAAGGAACACCCGGTACCAGCCATCGCAAAAACATGCCAAAATGTAAAGACCATCGAGGCTAGGAAGAAACTGCATCAACTAACGAGCAAAATAACCAGTTAATAGCATAATGGCAGGATCAAGTTCACACATAACAATATTAACCTTAAATGTAAATGGACTAAATGCTCCAATTAAAAGACACAGACTGGCAAACTGGATAAAGAGTCAAGACCCATCAGTCTGCTGTATTCAGGAGACCCATCTCACATGCAGAGACATACATAGGCTCAAAATAAAGGGATGGAGGAAGATCTACCAAGCAAATGGAGAACAAAAAAAAGCAGGGGTTGCAATCCTAGTCTCTGATAAAACAGACTTTAAACCATCAAAGATCAAAAGAGACAAAGAAGGCCATTACATAATGGTAAAGGGATCAATTCAACAGGAAGAGCTAACTCTCCTAAATATATATGCACCCAATACAGGAGCACCCAGATTCATAAAGCAAGTCCTTAGAGACTTACAAAGAGACTTAGACTCCCATACAATAATAATGGGAGACTTCAACACTCCGCTGTCAACATTAGACAGATCAACGAGACAGAAAGTTAACAAGGATATCCAGGAATTGAACTCATCTCTGCACCAAGCGGACCTAATAGACATCTATAGAACTCTCCACCCCAAATCAACAGAATATACATTCTTCTCAGCACCACATCGCACTTATTCCAAAATTGACCACATAATTGGAAGGAAAGCACTCCTCAGCAAATGTAAAAGAACAGAAATTATAACAAACTGTCTCTCAGACCACAGTGCAATCAAACTAGAACTCAGGACTAAGAAACTCAATCAAAACCGCTCAACTACATGGAAACTGAACAACCTGCTCCTGAATGACTACTGGGTACATAACGAAATGAAAGCGGAAATAAAGATGTTCTTTGAAACCAATGAGAACAAAGATACAACATACCAGAATCTCTGGGACACATTTAAAGCAGTGTGTAGAGGGAAATTTATAGCACTAAATGCCCACAAGAGAAAGCAGGAAAGATCTAAAATTGACACTCTAACATCACAATTAAAAGAACTAGAGAGGCAAGAGCAAACACATTCAAAAGCTAGCAGAAGGCAAGAAATAACTAAGATCAGAGCCGAACTGAAGGAGATAGAGACACAAAAAACCCTCCAAAAAATCAATGAATCCAGGAGTTGGTTTTTTGAAAAGATCAACAAAATTGACAGACCGCTAGCAAGGCTAATAAAGAAGAAAAGAGAGAGGAATCAAATAGATGCAATAAAAAATGATAAAGGGGATATCACCACGGACCCCACAGAAATACAAACTACCATCAGAGAATACTATAAACGCCTCTACGCAAATCAACTAGAAAATCTAGAAGAAATGGATAATTTCCTGGACACTTACACTCTCCCAAGGCTAAACCAGGAAGAAGTTGAATCCCTGAATAGACCAATAGCAGGCTCTGAAATTGAGGCAACAATCAATAGCCTACCCACCAAAAAAAGTCCAGGACCAGATGGATTCACAGCTGAATTCTACCAGAGGTACAAGGAGGAGCTGGTACCATTCCTTCTGAAACTATTCCAATCAATAGAAAAAGAGGGAATCCTCCCTAACTCATTTTATGAGGCCAACATCATCCTGATACCAAAGCCTGGCAGAGACACAACAAAAAAAGAGAATTTTAGACCAATATCCCTGATGAACATTGATGCAAAAATCCTCAATAAAATACTGGCAAACCGGATTCAGCAGCACATCAAAAAGCTTATCCACCATGATCAAGAGGGCTTCCTCCCTGGGATGCAAGGCTGGTTCAACATTCGCAAATCAATAAACGTAATCCAGCATATAAACAGAACCAAAGACAAGAACCACATGATTGTCTCAATAGATGCAGAAAAGGCTTTTGACAAAATTCAACAGCCCTTCATGCTAAAAACGCTCAATAAATTCGGTATTGATGGAACGTACCTCAAAATAATAAGAGCTATTTATGACAAACCCACAGCTAATATCATACTGAATGGGCAAAAACTGGAAAAATTCCCTTTGAAAACTGGCACAAGACAGGGATGCCCTCTCTCACCACTCCTATTCAACATAGTGTTGGAAGTTCTGGCTAGGGCAATCAGGCAAGAGAAAGAAATCAAGGGTATCCAGTTAGGAAAAGAAGAAGTCAAATTGTCCCTGTTTGCAGATGACATGATTGTATATTTAGAAAACCCCATCGTCTCAGCCCAAAATCTCCTTAAGCTGATAAGCAACTTCAGCAAAGTCTCAGGATACAAAATTAATGTGCAAAAATCACAAGCATTCTTATACACCAGTAACAGACAAGCAGAGAGCCAAATCAGGAATGAACTTCCATTCACAATTGCTTCAAAGAGAATAAAATACCTAGGAATCCAGCTTACAAGGGATGTAAAGGACCTCTTCAAGGAGAACTACAAACCACTGCTCAGTGAAATCAAAGAGGACACAAACAAATGGAAGAACATACAATGCTCATGGATAGGAAGAATCAATATCGTGAAAATGGCCATACTCCCCAAGGTTATTTATAGATTCAATGCCATCCCCATCAAGCTACCAATGAGTTTCTTCACAGAATTGGAAAAAACTGCTTTAAAGTTCATATGGAACCAAAAAAGAGCCCGCATTGCCAAGACAATCCTAAGTCAAAAGGACAAAGCTGGAGGCGTCACGCTACCTGACTTCAAACTATACTACAAGGCTACAGTAACCAAAACAGCATGGTACTGGTACCAAAACAGAGATATAGACCAATGGAACAGAACAGAGTCCTCAGAAATAATACCGCACATCTACAGCCATCTGATCTTTGACAAACCTGAGAGAAACAAGAAATGGGGAAAGGATTCCCTATTTAATAAATGGTGCTGGGAAAATTGGCTAGCCATAAGTAGAAAGCTGAAACTGGATCCTTTCCTTACCCCTTATACGAAGATTAATTCAAGATGGATTAGAGACTTAAATGTTAGACCTAATACCATAAAAACCCTAGAAGAATATCTAGGTAGTACCATTCAGGACATAGGCATGGGCAAGGACTTCATGTCTAAAACACCAAAAGCAACGGCAGCAAAAGCAAAAATTGACAAATGGGATCTAATTAAACTAAAGAGCTTTTGCACAGCAAAAGAAACTACCATCAGAGTGAACAGGCAACCTACAGATTGGGAGAAAATTTTTGCAACCTACTCATCTGACAAAGGGCTAATATCCAGAATCTACAAAGAACTCAAACAAATATACGAGAAAAAAACAAACAACCCCATCAAAAAGTGGGGAAAGGATATGAACAGACATTTCTCAAAAGAAGATATTCATACAGCCAACAGACACATGAAAAAATGCTCATCATCACTCGCCATCAGAGAAATGCAAATCAAAACCACAATGAGATACCATCTCACACCAGTTAGAATGGCAATCATTAAGAAGTCAGGAAACAACAGGTGTTGGAGAGGATGTGGAGAAATAGGAACACTTTTACACTGTTGGTGGGATTGTAAACTAGTTCAACCATTATGGAAAACAGTATGGCAATTCCTCAAGGATCTAGAACTAGATGTACCATATGACCCAGCCATCCCACTACTGGGTATATACCCAAAGGATTATAAATTATTCTACTACAAAGACACATGCACACGTATGTTTATTGCGGCACTATTCACAATAGCAAAGACTTGGAATCAACCCAAATGTCCATCTGTGACAGACTGGATTAAGAAAATGTGGCACATATACACCATGGAATACTATGCAGCCATCAAAAAGGATGAGTTTGCGTCCTTTGTAGGGACATGGATGCAGCTGGAAACCATCATTCTTAGCAAACTATCACAAGAAGAGAAAACCAAACACCGCATGTTCTCACTCATAGGTGGGAACTGAACAATGAGATCACTTGGACTCGGGAAGGGGAACATCACACACTGGGGCCTATCATGGGGAGGGGGGAGGGGGGAGGAGGGAGGGATTGCATTAGGGAGTTATACATGATATAAATGATGAATTGATGGGTGCTGACGAGTTGATGGGTGCAGCACACCAACATGGCATAAGTATACATATGTAACAAACCTGCACGTTATGCACATGTACCCTAGAACTTAAAGTATAATAAAAAAAAAAAAAAAAAAAAAGAATAATGGGGCCCAGGGCTCCTCCCAACCCAAATGACACCCTCCATATTTCCCATATACAGCCCCAGGTCGTGATGACGGTGGAAAAATCAGCTTTCATACTTTTAAATAGACACTGGTACCACCAATTCAATATTAAATACCCAGTTGTCTCAACTTTCTTCAAAAACTGTAAAGATGACTGGGGTGTCGAGAAAAGTACTGACAAGATCATTCTTCCAACCTTCAGACTATCAACTAAGACAAGCTCTTTTAAAACACCATTTTCCATATATGCTTAAATGTGCTTTCCCTCTATGGGGGCGAGACCTCTTAACCAAACTAAATGCTACAGTTACCCTTTCTCCAGGACAGTTGACCATCCTGCTGTCTCCAAAACAAGCATGTACTCTACAGGCTGAATTGTTACGATCAGAGGCCCTTAAAAACATCCTCATCCCTGAAGAAATACTCTAAGAGGTGACTCCAGAAACATGAGCAGTAAAATTCCAGGAAAAACAAAAACTACAGCCGCTGTACAAGTCCAGGTTCATGCAGGAGTAACACTGCCAAATCTAAAGCAATATTCCTTGAGAGAATGGGCATGGGCTCAGCCTCTGATAATGGCCTTTCTACAACATAGACTCTCTAGACCTTGTTGGTCCCATGTAACATGCCCATCTTGCCAGTACAAAAACTGAAAACTAAGGAATATATGTTTATATAGGATTTAAGGTCCATGAACCAAATCATCAAAAACATCCATCTGGCAGTTCCCAATCCTTACACACTACTCACAACTCTAATCAGTCAGTTTTGCTGATTTTCAGTCTTACAACTAAAAAGGTGTCTTCTTCTATACTCCTCGAGTCCAGAGTCCCAAGAACTATTTGCCTTGAAATAAGAAGACTTTGACACTAAAGTTAAATGGTATTGCTACACAATACTTCCCCGAGGCTTTAAAAACTCACCAATCATGTTGAGAAAAATACTTCTTAAAGACCTTCAATAAGTCAATTTAAAAATGAGATTTTGTTACAGTGTGTTGAGGACATGTTAGTAGCCAAAAGAAACCCTGACCAGCATACTACACCTGACTATATGCAGATGTAAAGTATCCAAGAGAAGATCCAGATCTCAAAACCCTTCAGTTAGGGATTTTAGACTTCAACTTTCTCAGGGACAGAAAAAATCTACTTCCAGACTGGAGAAAAGCTCTTTTCATTGTGGCCAGACCCACAACACGGTGACACTGTGAGTGTTTTTAAGTATGACTGGATTTTGCCATATTTAGTTTCCTAATTTTGGCCTTATAGCAAAACTTCTCTATAAAGCCACCCCTCCCCCTGCCCCCGGCCAAGAAAAAGACACTGAACCCCTAGACTGGAAAATGTCAAAAGACCTTTCTAATCATTAAAAATATATATTTATTAACAGCTCCAGCGTTGAGATTCCCTAACCTAAGAAAACTGTTTGACTTGTTCATACACAAGAGACAAGAAATGAGTTTAGGGGTGTTAATGCAAGACTTAAAAAATATCAAGAGGTCTGTAGCCTACTTTGCAAAACAACTAGACATTGTCACAAGGGATTGACCTTCTTGCCTCCGAGCCATTGCCACCATTTGTCATCTTCTCCAGGAGACAATAAAGTCCACATTGGGTCAACCTACCCTAGTACACAGCCCACAATCTGTACTCCCTTTGTTATTACAGAAGGTGGGGCTACTGGTTTACTTCTAAACGGTTAGATATCTATCATGCCATCCTCCTGAAAAATCCCAATGTTACTTTAAAAATTATCTTCACTCCAAACCCCACTACCTTCCTTCCCCAAACCACGGATGAACCTATACATGATTACTTAAAAATTATTAAGCAAGTTGTGTATTTCTCCTGCAGATCCTCCTTACCTGAAAACGCAGGGTGGTTTTTTACCAACACAGTGGGGCACATCTGCCATCTAGTGGTAACACTAAAAATGACAAAGCCTACTTTTCTCATGGGAATTCGGCATATGTGTTTGATATTCAGTCTTAGGAAAAGATTCAATTCTCATTTAGTAGTGATAAGTAATTAAGTCAATTTTATAAAAGCCATTTGACCTTAGCAAGTTTTTTTTTCAAATTTTTCCCCAACCCAATCAACACTATTCTAGATTGTTGACATTTTTCACTCTCTTAGGCTCATAGGCTCACTTTCTGGTATCATTGCTAGAAAGAACATTAGGCCCTCATGGAATTTTCCCTCCTCATTTTATAGAAAAGGAAATCTGTCTCTGGACCAAGGTCACTTTTTTTCATCAACAACATCATTCTACTTTCTAGAAATGTCCTACCAAGAGGCTCTGAAGCTAGCATCTAGATCTGTATTAAGAGACAAGTCAAACGAAGCAACATTTGAAGTCAGAATCTCCAAAAGTCGTCTTTGGCATGATTTAATAGTGCAGGGCCATTAAACTTCCCCATGTAACTGGTGAGGTGTAAACTGAGTCCACTCCTTAGAGGTCCACTTCTGTAAGAAGCTCCTTGCTTTGAGATTTCATACACCGCCCACCAGATCCATCCTGTATCTGTGGGTGTTTTACTAGCTGCATTACAGATTGACAGGCCATTCCTGACACCTGTCAGCCATCAGTCATCTGAAGTTGGACATCACGGTCAGTTGAAGTTCTGAATTAACAACTGCTGAGTTTGAGTGATGGGTACATGCAGGTTCATTGCTCTACTCACCCTACTTTTGTGTATATATCAAACTCTAATAAAAACTTTAAAAGAAAAAAAGAGGGGGCCTTTGCCACCAAGAAAAGGAAAAAGATTAATTTCCCCCAGCCCCAACAATCAATACTAATCAGAGGTATTGGTTGTTTCAAACTCAGGCTACACATTAACATCTTTTTAAATATATCAATCACAGGAGTGGTAGCTCATGCCTGTAATCCCAATACTTTGGGAGGCCGAGGCGAGAGGATCTCTTGAGGTCAGGAGTTTGAGACTAGCCTAAACAACATAGCCAGACCCTGTCTCTACAGAAAATTTAAAAGCTGGGTGTGGTGGCTCCCACCTGTAGTCCCAGCTACTCAGGAGGCTGAGGCAGGAGGATCCCTGGAGCCCAGGAGTTCGAGGCTGCAGTGGGCTGTGACTGTGACACTGCGCTCCAGCCTGGGCAACACAGTGAGACCCTGTTTCAAAAATAAGTAAATAAATAAAACGTAAAATTGTTAAATATCAATCCCAATCATAGGCCTTACTCTAGACTGATCAAATCTGAATTTGGGGGAATTGAGCCCAAGCACAGGATTTTTAAGGGTCTCTAAGGGATTCTAACGTTGAGTCACGGTTGACAACCACAGATAAATATAATCTTAACTCCTTGTTGCTTTTCATGCCCTGTTTGGATAACAGTTAAAAATCTGGCAGGAAACAAAACTCACCCTGTATGGGACTAACCATAGAAATGCAGACAGGATAAAAGAATGAACAGGCACCCAGCATGAAGCCATTAATTTCCCTGGAGATGAAGGGCTCAGCGATAGCAGCGTTACCAGAGTCTAGTGAGGGCAGAAGTTGTGAAAGAACCCTAGTCCTGGATGTGACAAGGGGCCACAGCAAGGAAGCAGCAGTGGCAAGTGCCCTGACCTCCCTCTTCACCATCCAGGCCACCAGAGAAGCCTGAAGTGACGCGCTCTCTGGGAGTAGACCCTCCAGGACAGCACAGATCACAGTAGAAACTGGCCAAGTGTACACAAGGGGTGGTGTCGCACAGGCTTAAAAGAGTCAATGCAGGTGCCAAAATTCCAACCATTTCCTGCTGCCCACCTGGCCTGGCCTGCCTAATGCCTAGCTTTGCCACCTCCTCCTTGCCCGCTGGTGATTGCAGGAACCACTGAATCACTTGCTAGGACTCACCAATGAGGAAGCACTCAGAGGCGGGTCTCAGGATTGGCCTTTCTGTTCTGCAGAAATTATGCATCAATCACAATGAATTTAAGTCAGCAGTCTAGAGGACATGCAGAGTCACATGTCATTTCACCAGCAGAAGATCAGCCTCTGATTTCGATTTCCCTTTTCTGGACATTCTTTAAATAAAAATAAAAAATAAAAATAAAGAACAGATTGTGCAGTATTGCTTTCAAAGCGTGTGTCTATAAATGCAGTATGACATCTCATTATTTGATCTGGAATGGTCGAGGGACATCATCTAGCCTATCCCACTCATTTTACTATAAACAAACTAAGACCAGAGAGGTGGAGTGACTTGCCTAAAGTAACCCATCTGCTGAGGAGCACGGTCCAAATATTCTGATTCCCAGCCCAGAGCTTTCCTCCCTGTACCATGCTGCTTCTTAAGGTGTTGTCTTCTCCACCGGTCAAAATTGGACCATTAGACCCTGGGCGGCGACAGAATGTGAGTACTTGCCACTTACATTTTACCCTTTGTCTCTAGATGTGACTTCCCAGATTATTTCGTAGCAATTACTTGGTCTGTCTCAGACAACAGAGCTTTTAAAGCTGAGAAAGGAAATAAATGCCAAAAAGCTTCTGCTGGCTTGCCTGAGAGATGCCGGATCCAGAAGGCAGGTGCTGAGTGGGCCACCTAAGGCAGCACCAAGTTGTCCCTGGCAGTCATGCATGGGAAGGAAGCAGGCTTCATTAGCTTCTTGATAAAAAATCTAGCCCGCCCCCGAAATCGCTGCTTCTGGGATTCACTCAGCCTGCAGGCCTGGGAGCTGCATCCCAGAAGCTGGCCTGACTACTGCAGAAATCAGCAAAGTCGGCTATAATCTTCTTCTCTGCCTCTGTCTCTTCCCTCAGCCCTACATAACCCTGACAGGACCCCTGTGGCAGGATGAGGGCTTATGCAAGGGCCTGTTCCCCCTTGAATTGGGAGCCTCTGTCTTCAGCTGGGTACAGGTGGTGGGAGACACAGAAGCGGCAGATCCCATGGCCCAGAGATGTTTTCCGCCACACTCGGGTGAAAGGCAGGCAGCGGCAGAGCAAAGGCTCCGGGCAGTTCTTCTAAAATAAGATGGGCTGGGACACTTGAGTGGGAGGTCCAACCACAGATGAGAGGGAAGACCAGAGATGCCACTGAGTTCCTTACAGCTCAAAGAGCCATATCCTAGAGAGGGCCACCAAAGACAGCTCCCTGTAGCCCACATCACTGAATTGTCTACCACAATCCTGTCAGCTCCCTTCTAAGCACATCACAATTTGGAATTAGGAGCTCAATTGTTTGTGTACTTATTTATTATCTGTCTCCCTCACCTGACTACTTTCTGGGAGGTCAAGGATTGCTGTGCCTGGTGCCCAGGACAGAACCTCATACTTAGTAAGCACTCAAATAAAGATCTGTTGGAATTGTTAAACAAATGGTTGGCTCTATGAAACATCTTTATGCCTAAAACGGCGCAAACCACTTGCAGAGGCAAACAAACTCTTGCATTTGTAAGATGTATGGATTGCAGTACATTCTTGTGCCTCCACATCTTGCCTAACTGGGACTCCACTCTGCCCCATAAGATGATAATAACAACAGTTAGCATCTGTATAGAGCTTCACTGATCTGAAAGCCCTTCCATATCCATTATTTCATACTCACAAATACTCTTTTTTTTTCTTTTTTTTTTTTTTGAGACGGAGTCTCACTGAGTCTCACTCTGTTGACTGGGCTGGAGTGCAGTGGCCGGATCTTAGCTCACTGCAAGCTCCGCCTCCCGGGTTCACGCCATTCTCCTGCCTCAGCCTCCCGAGTAGCTGGGAATACAGGCGCCCGCCACCTCGCCCGGCTAGTTTTTTGTATTTTTTTTAGTAGAGACGGGGTTTCACAGTGTTAGCCAGGATGGTCTCGATCTCCTGACCTCGTGATCCGCCCGTCTCGGCCTCCCAAAGTGCTGGGATTACAGGCTTGAGCCACCGCGCCCGGCTCACAAATACTCTTAGCTTTTTTAACTATTATTTTTAAAATGGAGAAATCTGGCCGGGCGCGGTGGCTCAAGCCTGTAATCCCAGCACTTTGGGAGGCCGAGACGGGCGGATCACGAGGTCAGGAGATCGAGACCATCCTGGCTAACACAGTGAAACCTCGTCTCTACTAAAAATACAAAAAACTAGCCAGGCGAGGTGGCGGCGCCTGTAGTCCCAGCTACTCGGGAGGCTGAGGCAGGAGAATGGCGTGAACCCGGGAGGCAGAGCTTGCAGTGAGCTGAGATCCGGCCACTGTACTCCAGCCCGGGCGACAGAGCCAGACTCTGTCTCAAAAAAATAAAATAAAATAAAATAAAATAAAATGGAGAAATCATTGCTTAAATAAGGTAAATGACTTACCAAAAACAACTGCATTAATAAGAAACACTTACTCTCCTTCCAAATTCAGCGCTCTTCCTGCTACCCCAAATTCAGCGCTCTTCCTGCTACCCCGTCATAATCCTAGTTCTGAACATACACCGAGGACAGGTACTATTGTCCCATTTTTGCAGAAGCTAAATAGGGGCTTTGAGAAAATACTTTGCTAGTCACAGTGGCCTAGAGCAAGAACCAACACTCCTTAGATCAAAGGATTTGAAAGGAAAAAAAAGGGAAATTGAGGACTACAGAGACATATCATCTTGCCCCTGGTAGAGAAAGAGGAGAAAAGCAAAAGAGAGAAAAGAAATAGAGGAAAAGGGAGGGTTTCTGGCCCTGTGATTAAACAGTGACTCAAATGCCAACTAATCCTCCGTGCCGCCCCAGATAAAGAAGATGTGCGCTGGTCACTGGGAAACAGCAGTGCTCTCCACTGGGAACTCATTTTTGCTGCTACTATACTTCTTTGTACTCACAGAATCTTTTTCTTTGGAAGGGTCAAGTGCTTGATATATAATAAAACTATCATTGTTATTAATAATGCCAACACTCTGATTTGCATAAACTCCTCCTAAGACTTTAAGGCCTTCCTCACATGTTGTCTAATACTCCCTTAGAATTCGCATAAGCAAAACACTCCCAAGGTGCTCTGTAAATACATTTAAAAGTTCTTTAAAACATTTAAACACATTTCTGCCTTATCAGTACCCTCTTTCCCCATCCCAGTTTAGCCCATTTCCGTTTTGATTATCTGTCTTTGAAACACCAATTTTCCAAATGGAAATCTTAAAAAGCAACTGTAAAGCTCTCATCTCTGGCAAAATTCTTGCTTCCTTTTTAAGCCTTTGTTGTAAGTGTCATCTTCTCTCCCCACAGCTTCAAAAGTAGCACAGGACTCACCCTACCCCACCCCACCCTCTCTTTGCTGTCCTTTCCCTTCCTGATGTAAGTAAAGGATGGAAACAATGGTTGACATTCATCGAGTACCTGCTCTACCCCTGTCAGTGTGCTCATCGCTTTACATACATTGTCTTATTTATTCCTTGTGGTGGAGACTTCTAGTTGTCTCCCAGTATCCACAGTCATCGAAATTTTCGCTGGGCATACAGCCATCCAGAGTAAAAACTATATTTCTCAGCCTTCCTCACAGCTAGGAGTGGCCCGTAAGTAAAAGTATCCTGTGGAAGTTTCCAGGAAAACAATGCCATCCTTAAGCATATTTTCTTCTCTCCTGCCTTCAGAGATTCTCACGAATCCTTATAGTGAAAGAATCTAAAGCATAATCCACTGATAACCTCCACTTTGATTTTTTTCCAGTGATGGTTCAGGGATTACTCACTATTCCTTGATTTCTCTATCTCACCCTTTATACATTGATGGTCTTTGTTCTCTCCTTCTTAGGTAAGCCAACCTTAACTTAAAGGAAAGAAGTCTACCAATTTCAAACAGGCTAGAATAATTTTCCTCTTGCCCTCTTCTTTCTGGACACTGCAGATCCTCCCTTTCTCTCTCTTTTTTCTAATTCATAGATAACACCACTATTCACCAGGACCCTTCAGCCTCCCAGAAGAGACAGCCAGGATAGAATTCCTGTGAGTCCTCCCACATCTGCATCTGCTGACACCTCCCATATACACCTCCTTTCCTCTGTTCCATCTCTTCTCAGAACTTATCTCCTGGCCTACATTATTTTACCCACCTCACATGTCCTCTTCTGTCATGACTGCTATAACAATACTGGCTTCTTCCATAACCCTCATTAAATTAAGACAAATATTTATTATTTACCATCTTACCAATGGTAAAATGAAAGAAGAGAGAGATGTGGTGATTTGCCTAAGGTTACACAAAAGATGGCAGGTAACACCATATGTTTGGATTCCACTCCAGGATCCTACATCTTCCCTTGCATTCCTTTTTTCTCACAAACAGCCTCCTAGTTCCCCGAAGGCCATCCAAAAGGTAGAAACTCTGACTTTCATTTATACACACATATATAGTGACTTTTCCATGGTCCCTCACCAAGTTTGCACTGAAATGGTGGTCTTCACTATACCAGCCCTATGCTCTACTACAACCTGATAACAGAAAGTCAAGTCTATTTATATAGATGGCAGCTTATGGAATTCCAGGTGTGAGGAGGAGATGGATACAGTTGTAAACAGTGGGTCCCTCAATACTAGAGAAGACGCACCCATGAAAATTAATGGGAACCCATGTGTTGGAGAAAAAAGAGCCTTGACCTGAGCCTTACCGGTCACCAGCTCAGCAGAGGACAAAGAGCACAGGACGCAATACTAAATAATCCGTGTGGCTTGAACAAGGTCCTTCACTTCTCTGGAAAGTGCTTTCATCCTCAGCATCACAATCTACTGAAACCAAGCACTCAGGCCCTCAAGGGATGCTGAGTATCATTCAGAAGCTGCAACGGCAGCAAGAAGGCATCCTTTACACATGAAGGTGGAGACTCAGGGGCTAGTGTATTTCATTTTACTCAGCCTAGATTTGTGAAGTAAGAAGAAGTGGATGGAGACAGAGAAGTTACTACTTCATAAGGCTAAGTGTCTTAAATGAACCCCTGGTTTTTGTCACCCACAATAGGTCCTAAATATTTGATAATCGAAAGAAGAAAATGAGTAAAATGGGAGTGGGGCCAGGAAGAATGTGACCAGATATCCCATATTAGGTACGATTGCTCCAGATTCAATCTTGATATTTGTGGCTACATCATCAGTTCCAGATACCCAAAAGGCTGAAACTGGAGAACAGCAGATTTTCCTTATTTCACATGGTTTCACACCTTGCATTTTAAGTGCATTTTCATGCATTATCCTATTTATTGTTATACCAAAAAATAACCAACAAAGGTCACAAAAATCACCGTTGTACTATGAAAGACCTGATTCTCAGAAATATTCAAGTAGCAGATTCCACATATTCTGACCCCAAACCTGTGCTTGTTCCAGGATCAGATACACAAGAAACTGGACACTGTAGGGCAGTCACCTACAGAGAGATTGAACCATCCAACATCATACAATGAAGAAATGCATAACACACCATTGATTTCCATTTTTTTGGACAAGGATGCTAGACATATAACCCTCACTATTGGCCCCCTGGATGGCCCAAGGCAGCACAGCAATGCAGTTGAAAAAGGGACACGCAAATGAGTGTGTCTAAGAGCTGGCTAAGAGAGATGAAGATAGTGATGAAGTGATGAACATAACTGCAATAGGTAGTTATGTTCCCAACTTGGTAAGGCAGGGGAGAAGAAAGAGCTGAAAATTAACATTTCTTGAGTAGCTACTATGTGCCCAGTTCTGAGAATATACTTTGTATCCATTAAATACAAATACCCACAACAGTGCTCCATAGTCAATAGCATTAAGCTATTTAACAGATAAGGAAACAGAAGCTCAGGGGGTGACCTCACTTTTCTGAAGAAGACAGAAAAGCCATTGCTGAAATTCAGGTCCACAGGGCTCCCAAACCCATCCTCTTTGTACTCTTTACTCTGCCAAATTGTAAAAGTATTACCAAAGTTGTTATAAGGTTATTGCCAAAGTACCAGGGCCATCACAGAGATAGAGAAACAGCATAAAATGGAGTTATTTTTGTAGGGGACTCTGTCAGTTGTCTACCTGCCTTCCATTCCCTTCTTCCTTTTTCCTAAAGGAGTCCCAATTTTGTTCAACTATCAATCATTTTCTCATGTAGCACAGGTGACTCAGGAAGGTTTACTCCATTTCCAGCCCTGGGTTTGATTCATGATTAGTCTAAACAAATGAATGATTGCATTTTCCTGGTGATTCTTACCGATCAGAGTGAGCATATGACCAAAATTGACCCAATAAGATTAAATGGAAGAAATTACATTCATATTTAAGGAATAATTTCTCCCTTTCTCTTTCGTCTCTCTTCCCTCATGTCTCTATCTTTCTCTTCCTCTTTCTTTCTCTCCCTCTTTCTCTCTCTCTCTCCCCCCTAATGGATTAAATCAAGGGTACAAGTTTTCCCAATCTCTTTTGGCAGCTATCTGTGACTAGAAGAATTAGTTAGAAGGTGAACCCATGTACAGATATGACACAGATGTGGAGATAATCTGGCTTCTTGCTATTTCTGATGCACTGAGCCAAGCAACTCTGAAGTTTGCCCTATTTATGGACTTGCTGCTCTACAAGATGATAAATGTCCTATTTGTTTAAGCCAGTTTGGATAATAACTTATGTTACTTGCAGCCAAAATCCTTCTAACTGATAGCTTGTTTTACATCTTATATCTTTACAAAAAAAAACTGATTCAAGTTGGATGGGGGTGGCTAATGAGGAAATGAGAGTTTGACTCACTAATACTTGCCCTATAATTGACTACAGATGCTTCTCAATTTACATTCAAGTTATATGCCAATAAATCCATTGTAAGGTGAAAATATTATAAGTCTAAAATGAATTTAATACACCTGAACTACTAAACATTATAGCTTAGCCTAGCCTAACTTAAACATGCTCAAATTTGGGCTCAAGGTGGGCAAAATCATCTAACATGAAGATTATTTTATAGTAAAGTATTGAATATTTCATGTAATTTACTGGATACTGTACTGAAAATGGAAAAGCAGAATGGTTGTAATGGTACTTAAAGTATGGTTTCTACTGAATGTGTATTGCTTTTGCACCATCATAAAGTCAAAAAATTGGAAGTGAAACCATCGTAAGTCAGGGACTGTCTGTAAAGTTGTACTCATCAACATTGAGCACTGCTGCAGCACCATGGACAGCATCTCTCTGACCTCGTGCTTTCTAGACGCCTCTTGCATTTCCTGATGTCTTCCTAGTAACTTTGGATTTTATGTAAAAAAGAACAAGACTCATGCTATATAGTCATGTGGCCTATGAGTGGTTTCAATTAAGCAATTGGAGGCTGAGATGAAGCCCGTGGTGAATTTGGAAAATCCTTTCACTTCATGGTTGTATCAGACAGAGGTTTGGCTCAGCAGAAAAGAAGGTGCTGAGTGAGTGTATAATAAGAGTAAGACCACACCCCCAATGGTGTGGATTAGTGTCCATGGGGGATTTTTTGTTATCCATTTTGTAGGTTCAGGAATGCTTTCAAATAAGTAAAAGAGGGAGAAAAGAATAATGGAAGAAAAAGCCTTCCAGTATAGGAAGAGTGCAAGTGAATGTGTCTAAGAGCTGGCCAAGAGTGCTGAAGGGAGCCCAGAAATTAAAGACTTTGACTCTCTGAGCACTTTTGATAACCTGAAGGCTTTGGGATTTCCCAGAAGAGAAAAACTATCCCCATGAAAGCACCGGAGAGGCAAGGTCTGGGAGTGGACCAACGTTTTACAGACATTTCCAACAACAGTGGCAGTATAGAGGCACTTCTTTCAGCAGTTTGTGGACGGCAAACCACTGCCAGGAAGTTGGAGAGGAAGGAAAGGAAAAAGAAAACAGAGAGAGAGAGAAAAGCTCACCTTTATGGATATAAATGAGTCACTCTCTGGAGACTCCTACAAAAATCTGAGAGAATTTCAGGACACTAAGTGCTTGCCGTTGTAAGATGGGGGACCCAGAGCTACCAATTTTTGGGTATTGATGGCTATGTGGTCATATTTGAGTTTACATGCTGCTGAATCCCAAGACATCTGGATTGCAATAGTATTCCTAGGGTAACCAACTCATCCCGGATTTCCTGGAACTTTCCTGATTTTAGCAATAAAAGCCCCATGTCCTGGAAAGCCCCTCAGTCCCAGGCAAGCTAAAATGATTGGCCACCCCCTGAAAATCCCCCTATCCACCCAACTCTTAGACTCAACATGCCCCACACTGGTCGTTCTCTTAGTCTACCTCAAAGTGGTTCAACAAGATCCAACAAAAAATAAAAACTAATGATTCTGACTGCCCTGAGCCTCACTTGAGCTCCTAAAGTTATGTTGTTAGCATTAGAAATCAAAGTGCATTCTAAGAGGCAGAAACCTGGACCCAGAGAAGTGAGAGGAGGAATGGATATCAAGGAGAGGCAAAAATCCTCTGTGTACTAAGTCAACCCTTGCTTACTTTGGAAGCTGTCATGCACCTAATGAGCAAAAGAAAGGCTAGTTCGAATGTCTCTTAAAAATAAATGAGTCAAGGAACAACTAAAGCCCTTGAATGAGCAATCAGCCCAACTGACAAAGATGTATAAATCGTTCCTTGATCAAAACAGTTCATTGAAATTATCAGCCTTCGGAGGTAAATTACTTTTTTTTGAAATTAGTGAAAGTGTCATTAGAGTGATGAGGAGCTACAAGAAAAAGGTTACTAAAGCACTTATTCAGAAAGAAGAGGTTTAAATTTTTTATTCAAAACCACAGTAATTAAATCAACAATATATTTAGTCAACACAGGTATCCTTGAACTATTATGTTGAACATTATAGTCTGTTCCAAGTTATCTTGGAGCAGACAGGTTATACATCAAACCCAATCAAGGAAAATAAAAGTTTATGTGAACCAAATGGTTTGCTATGGTCACGCAAATTCAGTCCTTGGAATCAGCACTAGATAACATCAAATTTGGTCTATTTACGCACTGACTCTGATTTAAAAGCATCCTTTCTTCCATGTTCATTGTAGAATATATGTTCAGTAAGATTTGGTCATTTTAATTGCCCTGTTTGGGATATTCCAATAATTTAAACCACTGATTATCAAACAGAAGCAAATTTGCCTTCCAGGGAATATGCAGCAATACCTGCAGACATTTTTGTCATACCTGGAGGGGGGACCCTATTGGCATCTAGCAGTTAGAGACCAAGGATACTACTAAATACCCTGCAATATACAGAGTAGCTCCCCACAATAAAGAATTGCCCAAACTAAAATGTCAGTAGTGCCACTGTTAAGAAACTGATTCAGACATACGCTAATGTGAAGTTCAAATTTCAAAAGCTTTCTTGACAAATGAATGGCACTAGCATAGTAAACAAAAATGTTATTTTAATTGATTAATCAGATAACAGTATTTGAGAAACTTTGTTGCCTGATAACATTGAGTGTAACAATGACAATATATTTTTTTCTTTTCCTTAAAGCCAATCTGTCAGGATTTTTAATTGGCTATTTGTGATTATTATTTCTTCAAAGTATTTACATTATGTATTCATTCCATTTCTTCCTTTTTTTTTTTTTTTTTTTTTTTTTAAGACAGAGTCTCTCTCTGTTGCCCAGGCTGGAGTGCAGTGGTACGATCTCAGCTCACTGAAACTTCTACCTCCCGGGCTCAGGTGATCCTCCCATCCCAGCCTCCCCAGTAGCTGGAACCACAGGCACACACCCCCAAACTTGGCTACTTTTTTGTGTCGTTTTTGTAGAGACAGAGTTTCGCTGTGTTGCCCAGGCTGGTCTCAAACTCCTGGGCTTAAGCAATCTACCCAACTTGGCCTAATTTTTTCATACTTTAAACATTTTTAGCTATTAACTGGATTTCTCCATGCCATTGAGCCAGTTACTCAATTAGTGAGGTTATTTCTTATTGTAATACAAATTACATTAAACTCTAAGTAGAAAAATAGAGATAGAGATATATGATGCAGTTATGCTAAGTGCTCACTTCAGCAGCACATATACTAAAATTGGAGTAATACAGTTATTCTAAAATGACCTAATATACTGATATTTTTTATTTTTAAGCAAATTTCTCCTAAATGAGAACTCAACTAAAGATATAATTTTAATATATTTATATTTTACTTTTTATCTAGTTAACCATCCAGAGTTTTGAAAAAAATAATAATAATAACGAAATGGCCACTGTTTCTTTACTCAAATCTTGGCTTTAAGAGCTAATTTTTTGGCTGAGGTTAAAATATATTCCCTATTTCCAAGCATTCAACATTTATTACCTGGGAGACTCCTTTGTCAACAGAGCACACATCAACTCAGTTACTGGAAGTATGTTAAGATTATATATGTTAATTTGCATTTGACAAACATGCCTCTGAGACACTAGCTAAATGCTCAGCCTGACTTATATTATCAAAACTCACATAAACAGAAAAGCCAAATCCCCACATGGGGCACAACATGAATTACACGATCCAGTGAGGGTTCCTGAGGGAAATGGCAGCCCAAGAAAAAAACATATATATATTCTTCCAGGGCAAGTCACAACCTTTGATAAGTCATGTGCTTTTTATCTTACTGGCTTTCTCCAAAGGGGTAAAGGAGCGCCCTTAGAAACAAGAATCATATGTAACTAAAAACCTAGAGTGTCATTGTCAGAACTTTGAGTTTTGGCATGGCTACTTAATTTGTAGTATATAATCTTCCTTTTACCCCCTGAAAGCAAGAAAATAACTTCAAGAGAGCAAGCCTGGTGTGTGTTAAATTCCCAGATTCCAGTGCCACTCTGTCATGGAGGCTGGGATGTTAAGTGAGACCCGCCCCCCGCAACTCCCTCCCTCTCCCCCACCCATTCCCGCTCCTCAAAGTTCCTGTTTCAGGGCCTAGGAGGGCAGTTTGGCCCAAACTAAAGATCCACAAGTCTCTTTAGCATATTCTTATAGACTTCATTTTGGGAGGGATTTTAGGTTTCCAGAAAAACTGAGCAGAAAGTACAGAGAGTACCTATACACACTGTCTCCCCTGACTCTCATTTCCCCCAAACATTAACATTTTCTGTTGGTGTGGTGCATCTGTTACAACTGATGAACCGATCTTGGTACATTACTACTAATTAAAGATCACAGTTTACTAGGGTTCACTATGTTGTAATTTTTGCCAAATGCATAATGTCATGTATCCACTATTGTCGTATCACAAAGAATAGTTTCACTGCTCTAGTAATGCGCTATGATCCACCTATTATTCCTTCCCCAACCCCTAGCAACCACTGACATTTTTACTGTTTTTATAGTTTTGCATTTTCTTAAATGTTACATAGTTGAAATTCTCCTATGTGGTGTCTTTTCAGGCTGGATTCTTTTACTTAACAATATGTATTTAAGTTTCTTTCATGTCTTTTTGTGGCTTCATAGTTTTTAATCATTGAATAATATTCCCTTGCATAGAGTTATACAATGGAATAATACAGTGGAATATTCAGTGATTTTAAAATGTATCCATTGTATAGATATTGTTTCTCCATTCAGCTATTGAAGAATACCTTGTTAGCTTCCAAAATGTCACAATTATGAATAAAACTACTATTAACATTTGTATGCAGTTTTTTTTTGTGTAAATGTAAATGTTCAAGTCACTTGAGTAACTACCTAGAATCCCAATTGCTGAGTCAGATGGTAAGACTACGTTTAGTTTTACAAGAAACTGCCAAGGTGTCTTTCAAAATGGCTTTACTATTTTGCTTTCCCACCAGCAGTAAATGAGAGTTCCTGTTGCTCCACATCTTTACCAGCATTTAGTATCATGAGTCTTTTGGATTTCAGCCATTCTAATAGGTATGTGGTGGTATCTCATTGCTTTAATTTTCAGTTTCCTGATGACTATAATGCTAAGCATTTTTTTATATGCTTGTTTGCCATCTGTATATTTTCTTTGGTGAAGCACCTATTGAGTTGTTTTCTTATTGTTGAATTTTCAGAATTATTCGCATATTTTGGATACAAGCCATTATCAGATATGTGTTTTGCAAATATCTCCTCCCAGTCTGTGACTGTTGAATCTCTTAACAGTGCATGAAATTAACTTTTGCAGAGCCAAAATTTTTAATTTTAATGAAAATTAACTGGCCAGGTACTGTGGTTCACACCTGTAATCCTAGCATTTGGGGAGGCCGAGGTGGGTGGATTGCCTGAGCTCAGGAGTGCAAGACCACCCCCTGGACAACATGGCAAAATCTCGTCTCTAGTAAAATATAAAAAATTAGCCAGGCATGGTGGTGGATGCCTGTAGTCCCAGCTACTCAGGGGGCTGAGGTGCAAGCATCACTCGAGCCTGGGAGGCAGAGGTTTCAGTGGGCCAAGATCACACCATTACACTCCAGCCTGGGTGACAGAATGAGATCCTGCCTCAGAAAAAAAAAAATTAAAAAAATAAAGAAAATTAACTCAATGTTTTCTTCCACTGATTAATTATGCTTTTGGTGTTTTATCTGAAAACTCATTGCCAAACTCAAAGTCAACTAAATTTTCTGTTACTTTCCAGAATTTGTATAATTTTGCATTTTAGATTAGTCCTGTGATCCATTTTAATTTTCATGAAAGCTGTAAGGTCTGTATCTAGATTTTTTTTTTTTTTTTTTTTTTTTTTTTTTTGCATTTAGATATCCAGTTGTTTCAGCAATATTTGCTGAAAAGACTATTCTTTCTCCTTTGCATTGCCTTTGTTCTTTGTCCAAAACCAGTGACTATATTTTGTGGATCTATTTCTAGGCTTTCTATTTTGTCCCATCAATCTATCTGTCTACTCTTTTACCAATAAAAAGAAGCATGCCTAATCCAAACAATCAAAATTTGAAATACCTCAAAATCCGAAAATTTTTAAGGCTAACAAAATGCTCAAAATTCACTCTCAAAGAAAATGCTCATTGGAGTACTTCAAATTTCAGATTTTCAAGATTAGGTCTCAATGTTCCTATATGCAAATATTCCAAACTGCAAAAAAAATCCAAAACTCAAAACACTTCTGGTTGCAAGCATTTTGTATAAGGCATACTCAACCTGTACCATACTATCTTGATTACTGAAGCCTTATAGTAAGATTTGAAGCCATATAGTGTCAGTCTTCTGACTTTCCTCTTCCTCTTCAATATTTTATTTACTATTCTGAGTCTTTTGTCTTTCCATATAAAACTTTAGAATCAGTTTGTTGATATCCACAAAGTAATTTGCAAGGATTTTTATTGAGATTGTGTTGCAGGTACACATCAATTTAGGAAGAACTGACATCTCAACAATATTGAGCCTTCCTGTCCATGAACATGAAATGTCTTATCATTAACTTAATTTTTTTATTTCTTCTATCAGAATTTTGCAGTTTTCCTCATACAGATCTTATACACACTTCATTATATCTATACCTAAGATTATTTTAGTTCTAATGTCAATGATTTTGTGTCTTTAATTTCAAATTTCAACTGCTGATA
The DNA here is from genome assembly GCF_007565055.1 of Rhinopithecus roxellana. NCBI lineage: Eukaryota > Metazoa > Chordata > Mammalia > Primates > Cercopithecidae > Rhinopithecus > Rhinopithecus roxellana. The sequence continues at coordinate 84,094,657 of NC_044565.1, forward strand.
TATAAGAAAGCAATTACTTCTTATATATTAACTTTACACCAATAGCCTTGCTATAATCCCTAGTTCCAGGAGGGTTTTTTGTTTATTCTTTGGTATTTTCTGAATAGACAATTATGTCATCTTCAAACAAACATAGTTTTATTTCTTTCTTATCATGATGCATACCTTTTATTTCATTTTCTTATCTTATTTCATTAGCTAGGGCTTCTAGTACAATGTTGAATAGAGATGGTGAGAAGGGACACCCTGGCCTTTTTCCCAGTCTTAGAAGAAAAGTGTCCAGTTTCTCACCATTAATTATGATGTCAGCTCTGTATTTGTTACACGTGCTCTTTATCAAGTTGAGGAAGTTCTTCTCTGTCTTGGTCTGTTTTGTGTTGCTATAACAGAACATCTGAGACTGGGAAATTTATTAAAGAGGTTTATTTAGCTCATGATTCTGGTGGCTGGAAAGTTCAAGATTGAGCATCTGCATCTGGTGAGGACCTCAGGATGCATCAATTCATGGCAGAAAGTGGAAGAGGAGCCAGCATATACAAAGAGATCACATGCTGAGAGAGCAAACGAGATAGCAAAACCAAGAAGTCAAAAAGTTTAACAACTTACTTTCTCAGGAACTAATTCATTTATGTGAGAACTAACCCAGTCTCACCAAAGTAAGAACTCACTTGCTACTGTGGAGAATGACACAAAGCCATTCATGAGGGATCTACTCCCATGACCCAAACACCTACTACTAGGTCCCAACTCACGGCTTTGGGGATCAAATTTAACATGAGTTTTGGTGAGGACAAACCAACCGTATCCAAACCATAGCACCTTCTATTCCTACTTTGCTGAATGCTTTTATTGTGAATGAGGTGTTGGAGTTTGTCAAATGTTTTTTCTGCATCTATTGACATGATTATATAATTTTTCTTTAGTATGTTGATGTGATTTTTCCATTGTTAAACCATACTTGTAGACCTGGAAGAAGTTCTAATTGGCATTATATATAATTCTTTGTATATGTTGCTAGATTTAATTTCCTAAGAGGGGTTCTTTAAAGGTTCATGGAAAATATTTATTATGAAAAAAACTATTAAGGCATTTCAAAAACTTTTGCATCAAAATCAACTCATGCTAACTTATTGTAACATACCTAAACAGAATCTAGTTTGAGGAACCATTAACAAAAAGGATGAGACATCAGTCTGAAAACAGCCCCTATCAGAGCAACATGAATTCTGCTAAACTTGAAACAAGAACAAACATCAAATTTATGGTGAAACTTGGGTGGAAGAATAGTGAAATTGTTGACGCTTTATGAAAAGTTTATGGGGACAATGTCCCAAAGAAATCAGCAGTTTACAAATGGATAACGCATTTTAAGAAAGGACAAGACCATGTTAAAGATGAAGCCCACAGTGACTAGACCACCCACATCAATTTGTGAGGAAAAACTTAATCTTATTCACATCCTAACTGAAGAGGACCAACAATTGACAGCAGAAGCAACTGCCACACCATAGACATTTCAATTGGTTCAGCTTACACAATTCTGATTACTACTGGGTATATACCCAAAGGATTATAAATTATTCTACTACAAAGACACATGCACACGTATGTTTATTGCGGCACTATTCACAATAGCAAAGACTTGGAATCAACCCAAATGTCCATCTGTGACAGACTGGATTAAGAAAATGTGGCACATATACACCATGGAATACTATGCAGCCATTAAAAAGGATGAGTTTGCGTCCTTTGTAGGGACATGGATGCAGCTGGAAACCATCATTCTTAGCAAACTATCACAAGAACAGAAAACCAAACACCGCATGTTCTCACTCATAGGTGGGAACTGAACAATGAGATCACTTGGACTCGGGAAGGGGAACATCACACACTGGGGCCTATCATGGGGAGGGGGGAGGAGGGAGGAGGGAGGGATTGCATTGGGGAGTTATACATGATATAAATGATGAATTGATGGGTGCTGACGAGTTGATGGGTGCAGCACACCAACATGGCATAAGTATACATATGTAACAAACCTGCACGTTATGCACATGTACCCTAGAACTTAAAGTATAATAATAAAAAATAATAATAAAATATTTAACTATCAAAAAAAAAAAATTAAAGGTGAACAAACTTTTCACTTAATGGGTGCCAAAACTGTGGTACCCACATTAGCAGCAAACAAGATTAAAGCTTTTGATGGAAATTCTAAACAGGTGGGATCAATATCCTGAAGCATTTCTTTGAAGAATTGTAACAAAAGATGAAATATGGCTTTACCAGTACAATCCTGAAGACAACGCACAATCAAAGGAATGGATACCAAGAGATGGAATTGATCCAGTGAAAGCAAAAGCAGACCAATCCAGAGCAAAGGTCATGGCAACAGTTTTTTGGGATGCTTAAGGCATTATGCTTGACTTTCTTGAGGGCAAAAGAGTAGCATCTGTTTACTTGACAGTGTTTTGAGAAAGTTAACCAAAGCTTAACAGAAAAAAGCTCAGGAAATCTTCACCAGAGAGTCCTTCTTCACAATGATGCTCCTACTCATTCCTCTGATCAAACAAAGGCAATTTTGCAAGAATTTCTATGGGAACTTATTAGGTATCCACTCTACAGTCCTGTTTTGATTCCTGACTTCTTTTTGTTTTCTAATTTTAAAAATATCTTTAAAGGGCACTCATTTTTCTTCACTGAATAATGTAAAAACTACTGCACCAACATGGTTAAATTTCTGGGACCCTCAGTTCTTTAGAGATAGACTAAATGGCTAGTATCATTGTTTACAAAGGTGTATTGAACTTGATGGTGTTTATGTTAATAAAGTTTATATTTCTTGTTTTTATCTTTTATTTCCATTTATTCCATGAACTTTTGAAGTTCCCCCATATTTTCCTGAGGTTTTTTTCATCTATATTTACAATGAATATTGGTCTGTAGATTTTCTTTCTTGAAATGTCTTTATCTGGTTTTGGCATAAGGGTAACCCTGGCCACATAGAATAAACTAGGATGTGTTCTCTCTGCTTCTTTTTCTCAAATAGATTATAGAGTATTCGTATTATTTCTTTCTTAAATGTTTCGTAGAATTCACCAGTGAAACAATATGAGCATTGTGCCTTCTTTTTTGAAAGATTACTAATTACTAATTCAATTTCTTTACTATATATAAACCTATTATCTATTCCTCTTTGTGTGAATTTTGGTAGATTGTGTCTTTCAAGGAATTGACCCATTTTATGTAACATCAAATTTGTGGACATATAATTGTTCATAATTTTTTTTATTATTCTAATGTCCATGGAATTAGTAGTGATGGCTCTTTTTTCATTTATGATTAATAATTTGTGTCTTCTCTCTTATTTTCTAGGCTAGCCTCGCTATGTGGTTGGGAATTTTCCTGATCTTTTCTAAGAACCAACATGTGGATTTGTTGGTTTTCTCTATTGTTTTCTGGTTTTGAATTTCACTGATTTCCGCTCTGGTTTTTATTATTTCTTTTCTTCTGCTTAGTTTTGATTTAATTTGTCCTTTTTTTAGTCTACAAAGTGGAGGCTTAATTTACTGGACTCTTTTCTAATACATGCAGTCAATGCTATAAATTTGCCTCTGAGCACTGCTTTTGTTGCATCCCACAAATTTTGATGGGTTGTAAATGAAAATATTTTTATTCAGTTCAATGTATTTTTTAATTTCTCTTCACATTTCTTTGATCATGTGTTACTTAGAACTTTTTCTGTATACAAATATTTTGGGATTTTCTAGATATCTTTCTGTTAGGGATTCCTACTTTAATGCCATTGTGGCCTAAGAGCATGCTTGTATGATGTCTATTCTTTTAAATTTGTCACAATTTTTTTATGGTTCAAAACGTGGTTTACTTTGTGAATGTTCTCTGTGTGTGTCAGAAGCATATGTATGCTACTGTTGTTGTATGAAGTATTTTCTAAAATGTCAATTAGATTCATTTGACTGATGATGGTGTTGAGTTCAACTATGTCCTTACTGATTTTCTGCCTGCTGAATCTGTCAATTACTAACATAGGGGTGTTGAAATCTCCAACTACAATAGTGGACTCATCTAGTTCTTGCCAGTTCTATTATTTTTGCCTAAGGTACATTGGTATTCCATTGTTGACACATATACATTTAAAATGATTGCCTTCTTAGGGAATAGATCCCTTTTATCATTATGTAACACCCTTCTTTATCCATAGCTTTTCTTGCTCTAAAGTCTGAAATTAATATAGCTACTTCAGCTTGCTTTTGATTAGTGTTACTATAGTATATCTTCATCCATTCATTTCTAATCTATCTGTGTTATTATAAAGTGGGTTTCTTGCAGATAACATATACTAGTGGGGTCTTTTTATCCACTCTGACATCTTTGTCTTTTAACTGATAAATTTTGACCATTCTTATTTCAAGTAACTATTGTTATCGTTGGATTAATATCAACCACATTTGTAACTGTTTTTTACTTGTTGCCCTTGTTATTTGTTTCTTTTTTTGTCTCTTTCTGCCTTCTCCCGTTTTAATTGAACATTTTATATAATTCCATTTTCTCTTCTCTCTTAAAATATCATTTATACTTTTAAAAAACGTTTTTAGTTATTGCTCTAGAGTTTACAAAGTATGACTAACTTCAGTTCCCTTTCAAATAAAACTATACCACCTCATGTGTAGTACAAGTAATGTATAACAGAGTGTTACCAATTCCTTCTTCCTATCTCTTATACCATTGTTGTTATTCATTGCACTATTGCACAAACTACAAACATTTTTCTCTTGGCATTTTGGTCTAGGAAACGTCTACCTACATATTTTCAAGCTCATTAATTCTTTCCTTTGCCATGTCCAGTCTACTGATGGATAAACCCATCAAAGGCATTCTTCATTTCTGTTACTATGGTTTTGACTTCTAACATTTCTTTTTGATTCTTAGGGTTTTTTTCTCTCTCTGCTTATATTACCCATCTGTCCTTGTATGTTGTACACTTTTTTACTGGTGCCCTTAACATATTCATCACAGTTATTTTAAATTCCTGGATAAAATAATTAGTTAACTGCTGGCTGAAACTTCAAAATCTCTGCCATATTTGACTGTTTCTAATGCTTGATGTGTCCCTTCAAACTGTGATTTTTGCCTTTTAGCATGCCTTGTAATTGTTTATTAAAGCAAACATGATATATCAGATAAAAGGAACTGGGGCAATAGGCCTTTAGTGTGAGGTTTTGTGTTTATCTGGCTAGGGGTTAGAGAGTGTTTACTGTTTGCTGCAGTTGTGGTGTCAAATGTTAACATTTTCTTTCCTTTTTTTTTTTTTTCTCTGAGACGGAGTCTCGCTCTGTCGCCCAGGCTGGAGTGAAGTGGCCGGATCTCAGCTCACTGCAAGCTCCGCCTCCCGGGTTCCCGCCATTCTCCTGCCTCAGCCTCCTGAGTAGCTGGGACTACAGGCGCTTGCCATCTCTCGCCCTCTCGCCCGGCTAGTTTTTTTTTTTTTTTTTTTTTTTTGTATTTTTTAGTAGAGACGGGGTTTCGCCGTGTTAGCCAGGATGGTCTCGATCTCCTGACCTCGTGATCCGCCCGTCTCGGCCTCCCAAAGTGCTGGGATTACAAGCTTGAGCCACCGCGCCCGGCCAACATTTTCTCTAGTGTCTTTTTTCTCCCTGTTGTCCTTGGGTGTCCCAAGAAACTCCATAATTAGGATCTGAAGTTTGCAGTTCTTTCAGCTATAATCCCCTGTTGTTATACAGAAGCCTTCTTGATATGGTGGTAAAATGTGGAAAAGAGGAAGAATTCTATAGTCATATGATTACGTGTCAGTCTTTTAGTTAATCTGGGATGGATATTTCTCTTTCCTATCCCATTCATCCCACACACTATTCTCTAGTCAGGTAGGCTTTGGTAAAACTTCAATCAGATTCTGATAAAATAGTTTTCCCTGAGAGCAGGACTTATTAAGGAGCACAGAGAGCACTGGGTATATTTCAGAATGGTTATTTTTCCATTCTGAAAATCTCTTGAAGCAAGAGATTTTTTTTTTTTCAGTCCTCACAGTGAAAACTTGGCAGGGCTCCTGAAGGTGAAATTGGAAAGACTGGAGAGGTCCTTCTAAACCTGTAAGTCCTTGGCGTTTTTAACTCTCAATGAGCCTCCAGCAACTGGTCAATTACAGTTTAAATTGCTCTTACCAACAGTGGCTTCAACTGTGGATTCTGCTTCTGGTCTTCTGCTACTAGTAAGCTGTGATTAACTATATCTTCCAGATTCTCTCTCCATTTTAGAAAGCAGTTTGCCCTGTGATCTCCATTCTGTGATGGATCCAAGAAGAGTTTTTGATTTTCAGTTTGTTCAGCATTTTTTCTTGTTGTCAAGATGCAAGTGATGACTTCTGAACTCTTTACATGTCAAACTAGAAAACAGCTTTTCACATTTTCAAGAGTAATGCATATAATTAGAGGAATAAAGCACTGAGAGAAAAAACATTCAAATTAATGTCTTTCTAGGGCCACATCACTTGTCATGCAATTTCATATAAATCTTGTGGTCAACACAATTATATTAAGAATTTGGCAGCTTTAAAAACCATTACTCAAGTTAAATATAATCATGTAAGCTTGTCACAACTGTTTCTTCTTTTTTAACCTGTGAACTTGCCCTCCCGTTAGAAGTAGTCAGAGCTTCTCTCAGTATCTGCAAGGTTTTCCCTCTATTCAAATTCACCCTCTCACCTCTCAAAGCCCATCTCCCTTGATATTTGTATGAGACATAAAAGATAATGATCACTTGAAAGCAGAAAGCACAAAAACTCATGTGAAGTACATGAACCCCCATATCAACATGATTTACCTACAACCTATAACAACAATATAATTCTTGTATAATAAAAACAACAAGAATAAATGCCATGATTATTTCAATTTATTCATTCATAAATCAGAACACATGCTATATTGTTTGTCTTCAATTCTCCAGAAAATTTTGGATTAAAGATATTAAGGATATTTGGATTCATTATTAATCATGATTAAACTATCCCTTTTACATTTTAAAAAGCAGGAGAATTTGTCCCATTCAATATAGTCTCAGTTGTAATCTTGAGAGGTTTTTATTGTGTTGCCATAGTCTGCTCTGCTCTCAGTAAAGTGCAATGGGGGACTAGAAACAACAAAACACTGATAAAATCATCTACAAAACAGAGTCCCACCCTAGTGGGGAAACACTGAGATCTGGTGGATCTAAGATCTACTGAGGAATAGAAAGGCAGTAGCTTGAAAGTGCTCCAGACAAGAGTGGGCAACCTTGAGAAGGCACTAATCCCAAGGGAACATGAGGCATCCTTTGGAGACTTTGTGATGAAGGAAAATAAGCAATGAAGTTTGAAAATTAGAAAAAACTATTTTAAAATTCATATGGAACCAAAATAGAGCCTGAAAAGCCAAGACAATCCTAAGCAAAAAGAACACAGCTGGAGGCATCATGCTGCCTGACTTCAAACTATGCTACAAGGCTGCATTAACCAAAACAGCATGCTACTGGTACCAAACAGACACATAGACCAATGGAACAGAACAGAGACCTCAGAAATAAGACTGCACACCTACAACCATCTGATCTTCAACAAACATGACAAAAACAAGCAATGGGGAAAGGATTCCCTATTTAATAAACAGAGCTGGGAGAACTGATTAGCCATATGTAGAAAATTGAAACTAGATCCCTTCCTTACACCTCATACAAAAATTAATTCAAGATAGATTAAAGATTCAAATGTAAAGCCCAAAACTGTAAAAACCCTAGAACAAAATCTAGGCAATGTCATTCAGGACATAGGATAGGCAAAGATTTCATGATGAAAATGCCAAAAGCAACTGCAGCAAAAGCGAAAATTGGCAAATGGGATCTAATTAAACTAAAGTGCTTCTGCACAGCAAAAGAAACTATCAACAGAGTAAACAGACAATATACAGAATAGGAAAAAATATTTGCAATCTATCCATCTCACAAAGGTCTAATATCCAGAGTCTAAAAGGAACTTAAAGAAATTTACAAGGAAAAAACAACCCCATTAAAAAGTGGGCAAAGAACACGAACAGACACTTCTCAAAAGAAGACATATATACAGCCAACAAATATACGACGAAAAGTTCAACAGCACTGATAATTAGAGGAATGCAAATTGAAACCACAGTGAGATACCATCTCATGCCTGTCAGGATGGTGATTATTAAAAAGTCAAAAAACAAGAGATGCTGGTGAGGTTGTGGAGAAAAAGGAACGCTTCTACACTGTTGTGGAAAACAGTGTAGCAATTCTTCAATAATCTAGAGGCAGTAATACCATTTGACCCAGCAATCTCATTACTGGGTATATACTCAAAGGAATGTAAATCATTCTATTATAAAGTTACACTCACGTGTATGTTCACTGCAGCACTATTCACATAGCAAAGACATGAAATCAATGCAAATGCCCATCGATAATAGTCTGGATAAAGAAAATGTAATACATATACACCATGGAATACTATGTAGCCACAAAAAGGAATGAGATCATATCCTCTGCAGGGATGCAGATGGAGCTAGAAGCCATTATCAATAGCAAACTAATGCAGGAACAGAAAACCAAACACCATATGTTCTCACTTACATGGGAGCTGAACAATGAGACATGGGGAGGAACAACATGCACTGGGGCATATTGGGATGGGTGGAGGGGGAGCATCAGGAGAATGGCTAGTGGATGCTGGGCTTAATACCTAGGTGATGGGATGATCTATGCAGCAAACCACCATGGCACACATTTACCTATGTAACTAACCCGCACATCCTGAACATGTACCCCTGAATGTAAAATAAAAGTTGAAAATTTAAAAAGAGTTCCAAAAGAGAATTATAAAGTCAAATGACATACCAATGCTCTCACCCACCACCAAAAAAAGGGCCTTCTAATAAAGAAAATGTATTTCATTATGCCAACAAAAGAGGGCACTCCTGAACCACGTAAGCCACTCAAACCTCTCACCCTCACTTATATAGAACCATTTGTTATAGCTGACCCAGGAAAACATAACATTTCAAAATGAACAGAATACAGCAGTAAAATCATATTTTTTTAAAAAGCATACAAAAAATAACGTTTCAGCTGATGATCTTTTAAAAACTCCCCAAAAAACTGACTTTACACAGAGGAACATTATATCACACCTCAACCCAACATGAACTATATAGCCTTTAAAATTTTTTTATGGTTTAAAAAACAAAAAAAACACTCCAAATTAGAAATTCACAAATTCCCCAGACCTGAGATCCTGGACTCCGGAATGAGCATGGATGAAACCAGAGAAGGTGTGGGTGGAAACAAGCTCTATGGAAAATAAAGCGTAAACCAGGATGGCAAAGAAAAAAAGGAATTCATACATTCAGAAAGGGGAAAAAAAAACAGGAAGATGTGAAATAAGAATTGACTGAAATCAGAAAATAAATTGGAGGGGAAAAAAATAAAAAAAACAAGCCAGAAATTGTGCCGAGTAGTACTACTGTTCTTTCAGTGGGCGCTACATTTTCCAGAATCCCTTTCCCTGAGTGCTTCCATATTAATTTATCAAAAGATGAGCATGCATGATATATGGAAGGTAGAGGAGAAGTAGCAGTCATTATTCTTTGAAGGTCCTTGTGGTCAAACACAGTGGCAGATGCCAGACTAAGTTCTAGTTTGTCTTTGTTCTCCTTTACTCCACACCTCAACCTCATTACCTAACCCCAGTCCCTGCTGACTAACAGCAGCCCTAAGCACACCACCAGATTGTTGGCTATAGACTATCAGTACCAGTGGCTACACAGAGGCAATAAATTTTTGTAAACTGATTTACGACCTCCAGCTTTTAGTCCCACTTTACTGGCTGGATATGCTTGACTTTTCAGATTTCTCTGCAAGTTCTGAGTTGTCCACCCACACAAGTGCTTCAAGAGGAATAGTCAGTAACTCCTGGATCATCCCACAGTCACCCCTTCCAAACCAAATTACAGAGCACTCAATAGATACTAAATTAAGTTGGAAATATTATGAGAGGAATGAATGATGTACTGGAGCCAACTCATACCAAGGTGGCAGAGCAAATTCTGTGTGTATCTTCTTAACGATGTGTTCAGTGACATCCCATTGGTAGCTTGACATTAGTCATAATGGGAGTATTTACACGATTGGAATTTGCAAATACTATAAATCAAGGATTTTTTTCCAGAAGTGCTATCAAACATTTACCAGCACATGATTGGAAATAGAGGAGAAAAGATTAAATGTCCAAGATAAAATATATATATATATATATATATATATACAAATTAGTGGGAAAAAAGACCCCACAGGTAGAATTGTGGCCTTGAAAGAGGAAATAAACCAATTTTAATATAGTAAAACCAGTATTTAGAAGTCTGATCCAGTAATACTTTTCAGAAATAAAAGATGTGGATAAACACATTGAAATTATCCACTGTTTAACTAGGAAAATTGACCTCAAACAGTCATCTCTAAGATATTACATATCCAATTAAAATCAGCAATAAAAAAGAATGAGATCCCATCACTTGCAACATGGAAGGACCTGAAAATGATTGTTAAGTAAAATAAGCCAGGCACAGAAAGACAAACATCACGTTCTCACTTATTAGTGGGATCTAAAAATCAAAACTGTTCACTTATAATATAAAGAAAAATAAAAATCTCTGTTCCTTCATATTGAAAATACCAAATATCGGCCGGGCACGGTGGCTCAAGCCTGTAATCCCAGCACTTTGGGAGGCCAAGACGGGCGGATCACGAGGTCAGGAGATCGAGACAATCCTGGATAACACCGTGAAACCCCGTCTCTACTAAAAAATACAAAAAAAAAAAAAAAAAAAAAAAAAAAAAAACTAGCCGGGCGAGGTGGCGGGCGCCTGTAGTCCCAGCTACTCGGAGGCTGAGGCAGGAGAATGGCGTAAACCCGGGAGGCGGAGCTTGCAGTGAGCTGAGAACCGGCCACTGCACTCCAGCCTGGGCGACAGAGCAAGACTCCATCTCAAAAAAAAAAAAAAAAAAGAAAAGAAAAGAAAATACCAAATATTTTACAAAGGAAAGAAAAGCCAGGTTGGCATTGAACTTCTAAATAGCAACATTCAAATCTTGACAACTTCAAAGCAACATATTAAAGATTCTTGATGAAAAAAAGTGTATGACCCCAAATTTTTCTGTTTAGCCAAGATATTTTATATGCAATAACTACAGAATACTGCCCTCAAGAGCTCATTTTGAAGAATCTAGTAGAGGATGAACTTCTTTTAATCAAGAGATGACTGGGGAAATTTGACCAAATTCAATTGCAGTATTGCATATAATTAATTATAAATCTAAGACTAAAACAAAGATGAGTCAAGGTTAAAAAAAATGCTATGTAAATGTTATATATCCTGACAAAGAAAAAATAATGCAACTTTATAAATTAAAGCAAAACGGAAACAGAGAAGAAAACATAGAATAAGTTTATTGATTGCCACACAGAAACCTGACAAAACAGTAGTTGCTTAAAGAAGGGGAATGTTTTGATATTTTGAGTATAAAAGGCGTTGATACACAAACAATTACTATAACAAAAATACAAACATCCTTTTGTGTGTGCGTGTGAGGTAGAGTTTTCATTCTTGTTACGCAGGCTGGAGTGCAATGGTGTGGTCTGGGCTCACTGCAACTTCAGCCTCCCAGGTTCAAGAGATTCTCCTGCCTCAGCCTCCCAAGTAGCTGAGATTACAGGTGCCTGCCACCACACTCAGCTAACACAGCAAATATAATAAAACACACAGTAAACATAATAGAAAATAATATCACAGAGTTGAGACTAAATATGTCAGTCATACCAATAAATATAAATATACTTTTTATTGCCTTAGGTTGTGTTTCCCTAAAATAAAGCCTGGCATGGAATTCAAGTTAAAGTGAGTTCATGAAGATGTGCTCTCAAGAGAAATTTACAAGAAAAGGAAGATAGAGCAGAAGAAGCAGCTAAGCAAATATGTGGATTCATAAAAAGTTTAGCTTCAGCCCATCCATACCACAGGAAGTTCTAGATCATGGATTGCACCACAGGGTTTGTCCCATCTAGAAACAAGAGTACTGGGTTGTTATATATCAAAATCAGTGAGTCACTGTCTGCCATTGGAGGCAAGGGTCATAATTTCAAGGCATCTCCCAACTAGGTGACTCCCATCCACCAAAGGCAATCTTCCAAAGAAAGGTGAAGGTATGAGCCAGTATTAGGCAAGACATGGAGTAGCTGGAAGATAAGTGCACTGGCCCAGTTAAGGGAATTGGGTCCAGGCACAAATGTCAATGCCTGTGCTTACCACCTAAAGGAAAAACATTTCAGATTGGATCACAAAGCAAAACTGAACTCTATGTGGTATACTCAGGAGACAACCTAACACTGACACAAAGACAGATGAATAGACCAATACAACAGAATAGAGAGCCAAGATATAAAGTCATGAATAAAAGGTCACCTGGTCTTCCACAAGAGTACCAAAATACACAATGGAGAAAAAATAGTCTCTTCAGCAAAGAGAACTGGGAAAACTGGATATTCACACATAAAAAATGAAATTGGATCCCCTATCTTACCCAAAAAAATCAATTCGAAATGAATTAAGGTTTTAAATGTAAGAACTAAAACTGTAAAACTCCTAGAAGAAAACATAGGGAGAAAGCTTTTTGACACTGGCCTTGGCAATGATTTATTGCATAGACACAAGAAATGCAAGCAACAAAGGCAAAAGTAGACAAGTGGAATTGCATCAAACTAAAAAGCTTCTGCACAGCAAAGGAAACAATTAGCAGAGTGAAAAGGCAACCAATGGAATGGGAGAATATATATGCAAACTATATATTTCATAAGTTATTAATATTTTAAATTCGTAAGGAACTCAGAGAACTCAATAGCAATGAAACGACCTAATTTTTAAAATGGGAAAAGGACTTGAATAGACATTTCTCCAGAGAAGATGTATGAGTGGCCGATAGGTATATGAAAAGATTCTCAGTATCACCAATCATCAGGAAATGGCAAATCAAAACCCTGAAGAGATCGATATCATCTCATACCTGTTAGAGTGGCTATTATTAAAAATGTATGTAAGATAAATGATGCTGAGGATGTAGAGAAATTGGAACACTTGTAAACTGTTAGTAGGAACGTAAAATGGTGTAGCTACTATGGAAAATAGTATGGAGGTTCCTCAAAAAAAGTAAAAGTAAAACTACCATATGATCCAGCAATCCCAGTTCTGAGTATATATTCAAAAGAACTGAAATCAGGATCTCAAAGAGATATCTGTACTCTCATGTTCATTGCAGTGTTATTCGCACTGCAAGATACAGAAAAAATTCAAATACTCATCAATAGATGAATAAAGAAATGCGAATAAAATGCATAAAAATGAATAAAGAAAATGTAATACATTTATAAAATGGAAATTCAATCAGCCTTTAAGAAGAAGGAAATCTTGTCATTTGCAAAAATGTGGAAGAAACTGGAAGATATTTTGCTAAGTGAAATTAAGGCAGTCACAGAGTGAAAAATATTGCATGATTCCACTTATATGAGGTAACTAAAACAGTCAAACTCATAAAAATGTTAAGTAAATTGGTGGCTTCCGGGGGTTGGAGGGAAGGGAAAATGGGGAGTTGCTGTTTAACAGATATAAAGTTTCAGTTATGCAAGATGAATTCTAAAGATCTATATCAATATAGTGTCTATAGTTAATAATCCTATATTATGCACTGAAAAATTGTTAGAAGGGTAGATCTAATTTCAAGAGTTTTTACAACAATAACAAAGAAGAAAAAGGAAATTTTAAAGGTGACTGACATGTCTAAGCACTTTTATTGTGAAAGAAGTTTTCGTAAGTATATTCATGTGTCCAAATTTATCAAGCTGTAGTCATTAAATATGTACAGTTTAATGATTATACCTTAAAAAAGCTATTTTTAAAGGAGACAACCTAAACCAAAATTATTCAGAGAGACTAAAATTAAAGAGATGGGCAAATGTATACAAGGCAAATGAAAAATACTAGAAAGCAGGGATTGCAATCTTGATATCACACAGTGAAACCTCAAAAACAAAACACTATATGAAATAATAAAGGATATTTTTAAAAGTCAAACAATAAGTTACAGTAAAAAACATAGTTAATAATATCTTTGTACCAAATAATTAACAACCATATTATTAAAGGAGAAACTACAAGAAATTCAGGGAGAAACGGACAGAAAAACATTAACAAACCATTCTCAGTTCAAAGCCAGTCAAATAGACAAAAAAACAGTAAGTATATAGAAGATCTAAACAAAATAATTAGTAAAATGTAGATTAAAATGTATATTAAGCTCCCAAATACAACAATAGAGAATGTAACTTTTTTCAAGTATACATGAAACATTCACAAAATTGACCATACATTAAGTCACAAAGGAAACCTCCGTAAGTTTCATTTAAAAATAGAGACATAATAAAGGATGTGTGGCAGACATATTCTAATGATCCATGACCTTGTACAATCCCCTCTTCGTGAGTATGGACAGAACCTACAAAGTGCTTCTGGTCAACAGAATCTGACTTAGGGATGGGATGTCACTCCCATGAGTATACTATGTTATGTAAGACTCCATATTAGCAGACTAGAGTGAGAGATTCTTCTGTTGGTGATATGACTCAGATGTGTGTTTCCTCCAAATCTCATGCTGAAATGTGATCCCCAGTGTTAGAGGTGGGGCCTAGTGGGAAGTGTTTGGATCATGTGGGTGGATCCCTCATGAATGCCTTGGTGCCCTCCCAGTGGTAATGAGTACATTCTCACTCTGTTGGATCAGACAAGAGCTGGTTATTTAAAGGAGTCTGGTACCTCCTCTTCTTTCTCTGTTTCTCCTTCTCTCACCATGCAACACGCTGGCTCCCCCTTTGTCTTCCACCATGACTGTAAGCTTCCTGAGGTCCTCACCAGAGGCAGAGGCTGGCACTATGCTTTGTGTGCAGCCTACAGAACCATAAGTCAAATAAAACACTTCTTTATGAATTACCCAGTCTCAGGTATTACTTTATAGAAATGCAAACAGACTAACATAGCCGGCCTTGAAGTATATAGCCATGTATGAATTGCCTATGGAGAAGATCATATGTCAGGGAACTACGCAACCTCCAGGACCTCCCACCAACAGCAAGAAATTGAGGTCTGCCATCATACAGTCACAGTAAACAAATCCTACCAACAACTTGAATGAGCTTGAAACAGATTCTTTGCTAGTTGAGCCTCCAGATGAGAATGCAGCCCAGGTCACACCTTGCATGCAACTTTGTGAGACTCTGAGTAGACGCTCCAGCTAAGCCATGTTTACATAGCCTCCTAACCCGTAGAAACTATGAGATAACATGTGCTGAGTTTGTAGTGAGGTATTACAAAGCAATAGAAAACTAATACAGAAATAGGATAGTGCTATAATAAATACCTAAAAAGTGGGGAATGGCTTTGAAACTGGGCAGTACATAGAGGCTGAAAGAATTGAGTGGCATGATAGAGAACACCTAATTGCCTTGAACAGACTGTTAGTAGAAATCTGGACTTGAATCTGCTGGTGTGGACTCAGAACGAAGTGTAGAACATGTTACTTGAAACTGAAGGCATGATGATTCTTGTTATGTAAGGCACAGAGCTTAGTAGAATTATTCTTTGCATTTATGTGGAAAGCAACACTAGCAAGTGATGAAGTTCAGATACATAGCTAAGATTTCTAAGCAAAATGTTGAAGATGCTACCTGGTTCTTCTTGCTGCTTATAATAAAATTCAGTATGAGAGGGATAAATTGAAACTTGGACTATTAAAAAAAATTGACCAGAATTTGATTATTTTGAAATTTCTTGGCATCTCCAGACACTAAAATTAAGAGATTCAATATCAGGAAAGCAAGCCCTAGAGAAAAGACCAAGAGTATGGTTATATAATCTTTTGCTAAAGCCTCAAAAAGAGCAAAAAATTAAATTACTCAGTCATGAGAGGACCCTTTCAAGAAATTAAAGGTGTGCCTCACAAATCTTCTCAATCAACCAGAGGACTTAAGTGTGGTCCCTTAGCCATCTCAGCAGAAGTCAAGAGACAGAAGGGTTTATCTCAAAAAGATCTGTCAATATGGCTTTTGTCTAGTGGAATGAACCCCAGGGAAATCTACAGGAGATACACAAAGTTCTTATGGAAAATATTTCAGCAGAAATACCATTGGCTTGAACAAAATGAAATAGAAAGAGTACAAAATATATAAAGGCTGTCAGACTCCCAAAATTCTACTGGCAGTGGAAGGGCTGACAAAACTACTCACCTGCATACTTGCACTGGCTTTCATAAAAAGGAAGGGTGGCTCAGAAGGCAGAGCCAAGAGCTCAAAGGACAGAGAGAGGGAGCTATAGAGAACTTTTCCATTTTCCGCAGGTTTGAAGTGTTTCAAAAAACGTGTTGAGCATTCAAAAGCTAGCAGAAGGCAAGAAATAACTAAGATCAGAGCAGAACTGAAGGATATACAGACACAAAAAACCCTCCAAAATATCAATGAATCCGGAGTTGGTTTTTCAAAAAGATCAACAAAATTGATAGACCGCTAGCAAGACTAAAAAAGAAGAAAAGAGAGAAGAATCAAATAGACGCAATAAAAAATGATAAAGGGGATATCACCACCGACCCCACAGAAATACAAACTACCATCAGAGAATACTATAAACACCTCTACGCAAATAAACTAGAAAATCTAGAAGAAATGGATAATTTCCTGGACACTTACACTCTCCCAAGACTAAACCAGGAAGAAGTTGAATCCCTGAATAGACCAATAGCAGGCTCTGAAATTGAGGCAATAATTAATAGCCTACCAACCAAAAAAAGTCCAGGACCAGAAGGATTCACAGCCAAATTCTACCAGAGGTATAAGGAGGAGTTGGTACCATTCCTTCCATAGGGACATGGATGCAGCTGGAAACCACCATTCTCAGCAAACTATTGCAAGAACAGAAAACCAAACACCGCATGTTCTCACTCATAGGTGGGAACTGAACAATGAGATCACTTGGACTCAGAAAGGGGAACATCACACACTGGGGCCTATTATGGGGAGGGGGGAGGGGGAGAGATTGCATTGGGAGTTATACCTGATGTAAATGACGAGTTGATGGGTGCTGACAAGTTGATGGGTGCAGCACACCAACATGGCACAAGTATACATATGTAACAAACCTTCACATTATGCACATGTACCCTAGAACTTAAAGTATAATAAAAAAAAAAAAAAGTGTTGAGAAGAAAAAGAGAAATAGAGACAGGCTTAAGAGTCAACAATTAAAAGTAACAGGTTTGAATCCTGGTTTGAAAACAAAAAACTGTTAAAGACATTTTTGAGATAATCAGGGAAAACCGCAGCTACTATTACATGATATTAAATAGTTATTTTAATTAGGTAGAATGTGCTAATTATACATGGCTATATATTAGAAAATATGTATATATGCATATAGGCTTTGTATGTGTATACATAATATATCCACAGAGTAAGAATAATAAAGCAAAAGTGGTTACATTTTAATTTTGTGTGAGTCTGGACAAAGGGATATGTAAATTCTGTGTACTACTATTCTTGCAACTTTTCTGTAAGTCTGAAAATATTTCTGAATAAAAAGTCGAAAATAAACATATACAGTGTTTTGCAATTATAAACTTAGAAGCTATTTTGTTTTCAAACCACATGTAGATTTTGTGTCATGTTGAAAACTAAAATTTAAATTACAAAAAAGTAAATACTTCTGAAAAAAAAGTTTGGAAGTAAATGGAACAAGAGTAGCAAAATGTTGATAATTGAAGCTACATGAAAGGTACATGGAGCTCATTATATTGTTTTCTTTTATGTGTTTGAACTTTTCCATAATAAAATATTAAAATAGGCTGGGTGCGATGGCTCATGCCTGTAATCCCAGCACTTTGGGAGGCCAAGGTGAGTGGATCACCTGAGGTCAGGAGTTCAAGACCAGCCCAGCCAACATGGTGAAACCCCGTCTCTACTAAATACAAAACATTAGCTGAGTGTAGTGGTGCCTGCCTGTAATCCCAGCTACTCAGAAGGCTGAGGCAGGATAATCACTTGAACCCAGGAGGCGGTGGTTGCAGTGAGCCAAGATTGCGCCACT
Organism: Rhinopithecus roxellana; assembly: GCF_007565055.1. Lineage (NCBI taxonomy): Eukaryota > Metazoa > Chordata > Mammalia > Primates > Cercopithecidae > Rhinopithecus > Rhinopithecus roxellana. The sequence goes on from NC_044565.1 coordinate 84,112,914, forward strand.
GCACTCTAGCCTAGGTGACAAAGCGAGACTCTGTTTTAAAAAAAAAATTAAAATTAAAATTAAAACATAAATTGTAACTCAGAAGTAAGCAGCAGAAAACAACGTAATACACAGGTCACCTGGAAATCAAAACAACGGCATCTCCCTCAAACGTTCTTTGTAAACTGTTATTGTCCCCATTTTACAAGTGAGCAGACTGAGAATTTAAGATGACAGGACCAAACTGCCTTGCTAGCTTGTGCTGTCAGTGGAAATCTAAGCTGCCACCAGCTTGATTTACTGCCATAATAAATACTCAACAGCCTGGCTGTCCAAGGTGAAAGAGGTAAAACAACAGCTCATTGGAGGGGTTTTAAGTGATTTGTCCAGCCACGCAGACCCCCTGACAATCCAGAGGGGCATAAAAGCCCATCAAACCTAACAGGGTTACTCTTTTGGAGTAACCTCCCATGGTGACACGTTCTCACACTCCCCCTTACATCTTCTCTTACTCAGCCTCTCAGCCTGCTCTAATATCTGTGTGATTAAGATAGGCAGAGGCAGCTTCCTTTTATAGCCACTTTCCACAGGAGCAGTTGTGCCTTCCAGCTCATTTAGTGGGTGGTTAACCAGAAAATAGAGGTAGCTGAATTTCTTATTGGTCTTGGTTCTGAGACACAGAACCAAAATTAAACATGAACCAAAGTCTCTGGCCTCCACCACATTAAATGTAGGTAACACAGGTTTTCCTATAAGTGCAGAGTCACCAAGGTATGACCTACCAAAGTCACCTACAGAGTTTCAAAATATAAATGACCACACCTGAATCTTCTCTTTTTCCTCCCTAAGGCATGTCAGCAACTCCACAAGGAGAGGCCCAGACATGTATATTGTACATTTTTTAAAGCCCCCAAAATAATTCTGAAATTTTCCACATATCAAGATGGCCTGAATGACTCTCAGAAAAAGTTCAGACTATAAGATGGAGGATATCATCCTGGGATGAGCTGTGAAATTCCTGGTTGGAAAGTGTTAGAACCCCATCTATAATAGATGTGGTGATGGTTCCAAAGGCCATGTAAGAACCAGCACCAGGATGTCTGCATAAGAATCACTTAGAGCTTATCAAACTACAAAATAATGGTAGGTAAGAGCTAGGAATCCAGATTTTAACAGACTTCCCAGGTAATTCTGATGTGCAGTCAGGTTTGGGACTGTATGTATATAGTACTCAAAATACCATGTTAGAGCCCTTTATGCATTCACTCATTCATTCAACAAACATTTACTGTGTACTTACTGTGTGCCAAGCACCAAAGATTAAATAATGAATACAACTCAATGCCTGCCCTTGAGAGGTTCCCAAGTCTAATGAGGGATGCCAATCCTTTTGACATGGACCTTATAACACAGTGTGGCAAGTACCTGCACAGACTATGTGGAAACGGCTGTGGAGAGAAATTATTTAATTCTACCTAGTGAACCAACGATAGGCTTCACAAAAAAAAAAAAAAAGGTGACACTGGAGCTAAGCCTTGAGGAGAAGCGAGGAGTTTGCCAGTTGAAGAGGGAAGGGAAGTTCCAGGTAGAGATCCAGAGAATGAAAGTACATGGCATGTCTGGTGACAAGCATGGCCAGAGCAGAGGGAATATGGGGAAAGTGGGCAATGGCTGGGAGGACAGGTGAGAATCATATGGGGAAGGGTGTAGTTTCATGCTGAGGGGGTCATCTCTTGTTTTTAAGCATGATAACATGATCAGATCTTTATTTTAGATAATTTTGGTATCAGTGTGCATAGGAGAGAGATATACACAAAAAAATTAATTAGGATGATATGAAAAAGTGTCCATGACAGATGAGGAGGTCCTGAAATGGGAAAGTGGCCATGGGAATAGATTTGAAAGATACTCCATAGGTAGAATCTACAGAATAAGTAAGTGCTGCTTGAAAAAAAAACCCACATATACATATACACACAAAAACAAGAACAACCCAAAAAAACTTATTACAGAAAGATGTCCTGTCTCAGTATATCTTTGTCTCTTCTCTGCTTCATTCTCACCTGATCCTGTCATCTCACTCTGAAGAAAGAAAGTATCATTTGCCCTCAGTCCTCTCACAATTCATGAAAAATGAAACCAAATTTCCACTGTCCCAATCCTTTCAAATGAACTCAGGAATGAAGACTGTCGACTGCTGTCTACTGAGATGGGAGGGCCCTTAAGTGATCCTCTTTAGCCCTACAACCTCCTTGTTGTACACAATGAAGAAATGAGGCTCAGAAAAATAGCTGAATTTCCATCATCACACAAATGATTTTAAAAAAATACATACTATGTCTTCTGTTAGTACCATTTGAACCTTTCAAAATGCATGACATTCACCACCTGTGTAGTGCTCCTGTCTGCCTTTCTTTAAAGATTCTAAGATAAGCTAAAATCTATTATTATTTCTGTTCTCTGCTCTTTTTGATAATCAAGAAATGCCATGGTTTCTCTCACACTGAAAAGGAGTCCAATGGACATCTAGTGGTTCACTTAGATAATTGAATCTTTAATAGTATTATCTATCACTGTATTTAGTGTGTTAAATTTGATTAGCATATTAACTAATTGCATTAGATTAGTGGTCTCAACCCTTTCAGATCTGATGATCTGTTTGTATAGCTATTTTGAATCACCCCCCTTTTCTATCCTGAAATGAAATTGATGTAAAATACAATCTACACAAGTAATTGCAAAATTTCAATATAGTGCCCTTTCATTTTCCTTTTATAGAAAATAAAAGGAAATTAATTGCTAATAAAATAATACATCTTTCATATTTAAGTAGTTGGCATGGTCACACCTGAAAACATGATGTAGTCAGATGCTTATACTTATATGTGGAATTTCTGTGAATACAACACTTGCAAATGTAGTCAGATACAAGTGTGTGAAGTCAACAACTACAATATTGTGTAATGTTGTTTTCTGAAATGGTGACCAACTTTTAGTAAAATTTAGAACAAAACAAAGTATAACCTTTCCCTTGTTTTATACAGCATTTTTAGAAAATTACTAAAAATAATTTGTGACAGATGTAAAGCAGAATTGGAGTCTAGGTTCTGTTCAATACAGTTTTTTCATTACAAGAATGTCTGCTAAGATACTAAAAGCCATAAGTGAGAATACCACTTCTGTGAAGATAGAGTAGATGTACTTTTCCATATTCCTCCTGATAAGTAAAAATAGAAATCTCGAACCTTATATATAAAACAAGCATAAAGCTACTTTGAAAGGTGGAGAGAAGAAAAGGATACCAATTAAAGCCCTTGAAACCTAAAGAATGACATGGTGGTAAGCTATCTGGGTTTTCCTTTTGCCTCATATATCCCAGACTGGATGCTGGATTAGCTGGCAACATGGAAATGCCAGTAAGTGCAGAAAATAAAGTCTCAACAAAAGCCTGCTCTCTCTAGCTAAAGGACTGGGAAATGAGAAAGCTAGCAAACCAGAAAACTTTAGATCAGGAGTTTGAGACCAGCCTGACCAACATGGTAAAACCCCATCTCTACTAAAACAAAAACAAAAAATTAGCCAGGTGTAGTGGTGAGTGCCTGTAATCCCAGCTACTCAGGAGGCTGAGGCAGGAGAATCGCTTGAGCTTGGGAGACTGATGCTGCAGTGAGTCGAGATCGTGCCATTGCACTCCAGCCTGGGCAACAAGAGTTAAACTCCGTCTCAAAAAAAAAAAAAAAAAAAAAAAAAAAAAAAAAAAAAAAGAATATAGCCACTTTACTACATTCAAACATCACAGAAAAAAAAAAAAAAAAAAAGAATAGCCACTTTACTGCATTCAAACATCACAGAAAAAAAAAAAAAAAAAAAAAAAAAAAAAAAACTATGATCCCACCTCAGTTCATACCAGCAAAGGCCATGTGGGGAACCAGGACTTCTACTCTCACTAGACTATAATGAAGTACCCCAAACCCCTCATGGGAGTAGAGTCAGAGAAATCCACACCAAAACAGATCTTGGTCAAAGGTCTGAAAACTAAAGACAAAAAAGTCTCGAAAGCAACAAGAGACAAATGACAACTTACCTATAGAAGAAAAAAATTAAAATCACAGTGGATTTCTCATCAGAAACCATGGAAACCACAACAAAGTGGCACAACATTTTTCAAGCTCTGGAAGAAAATAACTGTCAACCCAGAATGCTTTATGCAGCAAAAATAACCTTTAGAAGTGAAGAAAGATCAAAAAATTCTCAAATGAAGGAAAATAAAGATAATTTGTCACCAGCAGACCTACGCTAAAAGAATGAATAAATGAAGATTTATAAATAGAAAAGAAGTGGTTAAAGAAGTTTCTTAAAATATTAGAAAAATTGAAAGCTACTCGGGAGGCTGAGGCAGGGGAATCACTTGAACCTGGGAAGTGGAGGTTGCAGTGAGGGGATATCATGCCACTGCACTCTAGACTGGTGACAAAGCAAGACTCTGTTGAAAGAAAGAGAGAGAGGGAGGGAGGGAGGAAGGAAGAAAGGAAGGAGAGAGAGAGAGAAAGAGAGAGAGAACAAGAGAGAGAGAAGGAGAGAAGGAGGGAGAGAAGGAGAGAGGGAAAGAGGGAGAGAAGGAGAGAAGGAGAGAAGGAGGGAGAGAGGGAGAGAGAGAGAGAGAGAGAGAGAGAAAGAGACAGACAGACAGAAAAGAGGAAAAGAAAAGAAAAAGGAAGAAAGGGAGAGGGAGAGGAAGAAAAGAAAAAGAAAGAAAGAAAAAGGAAAAGAACACAGTAAGCAAAAATATAGGTAGATGTAATAGATCTTCCTTATCCTCTTGAGCCTTCTGAATTATGTTGACAGTTGGAACAAAAATTCTAATAATGTTTAATATGGTATTGAATGTATGTAGAGAAAATATTTAAGACAATTTTGTTATAAATAGGGAAGGGAAAGGGACATAAAAAGAGATAAGCCTCCTACACTTCATGTGAAACTTGTAAAATGATGACACTAACAGACATTTGTGTGTGTGATAAGATGCATGTGTGTGTTGGGGTGAGTGGGTATGAGGTAATACCTAAAGCAACTACTAAGACTCAAAACATTATAGACTAATAGACTCAAAACACTATTGGAAAACCAAAATGAAATTTTACAAAATGTTCAAGCAGCCTGCATTTTGAACAGGAAAAAGGGAAAAGAAAATTGAGAAATAAAAGAGAGAAAATACAGCAAAATATATAATGGCAGACTTAAACGTTAAGGTATCAATAATCATATTAAATGCAAATAATATGGTTTAAAATAAATGGTTAAAAACAAAAGGATGGAGGTGCTGGAGCTGTTGCCACCAAGTCCGGATCTCATTGCCGCATGCCCCAGTGCTTGCCTGACGTGCATTCCCAATTCCTTTTGGTTCCAAGTCCAGTATTGCAACTCTCAAGGATCAGCTGATTCATAATATTCTAAAAGAACAACAGACCTCCCCCATTAAGATTACATTTGTTGGGGTTGGTGCTGTTGGCATGGTCTGTGCCATCAGTATCTTAATGAAGGACTTGGCAGATCAACTTGCTCTTGTTGATGTCATGGAAGACAAATTGAAGGGAGAGATGATGGATCTCCAACATGGCAGCCTTTTCCTTAGCACACCAAAGATTATCTCTGGCAAAGACCATAATGTAACTGCAAACTCCAAGCTGGTCATTATCACATCTGGGGCACGTCAGCAAGAGGAAGAAAGCTGTCTTAATTTGGACCAGCATAACGTGAACATCTTTAAATTCATCATTCCTAATGTTGTAAAATACAGCCCGAACTGCAAGTTGCTCACTGTTACAAATCCAGTGGATATCTTGACCTATGTGGCTTGGAAGATAAGTGGCTTTCCCAAAAACTGTGTTATTGGAAGTGGTTGCAATCTGGATTCAGCCCAATTCCATTACCTGATGGGTGAAAGCTGAGAGTTCACCCATTAAGCTGTCATGGGAAGGTCCTTAGGGAACATGGCGATCCTAGTGTACCTTTATGGAATGGAGTGAATGTTGCTGGTGTCTCCCTGAAGACTCTGCACTCACATTTAGGGACTGATACAGATAAGGAACAGTGGAAAGAGGTTCACAAGCAGGTGGTTGAGAGTCCTTACAAGGTGATCAAACTGAAGGGCTACACATCCTGGGCCATTGGACTCTCTGTGGCAGATTTGGCAGAGAGTATAATGAAGAATCTCAGGTGGGTACACCCAATTTCCACCACGATTAAGGGTTTCTATGGAATAAAGGATGATGTCTTCCTTAGTGTTGCTTGCATCTTGGGACAGAATATAATCTCAGACCTTGTGAAGGTGACTCTGACTCCTAAGGAAGAGGCCCGTTTGAAAAAGAGTGCAGATACACTTTGGGGGATCCAAAAAGAGTTGCAGTATTTTTTTAATTTTTTTATTATTATGTTTTTGAGATGGAGTTTCACTCTTGTTGCCCAGGCTGGAGTGCAATGGCACAATCTTGGCTCACTGCAACATCCACCTCCCAGGTTCAAGCAATTCTCCTGCCTCAGCCTCCCGAGTAGCTGGGATTACAGGTACCCACCACCACGCACAGCTAATTTTTTGTACTTTTAGTAGAGAAAGGGCTTCACCATGTTGACCAGGCTGGTCTTGAACTCCGGACCTCAGGTAATTCACCCACCTCAGCCTTCCAAAGTGCTGGGATTACAGGCGTGAGCCACCGCTCCCAGCCAGAGCTGCAATTTTAAGGTCTTCTGATGTCATCCATTTCGCTGTCTAAGCTACAACAGGATTTTAGTTGGAGGTTGTGCATGTTGTCCTTTTTTCTGGTCTGTGATTACAACAGTAATATTAAGATGGACTGGGAAAAACATCAATTCCTAAAGTTAGAAATAGAAATGGTTTGTAAAATCCTACAGCTATATCCTAATGCTGGATGGTACTAATCCTGCATAGTCCTAAACTGGTTAGTCTGAAATAGTTCTACTACCTCTGAGGCACCACTGCCAATGCTGCACATGCTGCTGTTGCCCCTTGAGCCAGATGGAGGTTTACCGTGTGTTATGTAACTTCCTGGCTCCCTCACTGAACAATGCCTAGTCCAATCTTTTTTCCCAATCAGTCACATCCTGGGATCCAGTGTATAAATCCAATATTGCATGTCTTGTACATAATTGTTACAAAGGATCTTATTTTGTGAACTATATATATCAGTAGTGTATATTACCATATAATGTAAAAAGACCTACATATAAATGGCGCAACCAACTATCCAAGTGTCATACCAACTAAAACCCCCAGCAAACCTTGAACAGTGAAAAAGAATAAAATAAAAATAGAAGAATGGAAAAAGATAGATCACACAATCAAAAGAAAGCAGAAGTGGCCATATTGATATCAGATAAAGTAAATTTCAGAACAAATAAAATTACCAGAAACAGAAGAACATCATACAGTGATAAAAGAATTAATCCACCAATAAAATGTAGTAATCTTAAATGTGTCTGTACCAAACAATAAAGCTGCAAAATATGCAAAGCAAAAATTGATAGAACTGAAAGGAGAAATAGACAAATCCACAATTATAGCTAGAGATTTCAACACCCCTCTGTCAACAACTGACAGAACAACTAGACAGAAAATCAGCAAGGATATAAAAACTCCACAATCTATCAACCAACAGAATCTAGTCAGTGTTTATAGAACACTCTAGCCAACAATAGCAAAATATGCATTATTTTCAAGTGCCCATGGAATATATGCCAAGATTACCAGGTTATCCTGGGTCATAGAACAAATTTAAAATAATTTAAAAGAATTAAAATCATGTAGACTGTGTTCTCCAACCAAAATGGAATCAAACTGGAAATCAATAACAGAAAGATAGCAGGAAAATCTCCATGCACTTGGAAACTAAATAACATTCTTTTAAATAATCACAGGGCAAAGAGGAATTCTTCAAGGAAAATGTTTAATATATTCAACTGAATGAAATAAAAATGCAGCATATCAAAATTTGTGGGATGCATTCAAGGCAGTACTGAGACAGAAATGCACAGCACTAAATGCATACATTAGAAAGGAAAGGTAACAGATGAATACTATAAGCTTTCACTTCAATAATCTAGAAAAAAAAAAAAAACAGCAAAACAACCCCAAAGCAAGCAGAAAGAAGGAAATAATAAAGAGCAGAAATGAAATCTCCAGGCCCTGATGGCTTCACTGGAGAATTCTCCCATACATTTATTTTAAAAAGAATTGAAACCAATTTACACATTCTCTTCTAGAAAACAGAAGAAAAAAGAACAGTTTCCAACTCATTTCATGAAGACACTATTACCCAAAACACAAAACCAGACAAAGACTGTACAAAAAAGATAACTAAAGGCCAATAACCCTCATGAATATAAAAGCAATAATTCTTAATGTTAGCAAGTAGAATATAATAAAAGTACACACACCATAATCAAGTGGGGCTTACTCTAGGGATGGAAGATTGGTTCTCTATTTTAAAATCAAAGACTGTAATCCACTATATTAACTGGCTAAAGAAGAAAAATCACAGGATCATATCAATCAATACAGAAAAATACTGGAGAGAATTCAATACCCATTTATGATTTTTAAAAAAAACTCAAAAAATAGGAATAAGAGAGAACATCCTCAACTTGACAAGGAACAAAACACCTACAGTAATATTATACTTTAGTAAAAGACTGAATGTCTTCTCTCTAAGATGAGGAATGAGGCGAAAAATATCCACCTTCACACTCTTATTCAACATAGTGCTGAAAGCTCTAGCCAACGCAATATGGCAGCATATGAAAATAAAAGAAATAGATATCAGAAAGAAAAAAATAAGACTGACTGTTCCTACTTGCAGTAGACATAACTGTCTTTACAGAAAACCCCAAGGAATCTGCAAAAAAAACTCTTAGAAGTAATGTGAGTTCAGAAAGGTTGTAGGATATAAGACAGACATATAAAAATCAACTATATTTCCATATAGTAGCAATGAATACATGAATACCAAAAATTAAAAATGCAATATAACTTGAAGTCACTCAAAAAATTGAATACTTAGATGTAAAACATGTGCTATAACTTTTATGTCAAAAACTATTCAATGCCAATTAAAGAAATCAATTATTTAAATAAATGGAGAAACATATCATGTTCATGGATTGAAAGATCCAACATAGTAAAGATGTCAATTCTCCCCAAACTGATATACAGATTTGACATAACTACTATCAAAAATCCAGCAAGATTATTTTATAGATATGGACAAGATTATTCTAAAATGAATACATGGAAAGACAAAAGAACTAGAATAGCTAAAATAAAAATAAAGTAATAGGAATGTGTCTACTTATTTTCAAGACTTATAATATTGCTACCTACATATAAACAGCACAACCAACTATCCAAGTGTCATACCAACTAAAACCCCCAACAAACCTTGAACAGTGAAAAAGAATAAAATAAAAATAGAAGAATGGAAAAAGATAGATCACACAATCAAAAGAAAGCAGAAGTGGCCATATTGATATCAGATAAAGTAAATTTCAGAACAAATAAAATTACCAGAAACAGAGGAACATCATACAGTGATAAAAGAATTAATCCACCAATAAAATGTAGTAATCTTAAATGTGTCTGTACCAAACAATAAAGCTGCAAAATATGCAAAGCAAAAATTGATAGAACTGAAAGGAGAAATAGACAAATCCACAATTATAGCTAGAGATTTCAACACCCCTCTGTCAACAACTGACAGAACAACTAGACAGAAAATCAGCAAGGATATAAAAACTCCACAATCTATCAACCAACAGAATCAAGACTCTGTGGTACCGGTGGGAGGAGAGACACATAGATCAATGGGATAGAATAAAGACTGCAAAAATAGAACCACACAAATATACCCAATTCATTTTTGACAAAGGAACAAAAGCAATTCAATAAAGAAAAGACTTCCTTTTCAGCAAATGGTTCTGGAAGAATTGGACATCTATAGGCCAAAAAAAGATCCTTGACCTAAGTCTCATATCTTATACTGACTCAAAATGGAACAAAGACCCTTAAATATAAACCATAAAACTATAAAACTTTTAGAAAAAAAAACTTAGGAGAAAATCTTCAAGATCCAGGGATAGGCAAAGAATGTTTAGACTTGTCACCAAAAGCATGATCCATAAAAGGAAAAAATGATAAATTGGACTTCATCAAAATTTAAAAGTTTGCTCTGCGAAAGACTGTTGCTGAGGGGATGAAAAGACACGCTACATAATGGGAGAAAATATTTGCAAACCATGTATTCAACAAATGACTATTATCTGGAACACAAAAAGAACTCTCAAAATGTGACAGTTAAAAAATAATCAGATAAGAAAATGAGAAAATTACATAGACATTTCATCAAGAAGGATATACAGATGACAAATAATCAAATAAAAATATTTTCACATCAGTAGCCATTAAGGAAATGAAAAATTAACACCACAATGAAATATCTGTATACACATATCAGAATGCCTAAAATAAAAAACAGTGACAACACCTATCTGGGTGCAGTGGCTCGCACCTGTAATCCCAGCACTTTGGGAAGCCAAGGCAGGTGGATCACTTGAGGTCAGGCATTCGAGACCAGCCTGGGCAACATAATGAAACCACATCTCTACTAAAGATGCAAAAATTAGTTGGATGTGGTGGTGCATGCCTGTAGTCCCAGCTACTCAGGAGGCTGAGGCATGAGAATCGCTTGAATACAGGAAGTGGAGGTTGCAGTGAGCAAAGATCATGTCACTGTGCTCCAGCCTGGGTGACAGAGTGAGACTCTATCTCAAAAAAAAAAAAAAAAAAATAGTGATAACACCAAATGCTGGCAATGTTAAGAAGGAACTAGATCAAGGTTATGAAAAAACCTTCAAAGTTACGAAGAAACTGGATCACTCATACATTGTTGGTGAGAATGTAAAACAAGTACAAGCCACTCTGGAAAACAGTTTCTCTAAAAACTAAACATACAACTACCATGTGACCCAGCAACTGCACTACCAGACATTTATCCCAGAGAAATGAAGAGCTATGTTCACACAAGAATCCATATATGACTGGTGATAGCAGCTTTATTTGTTAAAACCCCAAACTGAAAACAACCTAGATGTCCTACAATGGGTGAATGGAGAAACAACTGTGAAATATTCATACCATGGAATACTACTCAGCAATAATATTGATACATACAACAACTTCGATGAATTTAAAAAAAAAAATGGACTGAGTTAAAAAAAAAAAAAAGCCAATCTCACATTAACCTTTTATATAACATTCTTGGAAGGACAAAATTATAGTAATGGAGAACAGATCAATGGTTGCCAAGTGTTAAGGAGGGGGGAGAAGAGGAAGGGAAGTGGGTGTGACTTAAAAAAAAGGCAGCACAAAGGATCCTTGTAGTGATGGAAATGTACTGTATCTTGACTGTGTCAATGTCAGTATCTTGGTGGTGATATTATACTCTAGTTTTGCAAGATGTTACTATTGGAGGAAACAGAGTAAAAAGTGCATGGACCGCTCAGTATTATTTCATGTGAATATACAATTAACTGAAAATGAAAAGCTTAATTGTTTAAAGTAACACTATTTGGGGCAGGGGGAGTCATGTGGTGTGGAGATGGGAAAAATATGTGTGAGATTGTCAAGTGGATTGTGAGATGTTCAGAATTCCTGAATCTCCCTCTGCTCACCAAATGCCACCCTTTCCTCATTGTTATCACTTCTAAAACTTGCCCTACCCATCCCACATCACCCTTTATGGACAATACTCATACAACCCACACCGATAGCCACTGCACTGGAAGGTAACAATAACTCTCTAGAGCTGGTAGGAAGAGGCTACTTTATAAATGAAAACTGAGGAATCTGAGTGAGGTGAAGGCGCCCTCCCAAAATCACACAACAAGTAAATTTCATAGCCAGTTTTTCCACCATTTTGCATCACTTCACATAATCATTTCATCCCACTACATTTCTAATCATCTACCATTTTCAAAGCTCTTTTTAAAATGTTATCTTAATTGGTCGTAAGCTGTCCCAGCTAAAAGAAAATGACAGAGGGCTAGAATAATGGGAGTGGTTGCAATCTCTTAGCCAATGTGGGTTGCTATGGCAAATTCCTGCCTCCGCATCTGCAAGATGCCTACGTTTGTGTTCATATTTGCCCCCTTTGCACTCAACAAATTAAAGCTCCTCCTACTTAAGCCTAATTCCTCCCCTCAGTTTTTGGATCCCACTCCCCATCACCTCATTTTATTGATTATGCCATCTGTTTCTTTCATCTTCAAACTTACTCACTCTACTGCCTCTTTCCCATCAGGAGAAAAAAACATGTTTCCTTAGCTTCATGTCCTCTTCAGAATATAGCCCCTCTCCTTTTGAAGGAGAGTGATTAAATGCTCTGCCTTCATTTCCTCTTCTTTCCACTCCAGTGCAGTTTGGTTTCTGGCCCACAACTGCTCTTAAACTTTACCACATTCCAAGGTCTACCTTGTACTAGCTCCAACAGATACTCTTCAGTCCTTACCTTACTTAACCTGTGCTCAGCATTTGATACATTAACCTCTCCCTTTTTGAAACACTCTTCCTTGTTCTAGGCTTCCCTGGTTTTCCTCCTACTCTCTAGCCATAGGACGTTTCTCTTCTCCGTCACTCAAATGCTAATATTTCAGTATTCTGTCCTAGTCTCCCTTCTCTTTTCCCTTTATACCTTCTCCCAGGTTTCATTTACCATCTATATTACCAGCTCATACCAGTCTCTCAAGCTCCAGACCCAAGTAACTCACATCCTGCTAAATTCAACAAGCCCAAAATGGACCAAAATTCAACAACTCCAAAACTGAATATCATCCTCCCCATCTCAAATCTGTTCCTGAATAGCTCAATCTGTGGCATTTTCATACACCAGCCACACTAGATTCTTCTTCCTCATATCCACATTAAATTTTTCACCAAGCCTATTTACCTTCTCAATGCCCTTCAATCTATTTGCATTTCCAATGACACTGCCTTAGTCCGGACCCCCAAAATCTAACTGAAAATCTGCAGTAGCTTCCTAACTGGCCTCAGCACCCCTAATTGTGTCCCCTTCCAATCTATTCTTTTAATCACAATGAGTTATTTTCCTAAAAATAACTAAAGTCCTAAAATATGACTCACTACATCATGTTCTGTCTTTAAACCTTTCAGTGGCTCCTCAGTGCCTTTTAGCTAAACTCTCACTTCACCATGGCCTGTATAGTGGAGCCCTACCTATCTTTCCAGCCTACTCTCCCACTTGCTTCTCACATCCTGCAACTACCTCCTCTTCTCCCACAGTAAATTTCTTTCAATTCCCAATGCATTGCATTATCTCTTGCTCCTAGGACTTCACACAAGAAGAACTCACCATCTGGAACCTCATTCCTCAACTCCTCCCTCCACTGGCTTCCCCTACTCATCCTTCAGACCTCAGCAAAGGTCACTTCCCGACCTCCACTTGATGAGGCTGGGTCCCCCCTGCTCTGTTCTCCCAACACCCTAATCTTTCCCTGTTGTGAAACTTATCACACCCTTTCACAATTACTTATTTATCTATTTGTTTTCCCCATGAAGCTGTAAGTCACTTGAGAATACTAGTCTATCTTGTTTACCTTCATAGCTATAATGCTGGCACAGTGCTTTGAATACTCAATAGATGTAGTTTTAACAGACTATACAAGAATATATAAAAAATTAAGAAATCCAAGTCTGTATGGCAGCTCTCCGGGGACTCAGCAGTCCCCTCTGGCTCATTTTCTGGCTTATGCAACCTTATGGTGACCCGTGTGGCACCCTCCCTTATATGAACCAGCGTTCTTTGTTCACATATAGTAGAATGCTGTTTGCTGTAACCTCAGCTTCGAGAAAACAATGCCCATATTGCATTAACCTGCTAGACCAGCTTCAGAAAGGATCTCTGAATGTCACGATTTCAGAAACCGTAAAATCACCCCTTGTTCTACTGCAGAAAAAAATACAGTGGAACAAGGAGTTCCTTGAGCAATTCTTAAAATTCCTTTGTCAGGGTCAAAGATATTATTTGTCAACTAGAGTCAAGTCAAACGCAAATAACTTTTAAATTTATACTATGGAAATTAAAATTATAAACCCTAAATTTTTAAATTAACTTTTAATTAAAATTACAGTTAAAAACCAGAAGTCACAAGTTTTTCATAGAGCAGTCTTGAGAGATTAAGAAACTGACCTGTTGACATGAGGCTTTGAGAATACTCTGCACTAAGCTAATAATTACACCTTGTTATACAGATAAGAAAAGAACTGGAAAATATTTACCAGTCAGTTAACTTAAACCCACTAAGAATACAAACATTAGATAGGTGAGAGGGTAGAATGCTTTTTTTGTCAGATTTACATTTTTTCTGTATCTTGTCATCATAAAATTCAGTAGTTTGTACATAGAGGTCTCTTGTAGGATTTTTCTCTAACTATAATGGTTAAATATTATACAGCCTTTAACCTTGAGACTATAAAACTCACCTACTTATCCGTCGTAGGAAATTGCAATCCCCAATCATTGTTTATTTGTTATAGGAAATTGGATTTTGTAATGTTTAACCCACTGTTAACTGTTTTACTGTTTAACACAGTGACTTCACTGAGTTTGTTATAATTAAATTAACCAGTATAAAACCAATTCAGATCCTCTTGGGGTTAATGAAAAATCACCCATTTTTTCCTGGTACAGATTTTGATACAAGTAAATATAAAGAGTGATTGCAGCAGAAACATTTTTAAACAATATGAAAAATAACTCAACTTTTTCCTCTGCAGCCTTACAGCATACATGATTGAAACAGGGCCATTCCTCGGGTAATAACTGGTGAGAAGAGCTGGGGGGAGCACTGGACTCCAGTGACCTCGGGAGGGAGAAATAAAGGGCCCCCATGCAGAGGAAGAGGGGAGATGGAGGCAGATTCAGAATGGGGTGAAGAGGGCACCAAACAGAGTGTCAATCTAGAGAGGTAACGTGGGCTAGTGGTTCTACATGCACTGGTTTGAGTCCCATTCACCTGGGCTCAAATCCTGACTCTGCCTGTCGCTCATGCGCTTTGTCATCAAACAACTTGCATAGTCTCCCTGAGCCTCAGTTGTAACATAAGGATCCTAACAGTGAACTCATGGAGGTGAGAGGATTAAAAGAGATGTTTATTAAGCCTTTATCTCAGTCCTGCGCATGACAATATCCAGTAACAATGCTGCATAAATAGCCTATTTTGTGGTTGTGGTTGTTGTTAATATCTTCCATCTCACTATTTCACTTAGGGCTCAGTCTTAGGTGACTCCGCTGGGGCACTTTCTACATGTCCCAGCCATGGGGCAGCCAGCCACAGAGCCTCCACGGATGTAAAGGTGCTGCAGTCTCTTGTCCTGGTCCTTGTTCTCACTGCAGTTCTAACCTCAGGGCCCTGACATGGCAGCTCTCTGATGACAGCTGCATCTTCTCTGGGCATCCTATCAGAAGTGGTCAAAAAGCCATTCTAAAATGTCTTCTGCCATTATGTTGAGGTGTAATGGAATGTGTACAAACTCTAAAATCAGATGTATTTGCAGACACCTTGCTCACCGTGTATTCTTGGCAAATTTGCTTCTTCCAGATTCTTTACCTTAATCTGGGTTTACTGCCACCTATCTTGAAGATTCATGGTAACAAACTCAACAAACTATATATATATATCACTATTACTACATTTGTGAATGTTTTGTTGAATCCTTTCTCAGGTTGAAAAATATTGGAGATTAGAGCTAGAATTGAGTTCAAAGATTATGCCCCAGCCATATCCTCCCTCATGGAAGCTGAATGTTTCAATCTATATAATCTCAAGGCCTTCTGTTTTCTGCTGACAAGAAAGAAGTCTTGTCTTTTACACATTACCCTTCCTCTCCAAGTTCTTTCTTTGTAATCCCCAGGTTGCATACCTGTACTCATGGCTTAAATCTGTAATCATAGCCAATGCCATGGTCCCCATCCCACAATGGTGCCATGGAATTATGAGTTGGCCCTGCACAATAAGATCAACACCTCCTTTCAGAATGAGAAGGATAATGTTCTTTCTGTCTCATTTCCAGCCATGGGAAGAAGGGTCCTCAGCATGTGTTTGTTGGTATGGCACTTTAGATTCACAAACAAAACTCTTTTCTCCTAGGATGGCTGGATCTAGATGAGTTCAAGATTCTGCTGCCACATTGTATCCCAACACTTGTCTCATTCTAAAATTAAGTTCCCTTTGCCCAAGTCCTTTTTCTCTTCTTTGAAGCTCTCTCTCAGTGACCTCCATCACCCTCCCTCAAATAGGACTTCAGACACACACACACACACACACACACACACACATACGCATGCATCAGTTCATCAGACATGGCTACAGATATTTTAACCTCTGGCACCATTGTGGACAGCAAAGAAGTCTTTTTTCCCTAGGCCCTTTGTAAATTAATGGTTACAAATAGGTACACAGAGATAGCAATGTCTCCTCATTCTATTCACCAAGAGTCCCACTCAACCCAGCCAAGACACACTCATAACAGATGAGGAAAACGTAAGGTTCAGGGACTTAGCCAGGACACATAGGCATCTGTTGCCCAAGTCCTGGTTCAGGACTTATTCTCCTGTACCACACTGCTCCCTCTCACTGTGCAGGCTCCTTTCTCAATGTTGGTGTCTTTGAGTTAGCCAGATGGTTAACCTTTTTTTTTTTTTTTTTTTTTTTTTTTGGTCACAAAGACAATTTGCTTTCCGAAAATCTCAAACTAAGCAACTCATGACTGCTTCTTAAGATAAACAGAAAGGAATTCTAACACAGCATGGTAGAAACAACTTGACAGGACCATGTTTCTTCTGTTTCTTATCTCTGGATGCCAGAAGCCTGCTGCTTTCTCCTGTCCACCCACAAGGGATTTGTGATTGGGTTTGATTCTCCAACCCTGTTTCCTGGAAAAGGCCCCAGAGCCACTGATGTGTCTGCAAGAAAGGAAAAACATTTTGCCCACCAGGTATTGATGTGCCCTAAGGCACTTTGGAGTCCTGAACTTAGCTTTGGGTGGTAAAAAAGCATATTGGCAATTACTGAGTTTCAGAAGCAATTTTTTGGAAGAAAAAAAAAGATAGGTAGTCCAAGACTCCACATTGGCTGTGCTGACCACAATGCCACCAAACTGCTGACTTTCAGAAGCAATTTTTTGCAAAAAAAATTTTAAAATAGGTAGTCTAATGCTCCAAACTGACTGTGCTGACCACAATGCCACCAAATGAAAACTGAAAACTTAATCATCCAGTTCTGTATCGATAGCTAAGTGTTGGGTATCATTTAGGGCAAGAATATTTTAACTAATATTTAATCAGAATTTTTATTTTCAATTGTTAAAGTATTTTATAGAAATTTTCCATTTCTCAAATGTAAATTAAGAAAAATCAGTCCACAAAACACAAATGGAAACAAGCACAAATTTATTTGACCACCTTTTGGAGAGGCCAACTCAAAGTTGACAATGTATATTCACCATTTGAGAGGACATCTAACATATTATATCCTTGGCTTCTCAAGGAGATGTTATTGCCCACTTACTCAATATTGGTAAGCTCCTTCACTAATCTCTGATTATTTTACAGTCAAGACTCCATTCTCCCATTCCTTCTCATAACCCCCTTTCATACTTTAAAGCATTGATCTAAATACAAAATGGGAGAACCTGTGTATTAGTTCACTAGGGGTGCCACAGCAGAATACCACAGATTGGATGGCTTACACAACAAAAATTTATTTTCTCACAGTTCTGAAGCTGGAAGTCCAAGGTCAAGGTATCAGCAGGCTTGGTTTCCTCTGAGGCCTCTCTCCTTGGCTTGCAAATGGTCACCTTCTTGCTGCCTCTTCACATGGTCTCTGTGCACAAGTGCCACTGATATTCCCCTGTACATCCAGATTTCCTCTTTTTAGAAAGACACCAGTCATATTTGATTGGGGCCACTCTATGGGCCTCATTTTAACTTAGTCATCCATTTAGAGGCTCTATTTCCAAATGCACTCATGTGCTGAGGTACTGGGAGTTCAGGCTCCAACATAAGAGCCGGAGAGCACAATTCAGCCCATAACAACCTCTCTTTATGAAAAGTTTCCAAATTATATCAGACAGTAAAAAATCTGCTCCTAACTTAAGAGTCCTGTTGTTTTGGGCTGTGTAGAAAGATACAGCCAGACCCAACATGTGGTTTAATTTTAGGGACTGCTTGCTTCCTGTTCCCCAAAAATACTCCACATGCCTTTGAATTCTCTCATCAGAAATTCATATCTTCTCAGAGGCTTTCTTCTGTTAAAATGAAGAGAGCCTTGGGTTGAGCCTCATCTGTCACTAGACTTCGGTGCAACCATTGCTTCCTTTCTGAGAGCAGTTTTTGACGAAGAGCAGAGGACTGGGTATCAATAGGGCCAGGGAGGAAGTGAGGGAAGGATCATAAATGGAGACAAAGGGAAGAGAAAAAAGAAGCTGGAGGCATGAGAAGACAGACCTTACTGGCTTTACCATTTCACCCAAATAGTGGCAGAGGCTGAGTATTCATGCTCCAGTCCATAATTGTTGCTAGAGAATGGGTGCCTCACCCAGACGCCATATTCCTTGCATGGCTCCTCTTGCCTCCAGGTAGGGCCATGGGACAGATTTCTGACAATGGATTGTGAACCAGGAACAACTCCAGTGCCAGACCTGATCTATGGAAATTTCCTACATATTTTCTACCTTCTCTGTTTTCCAACTACCAGTGAAAGAAAAAGATTCTGAAGCCCTGAAAAATGGCAGAACCACAAAACGGAATGGAGTCTGGATCCGTGAATGACCACATGGAAGGCCTCTCACCGAACACTTGCACTAAACTGTCACTGTGTGAGCAATAACGCCTGTGAGTTAAACCGCTGAGATTTTTGGGGTTTGTCCTTTTTAGTAACTACTAATGTTATCATTAATAAGTTAATACAGTCAATATAAGGCTGAGTTTGGCAAAAAATTAATAGTCACTTCAGTGGTGATGGTTTTATGCTGGTTTATTTCAAGAGTGAATGCTGATAGTAAGAAGAGTATAGGCTGGGCACAGTGGCTCCTGCCAGTAATTCCAGCACTTCAGGAGGCCAAGGCAGGAGTTGAGCTCAGGAGTTTGAGGCTACAGTGAGCTATAATCAGGCCACTTCACTCCAGCCTGGGTGACAGAGTAAAATTGCATCTTAAAAAAAGAAGAAGACAACAAAGAAGAAGAGTATTACTTGATTTTTAATGTAAAATGACATTTAGATATTATTATTCAATTCAGGTTGACCTGTAATAGTAGTGATAATAATCACAGACAGTTGCAGTTTGCAACTATCATTGCATTTCAAACTACCAGGCATAATGAGAAGTACACAATAAAATAATAAAACAAACCACTGATAAGGTAAAAAGAGTGCTAGACTGAAAGTCAAGCATCCTGAATTCTAGTTTCACCCCAACACAAACCATTTATGACCAGGAGTCTCACCTCTCCAGTCACTACCAGCTCTAAAAGCCAGAATGGAAGTGTCTGTTTAGGGGAAATAGTGCCTCCTATGAGTGAAAAACAAATGACAGGAGAACTGGTCACAGTGCTTTGTGCAGAGAAGATGCTCAATACAGATTTATTCAATTAATAAAAGTTTTTAAACAGACTCTGATAAAGTAATTCAACTGAAATGACAGAGGGTGAATACAGATTTAGACACCCACCCGTGTCCCCTCCCACTGAACTAGAAGTGTCTCTGTGTATTCATGTGTATAAAGAAATTGGCTCCATTTCTGAACAGTGAGAACAGGGCAGAAAAATGAATAAATCTGGGGATGACATATAATCAAAAATATAGCCATCTGTTTAAGTCCGGCATCTAAAATTTAAAAGAATAGAAGAGAAGCCACCTGTCTTGCAATGTTGAAGTAAAATGCAAATCTATTTAATTGAAAATAATAATGTAATGTAAACTTTAGTCACAAGCAGAGAGCTTTCTCTATATAGTTATATTAAAGGGCTTAGACCAGTGCCTGGAGCATGACAGACACATAGTTGTTTGTTGAACAAAAACATTCGTCATTGGATGCAAAGCATAGGGTAGGCATAGTGAGAGATGCCAAGATGGACAGAAAGTCATCCCTGCTCTCCAGTGACTTGCAGGCTGAGAAGAGAGAACCATGTCTTCAACCCACTGGAACACAAGACAGAATGAAATACATGCTAAGCAGAGGTAAAAGAAACATGCTAGGGGAGGAAGAAACATTTCATTCTGATGGGAAGGAATCAAAAATGAGGTAGAATTTAGGCTAAGCCTTAAAGTGAGCAATCTCCAGGCTGTGAGGATGGCATGACCCAGGTAATAAAAAGATTGGAAGTAGTGGGCTGGTCAGGTCCATGCAGAGAACTTCAGGAGACAACCTTGGAAAAGAGTGTTGGAGCCATATATAAGAGTCTGGTTGTGACTTGGGAACAAAACTCTAACAGCCACAAAATTGGGTGCCTAGGAAAAGAAGTAGATCCCCTTTGTTTTCTTTCTCTCTCCAAATTTGTAAAGTATTTACCTCTCTCAAACCATATAACATGTCATTTTATTAAGTCATTTAAATACGTGTAAGATGGCTGTCGGGCCCAAACTATTTTAACACTACAAAAGTTAAAATAAGGTGAAGAAAATGTGTTATAGAACAAAGCGTGTGTATATTTGAGTCCTGTCTTAAGTTATTTTAATTTCTGGATAACAAAACCTCATTTTGTTTCCATTCTAATCATTAGAAGAGACGCCCTTAAGGGGAGTCTGCATTAGCAATCCATGTGCATCCCCTGGTATACCGTTTTGCTTCAGAAAAGGACTTGAGCTCAGTACAGAAAGTATTTATATGATGGCGTCTAAAGAGAGGGTCGGCTAAGAGGTCCCCAAATGTCAGCAGCATCCTATTGGTAATCCATGGTCATTCAAAGCATTTTAAGAGGAACAGAGGAAACAGCCTTGTTTCAGTAACTGAAAGAAGGCCAATGTGGCTGGTGCAGAGCAGCAAGAGAGAGTGTGAAAAGAGTCAGGGATATGGACCCAACCATATCATGTAGGGTTCTAAAGGCCACAGAAAGAAGAATAAAGAAGTCTGAATCTTGTACAAAATGCAATGAGAAGCCATTGGTGAGTGTTAAGAAGGGTGATATGATGTCATTTATCCTTTATTTTGGCTGCTGTTTGGAGAAAGAATTGGAATGGGACAGAAACAAAAGCTGAGAGAATAGTTAAAAGACCATTAAAATAGTCCAGAGGAGAGAAGTTGATTATTCAAACTGAAGGCGATAGTTGTAGAAATGGAAATAAGCTAACATATTGGGGATATATTTTAAAGACAAAACAGATTAACTGGATGTTAAATGCAAGGAAAAGAACAGAGTGACTCCCAGGTTTTTATCTTAAGAAACTTGGAAGAAATGGTGCCATTTTCCAAGTAAGAGACCAGAGACAGTTTAGGGAGAGGAAAAAGCAGATGATAAAGAGTTCTGTGTAGGGCCCTTTACATTTCAGATGCCTGTTTGACATTCAAGTCAGGTAGGCAGTCTGACATCAAGTAGACAGTTTGATTTATGAGCCTGCAGGCTCCAGGGAAGGTCAATGGAGATTTACATTTGTGAGTCATCTGCATATAGATGGTATTGAAATTATGGGACTAAATGAAATCCACCAGGGAGATGGCATATGTAAGAGCCAGAAAGGTGCCTAGGAGGTCAAGCAAGGAAGATGGGTCCAGTAAAGAGACTGAAAGGGAGCATCCAAGGAGATTAGAAGTGGGGAATGAAACATGAGAAGCTGGTGTCGTAGAAGCCAGGAAAACAAACTATCTGGGTTATCTTTGCTTTGAAATTAGTACAGATAATTTTACAAAGCCATCTGAGTTGCTTAGAGCCTTGAGCCAGTAATTTCTATCTCACTATTCCTCATAGGAAGAAAAATGTCAGGATTGTTGAAACAATCTGCCTCCCAATGTATAGCTGTAGTCTCTTGCGGAGTTAATGAGCATGTTAACAGCCCTGCTTCCTCCTATCACTGGAATAGTTCATGTCTTTGGGGCACTGACTCAAGAGAATTTTCTTCATAGTCAAAGAACAACACTTTCAAGACAGAAGTTCAAATCAGCTATGCCTTTGAGAGAATAAATTTATCTTTACAGATATATTACACATATTAGAATACTAAGCTATGGTTTACAACCAGACAGGTCGCAGATGATGAATGTGATGGTTTGCTTGCTATTAAATGGGTTGCCTTTGAGAACATATTCTAAGTGAAATATTGTGAATGGCTATCACCTTGTCTATAGAAATAGTTTGACCTGTTGCAAATGTTACCTAATTCAATACCCCATTATCACTTCCTTGTCTTTTGGTAAGGCTGTCAAAAATAAGAACATTTAATGATCAAATAATATGTGAAAAAAATTCCTTAGTCATCCAAATAACCTCATTTCTCACATTAACTGTGGCTTATAATAAGACAGTTCTTTCAGTAATATAAAGTTTCTAGATTAGCCAAGGTGAGATATATCCAATTCTGTACCAACTTTAATAGACTTCAATCACAATACTTGAGAGTTTTTCAAATTATAGCTTGAAATGTCAGAGTTGGACACCTTCAGAGATCGTTTGCTTGTTTTCATTGATATGTTCATATTTGAAGGGATACATATACTTTTTAGTTGCTTGAGTAACAAGGAAGAATTTAAATAAAATTTTCTAGTCACCCACACATATCTTAAGAGGTCCATCAAAGTACATAAGTTGTACCTGAAAGCATGTACATTGGTGTATCCAGAATATTTCCACTCTGAAGTGGAGAAAAATTTCCCTATCCATGAAAATATACGTGCATAAGCTTCCTCACAAATTTACATACAATTTCAGGAGGGTCTCAGATCCTCCGAAAACTACATGCACCCTCACAACATCAGAGTTTCCAAGCTAAGCACTCTGGGTTTAGACTATTTTCTCCTATGGGTGCACCATGTGTGCCTTCTCCTTATTGGCCATCAGAAATCAGAACTTTCAGTTTCCAAAAGTATGGATTTAAGGAATGTTGGTGGTGGTGTTGTTTCTAGGAAAATGAGCATGCTTCCTTGAGAATTAGAGTAAATTTCCCACAATGTATGGAGCTGGAAATTCTGGGCTCTGTCTCGGGTCCTGAAACCTAGGTCCAAGGTCACAAGGAGCTGTCCAAGGTCCCAAATGTCTTACACCAGTGCTTCTCCAAGTAACGATCTACAGATAATCTGCATTAAAATCAACTGAGTGTGTGCATTACACTGCAGATTCCTGATCCATCCAAGAATCATTGAATCAGAAACTTTGAAGGTAGGCCCTACAAATCTGCATTTTAAGGAGTGCCTTAGGAGATTCTTATGCCTGACGCTAAGATAATGTCTACCAAATGTTGGTACCACTTTGTTTACGGCTGGAAACCATTTAATCCCATTTAAATTCACTGATCATTATAAATGCACCTGCTACCTTTAATACCATCTATATTAACAATCATAATGAGTTGCTATATTTCTGTAGAAGACATTGGCCAACTTTCTTCCAGATGTTTTGTCACAATTTAGCACCAACCAAACATAAAAATCCAAGCCCTATCAAATCTCAAGAAAAGCAAACTCTTTCAGAAGTCAACTTCCTTGATCTTTTCGCAAATCTTTTCTCCTCATCCACTTTAATAATGAAAATAATTACAATTATAGTTAACCAACATTTCCTGATTATTCACTCCGTGCCTTCCATCAAATCCATCATAACAATAGTAGTAAATGCAACAAAAAACATTTAATGAGTGCTTACTATAAGCCCAGAACTGTTCAAAGTTCCTTATGTGATTGCATCATTTAATCTTTATAATACTGTACCTATGAGACCAAGAAAGACAGGAAAATGTGTATTCTATATTGCTTAAGGTATTAGTGCCATTTATAGGCTTTGTCATATAACTATGATGCCAAAGTTAATTCCCTAGTGTTCTTTTTTAAGGTATGAAAATGGGGAAGAAGACAGTGCCCATTACTGATCGTCTGCTGTATTTCTGGCACTTTAACATGTTTTCTTCATTAAAACATCACCAACTGTTTATGAATAGCTTTTAATACCCATTTTAACAGATTTATTGAAAGATTGACATATCATAAACTGCACATATTTAAAATGTGCAATTTAATAAGTTTAGATATATGTATATACCTGGGAAGCCATATTGCAATCAAGGTAATGAACTTATCTCTCAGCTCCAAAAGTTTTCCCATCTCCCTTTATAATCCTTCCTCCTGCCCCTCCACTTGCTTTTCCCCAGGCAACCATTGACCTGCTTTCTGACACTACAGATTAGGTTACATTTTCTAGAACTTTATATAATCTCTGGGTGTAATATTTTTGTCTTGCATCTTATACCCAACATGATTGTTTTAAGATTTATCTATGTTATTGCATTTATCAAAAGTTCACTCCTTTTTACTGCTGAGTGGTATTCCAATTGTCCTCATTTTATAGATAAGCAAACTGGGGAAATAAGCAGCTAGTTCTGAGATTACATAGTAAAGGACCAGATTCAAATTGAAATCTGCCCAACACAAAAGCCCCATATTTTCCCACTAAAAAGTATGCCTCTCTTCACTTTTAACTGAGAAATAACTCTATATGTATCTTCAGAATGGAAGAATGTGGCCTCCAAAGTCACCAGGCTATAGTAACCACACCAAAAAATTGTTGCTGGAGGATTAATTGGAAAGGGTGTCAGCTGTCCTACCCACCTACCTCCACAATATGTGCTTAGCAGTACCACCCTTAAACTTTGGGCTTCAATTACAAGGTCATTCACCTGAAGAAGAACCCAGGAATCCTGGGACTGCCAAGATACATGAAACCACTGTATGCAGGCCCTAAGGTCTAGCTAGAGTCATCTCTTATAGGCCAGAAGGGAAGGAAGTATGTGGGGCAAATGATGGAAGGTGGTCAAATGTATGGTAGAGTAGGAAGGCATCCAAAGAACTATGAAGGTCCTGATTGAACTGGGTCACTTGTGTGACTTGAAGGATAGACTTTTAATTAAGGACAGAAGAGGAGATAAGAACTACAAAACGGAAAAGCAAGGAAAGGTAGACTAAACCTTGCCAAGCTCCCAAACTGTTAATTTGGTGATCTTAGGCACTCATCACCCTTGAAATATAAAAACTTAACAGATTACATTTTTCCATGATTCTCACAACATACTTTTCAGGAGGAATTATTCTTAACACTATGAATAATAACTAGCAGTTATAGAGTGCTTATAATGCACTACACAAAAGAATCATATTGTGTTTTCATTCTACTACAAAGAAATCAGTTCTCAGAAAATATAAGTGACTGTCCAAGATCACACAGTCAGAGAGTGATTTAGTTATAGCCAGAATTCAAGTCTCCAAGTCTTAATCCAGTAATTTTCCCATGACTCAGACTCCAGACTTCCCTGCTCCCAACCAATCACCCAAACACCACCACACACCTCACCATCATTGGTCCCAACCCAGGCTCATCCTAGAGTATATGCTGACTTATGTCCTTTGATTTCAAACCCCTGAAACCTTTATCTTCATCAGTACATGTCCTTCTATGTACACTGCCCTCAGAATACTGTTCAACACTAGAGCCAACTTAAAAGATACTCTAATAAACTAATTCTGCACCAATAAGTTAAATAATTATAATGTTATGCTTTTGTCGGGTGCCAATGGGGCTTAAGAAAACAGTGCCTAAAAGAATAACGTACATTGTGGGCGAGAGTGTGATATATAGATTTTCCAAGTCCTATCTTCATACATGTGAATGTCATAGGTTTACGGACTAACTCCAGACAAAGCAAGCCACTATTCCTCCTTCAGTAGGGCCAACTCAGGATGAATGGCCTCTTGCCTGGGGGAGGAAGAAGGAAAATAATAATCATAATAGTTAAATTATATGAATAATAGGAGCCAACATTTATTGATTGCTTTGTATTGGGTATTTTATCAGTATTATCACAATTAAACCACAATTCCATGAAGTAGGTGTTATTGTTAGTCTCATTTCCAGATGAGGAAACTGAAATAGGGAGGCTATGTAATCTCACCATGCTAGTGCTAAGCAGGGCTGGGACTCAACAGCTGTTCTTTCAAATGGCAGAACGTTTTTTTTTTTGTTTGTTTGTTTTGTTTTTGTTTTTTTTTGTTTGTTTGTTTGTTTTTTGTTTTTTTTAGTCAAGGTCTCACTCTGTCTCCCAGGCTGTAGTGCAGTGGTACAATCTCATCTCACTGCAACCTTGACCTCCCAGTCTCCCACCTCAGCCTCCCAAGTAGCTGGGACTTACAGGCACACATCACACGTCTAGCTAATTTTGTTTTATTTTTCGTAGAGAGAAGGTCACACTATGTTGCCCAGTCTGGTCTCAAACCCTTGGACTCAACTTATCCCCCTGTCTCAGCCTCACAAAATGCTGAGATTATAGGTGTGAGTCATGACACCTGACCCAGAAAGCTCATTCTTAACCAGTGTACTGATCCCCACAAGTTATTGCTTATCGTGCACCTACTGTGTGCCTGGCACTGTGTGAACCTTAAACATATTAATTTCATTGAAACCTCATGGCAACCCTTGGAGATAGGTGTTATCATCGTCCCCATCTGACAGATGAGGCCCAAGAAAAAAAGGAAACTGAGTTAGTGTGGAGCTGGAACCGACGACAGGCATTCTGGCTGAGAGCGCTCTTATTCAGCATTACTGATTCCTATTCAAGTTTAGGTCTTTCCCTTTATACTTCATTTAGGTTAAAAGGCTTTCCTCTCCAGGAGCCTGGCAAGCCAAGCCCGCCCTCCGCGGGGCAACAGTGCGAGGCATTACCCCTACAGACCACTTACGGGCACCATCCGTCCTGAGTTGGAGAAAACGATTGGAAAGCAGGGCTCCTTCCCAAGGCTGCAGGGCTCCTCTCCGGGCCCGCCCCCATCCAGCAACAGCCAATCAGAAACTCACTGACAGCGCTGGGCTCTCCAAGGTAATGGCCGTGGATGATGATTGGCTAAGTCTCTTAAGGGCCTTCTGGTTTCTGGGGAGGTAGTGACACGCGCAGGACGGGAGGTCTCTGAAGCAAGAGGGGGCTCCAGACATCATCTTTACCTGAATAAGTCCCAACGCTGGGAGTGTCAGCCCGACCCTCCTACGGTGGAAAAGGCAGCAGCCAACTGCTATAGTCCCTTTAGGCTTTTCTCTCCCACCAGTCCTCAGTCTGTCCTCTGACGGGGTTCCTGGCCACTTCAGCTCAGTTTGCTGCTTACCAATCCAGCGGCCCAAGGGGAGCGGGGCTCTGTGTGGCCGGAGCTGGGGGCCGACACGGAGCCCCTTGCCGGATGCCCCCGGGTTATACGGAAGGGCCCAGCCTAGGACAGCAGCCACTGCATTTCTTTGGCTTGCGCTGCGGTCCGGATGGTGCTCGGTTCTGACCCAGAACGTGAAATCAGGTTCTCATTCAGCCCAGGGCCTTGCACGTGCGGTCCCACTGCTTGTAGTGGCTCACGTCTGCCTTTCAGGATCTCACACAAAGTTTTTCACTTTGCCCTGCAGGGATGGTCCTCTCTGAGCGCCTTTGGAACTTTGTAAATAGCCGCATTGCAGCACTATGCCATTGTTTTATTTATGTCACTCGTATTGGACTCAGGGTAGGGACCATATCTCCAACGTCTTTGCTTTGAGCAAGATATTTAAACTCTCTGTGCAGCATTTTTCTCAAGTGTAAAATGAGCGTAGTAGTACCTCTTGTATAAAGTTGTGTGTACCTCTTGCATAAAGTTGTGTGCACTAATACATGTAAAGCGCTTAGAAGAGAGTCTTGCACACAGCAGATGATCAGAAAATGTTGGCCATTTGATATTCCTACAATGCTTAGCACAAACACATCATAAATACTCAACAGTGTTTAGAATCAGTTTCATATATTTGTTCTTGGAGGTTTAAATCTCAACTTTGTCGAAACTGCTACAAGAAGCAAACGGTAAATATATATATACAGGGCTGTAAATGTGTCCAAGTGCTTCAACATGCCGTGGCAGTTGAGAACAGAAGGGAGCCTGGGTTCAAGTTATGACTGCAGCTGAACAGCCGAATGACCAATATAAAATTAACTAAAAGTTAATTCCTCAACTATGGAATGGAGAGGATCATAATAGTATCTACTTCATCGGGTTGTGGTGCTTGCATTCTTATCCCACTTTCATTTTGGGAGCTAGGACAAGAATGTAATGACACAGTATAGTATTTCTATCTTACATTTGTCTCCCACTTTAACTTTTGCAAAGCACATTCATATATTATCTCATTTAATACTCACAACAACCCTGTGAAGCTCAGAGCACTTCCTGGTTTGTTGGAATCCTACGGCATGTCCATGGTGAGCTGCAGCTCGGTTTCTTTGCGTGCAATTTCAATGTCAGTGCCATGGCTCTGCATCAGGACTGAGCCAGTGACCACCTGGGTCTCAGATAAGCAGGATTTGGATCCCAGATTTTCAAGCCAGTTGTTCTGTGTTTTATTTCTGATTACAGCAGAAAGACGTAATTACATTATTTTTTAAAATGTGAACAAAACAAAGTACAAAGTCTGGTTGACCCTCACACATACTGCCCAGAGGCAGCCACTGTTATTCGTTGAGTGTGGCATCTTCCTCACCTCCTGGGTATGGTTTCATGTGTGTACATGTTGGGGGGAAAGCTAGGTTTTTTGTTGTTTTGTTCTTTTGCATAAACATGATTGTATTTTTAAATTTATTCTACTACTTGTTTTCTTCAATTAACAGTACATCTCAAAGATCTTTTTATGTCTATATCCTTATTTCTTTTTAACTACTGCACAGTCTTTTATACCTGAACTCATTTAACCATTCTCTTGTTGTTAATTCTAATGTTTAAAGCCAAGTTTTGTTGAGTCCCCCTCAAATCCCAGTTTTGTAGCTGCTTAGATTCTGAACAGTCTCTGGGCCTCAAGACTCAAGTCATCAGGACCTGAAATCCTTATGGTCAAGAGTTCCACCTGGCTCCATATTCTTCCCATACTACAAGCCCAAGGCCCTGGCGAGCTGTGAAACTGGAGTCCCTCCTCCCAAGAGGAAAGAGTGGGAAAGAAGATGTCCACATAGGGCCAAAATGGGCTGATGATGGCTTTACTCCTCAGAACACTGCTCAGAGCTAAAGACATCTCTGGAACTTTAAAAGCCTCATAATTACCTCCAAGAATCTGCATGGCTGAGACCCCTTCTGAAGAGGTAAAGCTGGTGAAACTCATTCTCTTCCTTGAGGCCCTGGTGACCTTCATGACTCAGTCCTTCCCCAGGCCCACCCCTCACCCCCAACACCCACAAGTGTCTCCCCGGGGCTGAAACCTCTACTTCAGAACACAGACTTGGAATTGAATTGCAGGGGAATGGTGGGCACATCTTGTGGGTACTTGTGAAACACATGGACCTCAGATCCTCAGGTAACCACAAAAGAAATGATGCAGGCTGGCCAGGGACTGGTCTAGGGACAGTGTCACTTCAGGCAAAATGAGAGGTAGAAAATCAGGGTAGAAATCAGCATATTACAGGCACAAATCCACAAGGGAATGTGCTGACTTCATGACCCTTCACTTCATGCCCTTTCTACCCAGCTCCAAAAGGAATTCACTTGCCTTTCTCCAGCTACAACTAAAGATTCTCTGGAAGGAGAAATAGGTAAAGGTCTCATCACATGAATTCCAGACACATCTCTGGTGCACCCAGCATTTTGTACATTAGCCAAAAAGCACATATTCCCAGTTGAATACAATCACACACATATAACACAGATGCAGTCATGTTCACAATCAGGACACCAAACTGAATCTATGTTGAAGATGTTCTGTATTCTAATACTCAACAGATTAATGCGCTGGAGCCATACCAGACAAACAAACAACTTACAAAAATGGAACTCAAACTGGAAAATACATATGAATAAAATGCAATCTCACTAATCATAAAAAACACACAAAACTTAAAACCAGGATTCTATTTTTCACCTATAAAATTGTCATGTTACAAATTATAATAGGCATTTCTTTTTTTTTTAAGAGGAAGTTTCGCTCCTGTTTCCCAGGCTGGAGTATGACATGCTTATGACATGCTTAAGAATGACAAAAATGTGCTCTGTTCTCTGTTGCTGTTGGTAGAATAAATTAGTTAAAGCCTTTTGGAAAAATAATTTGGCAATACATATCCAAATCTCCTTAACCCAGCAATTTAATTTCTGAAAATCTAGTTAAATGAATAATTTCAAAGATTTTTGCATCAAGAAAACCTGGAAGCAAATATCCAACTTCAATATTCAAAAATAGGAAAATGGTTAAATGAATACTGACACTGCAAACGAGTAATAACATGGAAAATGAGTATGATGTGGCATTGAATAAAGAAAATAAGATTCAAAAGAATCAGTTCGATATTATCACAACTACGTTGAAACCTGTATTGCATACACACATACACACACAAACCCACACACAAATGATTTCATTTACTCCTCTCAACAATCAGTGAGGAAACTGAGACACAGGAGGGTTCAGGAACTGGCAGCTGGTTACGTAGCAAGTGGTAGAGCCAAATTGTATGCCCATGTTCTTCCCAAAATATCACAAAAGCAACCACTAACTGTGAACAATGCTTGTTGAACTTGGAATCTGAAAGCTCCTATTTACATATTTTAAGCCCATGATTAGATTTTATAACTCAAGTAATCCTACTCTGTGAGATCTCAAAGAGTACTTTTATCTCATCCAACTAGGCCTGCTCCAGGAGAAAGCCTCCAGAAGTCAAGTCAGCCTTCAGAAGCAGACAGAAGAAAAGAATCTGGTGTGTTGCTGACCGAACTCCCAGGGAATCCACCCATCCTTTGGGCAGAAGGCCCTTGCAAAATGACTCTAGGCCAATTTCAGCAATTTACACACAACCTGTGATGGTTAACACTGATTGTCAACTTGACTGGATTGAAGTATGCAAAGTACTGATCCTGGGTGTGTCTGTGAGGGTGCTGCCAAAGGAGATGAACATTTGAGTCAGTGGGCTGGGGAAGGCAGACCCACCCTTAATCTCGTGGGCACAATCTAACCAGCTGCCAATGAATATAAAGCAGGCAGAAAAACATGAAGAGGAGAGACTGGCCC
The DNA here is from genome assembly GCF_007565055.1 of Rhinopithecus roxellana. Taxonomy (NCBI): domain Eukaryota; kingdom Metazoa; phylum Chordata; class Mammalia; order Primates; family Cercopithecidae; genus Rhinopithecus; species Rhinopithecus roxellana. The sequence continues at coordinate 84,144,215 of NC_044565.1, forward strand.
AGCCTCCCAGCCTACATCTTTCTCTCATGCTGGAGGATTCCTGCCCTGAAACATTGGACTCCCAGTTCTTCAGTTTTGAGACTCGGACTGGCTCTCCTTGCTCCTCAAGCTTGCAGACACCCTATTGTGGGACCTTATGATCATGTAACTTAATACTTTCTCTCTCTCTCTCTCTCTCTATCTATATATATATATATACACACACACACACATATACATATATACACATATATCTACACACATACATATACACACACATATATATACACACACACACATATATATACACATATACACACATACATACACACACACACATATATATATACACATATATACACACATACTGTTGAGCAGTCTTTCTTCCTTGGTAATAACAGAACCCTGACTTTTAGAGAGGAACTTTGCCTTTCAGAATAAGACTACACTTCCCAACTTCTTCCCAGCTAGTTTACTGGCCAATGAGATGCAAGAAAAAACTGGGAGGCACAGTGAAGGGAGGCCTGGCCCCCTTTTCCCTTTGCCCCTTCCTGCCTATTTTCTGGGAATGAGAAGACCTTCACCAAAGATGGCAGTCACAAACTAGGATGTCAGGGCAGAAATGTAAAAGGATGCTGAGTCTTGACATACAGAGACCTTGAACTGCCTACATGTGGACTTCTTTGATGTGAGAAAATCAAATCCTTATGTGTGTAAGTCACTGTCATTTTAGGCTGTTATATACAGCCTGGTCTAATTCCTAAATGGCTAGCCTCTCTTTCCCAAGGTTTAAAAGTATCTTAACTTACATAGAAATACACATTTATAAATTAGAACATTCTTATCACTGGGCCAGGTTCACCAGCACAAAGTTAACCTTGGACTCATGAAACATTTTAGACCAAAACATATACTTTATCTAAACCACACATTGGCATAGCCTTGGCATTCTATTTTCATGCTGAAAGAAAACAATATTCTGCCAAAGAAGATCTTTTTCTTTTTCTTTTTTTTTTCTGTCACCCAGGCTGGAGTGCAGTGAGGTGATCTCAGCTCACTGTAACCTCCGCCTCTCAGGATCAAGCGATTCTACCACCTCGGCCTGCCAAGTAGTTGGGACTACAGGCACGTGCCACCAAACCCAGCTAATTTTTGTACTTTTAGTAGAGACAAGGCTTCATCATGTTGGCCAGGCTGGTCTTGAACTCCTAAGCTCAAGCAATCTGCCCGCCTCAGCCTCCCAAACCGCTGGGATTACAGGCGTGAGTCACCACACCTAGCACCAAAGAAGGTCCTTAACACATAGGCAAACACCTGGACGTTTTTGTTGGTGGTCATTGTTCAATCCAAGCGCCAAACTGAACTCTAAGTAACAACTTCTTTTGAACCTAATCAGATATGTTAGAGGTCTCCGAAAAGTGGTCAAATGTTCACAAGCTGAATTCTGGTTGAAAGCTTTCTACACTTCCAATCTGTTTCTCCTTAGGAGGAACTCCAGCTGGCCCCTCTTTTAGCAAGTTCTCATTCTTCTTTAAGACCTTTAGAGAAATGTCCTTCAGTGTGGTCAGAGGTAGCTGGACCCTAGTGGGGGCCTCTGCATAGCCACTCTGAGAGTCAACCTGCCAGGACCTCTCTCTGTTCCCCTGCCACAGGGCTGCCTTCCAGCCCCTCAGGCAATCCTCCTCCTCACTGGGCCAGCTCCATGTCCCTTATGGTGTGGGGAATTGGTGAGGGGGTGGACTTAAATAACTTATTTTTATAATGACTAAATGTTAAAATATGTATTCCATAAGAAAAGGAAAATGTTAAGGAGTACCTTCTTTGGGAAATGTTTGTTAATAACTAACATTTATTGAATACTTACTATGTTCTGGGTACTGTACTAAATGCCTTTTTAAATACTGTCACCACGTTTGAGATCTAAAACAGGGTTAGAGAGGTGAAGTACCTCTACCTGATGTGACTGCAGGGATTTAATTCCAGGTCTACCCAATTCCAAAGCCTGATCCTGTTTTGTTTTGTTTGAGACAGGGTCTCCCTCTGTCACCTAGGCTGGAGTGCAGTGGCACGATCTTGGCTCACTGTAGCATCAAAGTCCTGGGCTGAAGGGATCTTCCGACCTCAGCCTCCCAAGTAGCTGGGACTAGAGTCATGAGCCACCACACCCAGCTAATTTTTGTATTTTTTGTAGAGATGGTGTTTCTCCATGTTGCCCAGGCTGATCTTGAACTCCTGAGCTCAAGCAATCCACCTGCCTCGGCCTCCCAAAGTGCTGAGATTATAGGCATGAGCCACTGTACCCACCTGAGACACCGCACCCGGCACCTGATCCTTTAATGCTTAGGGAACACTGCAGTTTGAAAATGCTGCCAATGTTCTAATGCCACTAGAACACACGTTCTCAACAAGGGTGATATTGCCCTCAAGAGAGCAAAAGCTGGTTCTTGGTGGCCAATTAAAAAAAAAAAAAAGTCTTTACTCCTTTTAAGTACAAAGCACAGATATACATACAGTGCATAATGGATTTGCAGTTTACCTGTGGTATTAAATTTTCCTGAGAGGAGGGGGCAGTTAGGGAAAAAAATCTAAAAAGGCTCCTTACAGGGACAATAATCAATAATGAAAACAAGGTTGAACAACAGTGTGTTAGGACATTTTGGCAAACAGCATGTTTACTGAAAGCAAGCACTGTCTTACACAACTCCCAAGGTTTTCTCAGGGCACAGAAGACAGCGTCAACACCTGAGCTATGTTCACTGAAACCTTTTAGTCATTATGCCGTGTGATCCTCCCAAGAATCCCTTCATGAAATCACTAAGGAAGATATTTACTCTCCACTTTTAATAGATGAGGGAATTGAGCTTTAGAGATGGTAATCACTACCTACACTTAGTACCAAATAAAACTACCCTTTAAGAATAAAAAATGATATAAAGAAATTTGTAAACAAAGCAAAGCCAAGTTTGTTATAAACAGAACTTCAGTAAGAGAACTCTAAAGTCCGAGATGTACGAAAGAATGAAAGAGAGAAAGCAAAGTGGTTAACATGTGAACAAATCTATAGGAATGTTGATATATAAAACCATAGTTGTAATGTCTACTTTGGGGGCTTCCAGGCATAAGACAGAACTAAAATACCAGGCAACGATGGCATATAAGTGAGTGGGGAGTGGTTAGAGGTTAAGCATGCTCAAGTCATTGAGTTAGTCAGGAGAAGAGTAAAGAGTAAAGAAGTTACTTGAGAAAGTAAGCTAAATATACATGTTAAATTTCCAGGTTAAAAAAAAAAAAATAGAAGACATCAAGAATTAACTGCCAAATCAGAAGAATGAAAAGTGGAAGGAGGCTGGGAGTGGTGGCTCACACCTGTAATCTCAGCACTTTGGGAGGCTGGGGTGGGTGGATCACCTGAGGTCAGGAGTTCAAAACCAGCCTGGCCAACATGGTAAAACCCCATCTCTACTAAAAAATACAAAAATTAGCTGGGAATGGTGGCTCTTGCCTGTAATCCCAGCTACTCAGGAGGCTGAGGCAGAAGAATAATTTGAACCAGGGGAGGCGGAGGTTGCAGTGAGCTGAGATACTGCCACTGCACTCCAGCCTGGGTGACAGAGTAAGACTCTGTCTCAAAAATAAAATAAAATAGGAATAGAAATGGAAGGAGCAAATCCTATACTTCTCATGACAAATGTTATAAATCATTGAAAAATTATCAAATTGAGTCTTTAAATTCACTTAAAATTATCATCCTTCAATATAGTTGAATGTTGCTTAAAATCAATCACATGGGTACAAAATTTTTTATACTAAAAATAAGAAAATATTTTTCTTTATGGCTTAAAAATTGCCTATGGCTTACATAGTGTTTCCTCAAGGGTGGTCCATAACTCCAGCCTCCTGAGATGCTTTGCCCCAAGGGAAAGCATCCATGATCCAGCCAACTGAGGGATGCTGCACAGCACAGCCTCACCTGTAGACTCACAAAGCTGTGTGGCCCTAAGACTTATATTTAGTGAAGAAGTCTGCCTGCCTTGATTAACTCTGGTGTTTTCCAACCAGTTTTTACCCCCACTCCATGAAATACACTAAAACTCCATATACTAAAACCAAAACCAAACTCTGGGGAGCTCTAAATTAAAGCCTTTTTTGTTATTGTTGGTGGTGGTGGTGAGATGGACTCTCACTCTGTATCCCTGGCTGGAGTGCAGTGGTGCAGTCTCAGCTCACTGCAACCGCCGCCTCCCAGGTTCAAGCGATTCTCCCACCTCAGCCTCCGAGTAGCTGGGATTACAGGCACCTGCCACCACACCTGGCTAATTTTTATATTTTTGTAGAGATAGGGTTTCACCTCATTGGCCAGGCTGGTCTTGAATTCCTGACCTCAGGTGATCCACCCACCTCAGCCTCCAAAAGTGGGATTATAGGCATGAGCCACTATGCCTGGCAGTTAAAGCCTTCTTGTTTGAGCCAGATGGCTAAGATTGAGAACTCACCAAAAATGCAAAATGTAGACTCAATTCTTTTGAAGTTTCACAGAACTGTTTTAAAAGGTTGAAAATGCAACCTCAAGCACTTTGAAACATAGCCATATCAGCCCCTCACACAACCTCACAAGTACACCCCTTGCTACCCAGAAATAACTCTGCCTCCGTGACCCCACACACGTGCCCACGGAGTTTCTCTGGTGTGGGCTTGTAGGAAAGACAGTGATTGAAACAGCATGCCCAACATTCTCTCATAACCTCACACCTTCTGCCATCCCACCACAGAAATGATCATGGTTGGTTTGCTCACCTCATCGTTCTCCTTCGTTCACTGCTTACCCACCATCTTCTTCCTCTCCAGTCTAGCTTTGGAAGCTTGAAAGGAGTTGAGACTAAAGAGATATTTCTGAGATAGTCTCCTGGCTCCCTGGGATAAAGTCCATGGATTAAAGTACCCCAGAATAGTCACTTTCTTTCCCTATGTGGGCCTCAGTTTCCCCAGTGGTCCAAGGAAAGGGTAGAAAGCATGGCTTCTGAACCCCTTCTAATCTCTAATTGTACATCTGTAAAATGAAGGGATGGAAGATCATGATGCCTGACTTTTCTTCCAGCTCTTACATTCTCCAATCTCAGGAATCACCTCACTTTACTCTCTCTCAGAAAAGACAGCTGTAGTTCAGAGAGATGACGTGACTTGCCCAAGGCTATGCAGCAGGAACTAGACTTGCCGGGCCCGAGTCCTGCCTAGCTCAGCGTTCATGTGTTTTTACATGTGTGCTGTGTGTGTATATGTGAGCACATATTTGTGAATACATGACAAGGTGGCATATTCTAAAGATTCTTTGTGTGCATGTGTGAGTCAAGGATCTATTTCTTCATTTCTTGTATTTGAAGTACTCTTCAATGACATCCTTGGCCTGAGACTCTTTGCCATAGTCCTTAACTACTACACAACTGCTACTAACCACTTTACGGGGTTTCCCCCCTCTGTCAGTTTTACAGAGGCCTGCCCATTCCCCTAGTTTCTTGTTGTCATCACCCTTAATTAAGTTGATTTGGTGTTCAGTACAAAGGGCCTCCACCAACTTGACATACATAGGCCCATCACAGTTGGATGCAAGCACACAAAGATGGGCTTGGCGCTTGTCCAAGGCTTTGGCAGCTTTGCAAATTCTGCATGCTAGGTCATGGTGGATGAGGGCGGTCTTCAGTACCTCTTGTAAAGCAGTATTAATGTCCATTACACCTCCAACAGAAATGCCTTTCTTGGCTGTGGCGGTGGGTTATGGGTGAAGCCCAATCTTGAATGCACCAAAGCCTCTGCCTCCGCATGACTCAGTGGTGGCAGAGAAAGAGCATATTGTAAAGATTCTCGTTGAGCTCAGACATTTCCTAAGGCATCCATGCAGGTCAGGAGTGCTGTGCAGTCAGTCTTGGATGTGAAGCAGGAGGGAGCAGACATGAGGAGGTAGGAGCTACAGGAATGCTCAAGGGATCACATCTCCCTCCTTCTCCCCAGTCTCTGCATCACAGGGGCTCATGCTCCTTGCTTAGCCTAATGAGGCTACCTCAAACCAGTCCAGCCTGGTGAGCTGCTTCCTGCTCCCAGCTCAGGAGCACCAGGCAGGACTGAGCACAGCCAGCCATCAAATTCTGCCTGATCTAGCCCAGTGCAATTATTGGCATTTTGTTTCTACCTCCATGTTTTGACCCTGGGTTCATCAGCTTGACCTTTAGCCCTAAAAGACACTATCAAATTTGCTGAGTTTGGGGGCATTTCCACAGCTGCTTCTGTCTTTACCCCCTGCAGCTACTCCTCTGCCATTCCACTCAGCACTTCTCTTCCCCAAAATCCACAGGTGCCTATCCCCACAGTGGCTGTTCCTGCAAGTCTCCCTGCTTTGATCAGATTCCCATGCTGTCCGACAGCCTTTTTTTTTTTTTTTTTTTTTTTTTTTGCACCCTACTTCTAGTCACCCATTCAAAGGAGGCCAAAACTACAATTCCTCTTTCCTCTTTTCCATCCATGCTGATATCACATCTCTAAGGCTCACTTACACTTCTGTTATCTTCTCCACTGAGGTAGAGATTATAAATCAATACATGTCGTAACCTCAGTGTACGGGATGGCTGTGTGTGGGTGAGAGAGAGAGAGAGAAATACAAATGTTGGGATAGTAGAAATTGCCGCTAACTGATGTGTTACAATATAAAGAGGGAATACTGCTTATCTTCAAATTCCTATTTTCAAAGTGAGACTCATCTTTCCAGAACTGTCACTCCTAGCTATGGGAATAAAGTTCAGGAGCTCAGATTGCCTTAGCTCCCTCCTTCTCACTCCAATGGGTAGTTCGTACCAGCTCCACCTTCCATCCCCAGGAGGAGTTCCTTCCAGGTTCCTTGACACCTGCCCCATCATACATCTTACCCCATGGTGAGCTGAAGCTCCAGCTCAGCCCCAGGGGCAACTGTCCTAGAGTGAACCATTTCTCAGGATCTCACTGGAGGTGGGAGGAGGTGGGTGGAGGAAGGTTTTGGCGGGTAAACAAGGGGCAGAGAGACATGGTAGCACTGCTCCAATTGTTGTTGCTTTGAGATGGAGGTGTTAAAAGATAAATTCATGAAAGACAGAGAGACTGGAAGGTTTTCCTCTCATGGGATCCAACCCTGGTCACACCACAGAATCCCTGTGATGCCTTCAAATAATGTGAATGTGCTGAGCACATCCCAGACCAAGGAAACTGAAACTCCAGGTGCGTAGCCCAAGAACCGGTGTCTGAAAAAAGTTCCCCAGGTGATTCAGATACACAGCAACATAACCTGACCTCCTGATACAACAAGAAGCATACAACATCACCAATGAAGCATTCTTGACAAAAATGTCTAACCTGAATCCAACCATGAGAATGCAATGTGACAAATCCAGTTGTGGGACATTCCATAACACAACAGGCCTGAATTCTTTAAAAAAGTCAGTGTCATTTAAAAAAAAGAAAAAAAGAAAGAAAAGAAAAAAGAAAAGTTGACCAGATGCAGTGGCTCACTCCTGTAATCCCAGCACTTTGGGAGGCTGAGGCGGGCAGATCACCTGAGGTCAGGAGTTGGAGACCAGCCTGGCCAACATGATGAAACCCCATCTCTACTGAAAATACAAAAATTAGCCAGGCATGGTGGCAGGCGCTTGTAATCCCAACTACTAGGGAGGCTGAAGCAGAAGAATCACTTGAACCCAGGAGGCAGAGGTTGCAGTGAGCCAAGATCACACCACTGTACTCCAGCCTGGGTGACAGAGTGAGAGCCTGTCTCAAAAAAAAAAAAAAAAGAAAAAAAAAAGAAAACAAAGAAAGAAAAGTCATGGACAGTGGGCTGCTTTAGATTAAAAGGTACTTAAAAACACATAATATGAGATATAATACAATGCAGAATTTTGAATTAGATCTCAGATTTAAAACACACATGCAAATATAAAAAATATTTTGGAGCCAATTGTAGAAATGTGAATATGAATGCAAATCAATTATAAAATTATTAATTTTCTTAGTTGTAATGATAATGTTGTGGCCATATAGAAGTTTCTTTTACAAAATGCTGCTAAATATATGAGAGTGAAGTGCTATGATTTCTACAGCTTTCTTTCAAATGGATCAGCATAAAACAAGTGTAGAAAACAGGAGATTAATGAAATGTGGCAAACTGGTGACAACTGGTAAATCTAGTGAAGGATATTTGTATATTTACTCTGCCTTTCTCTCTCTCTCTCTCGAGATAGGGTCTTGCTCTTTCACACAGGCTGGAGTGCAGTGGCACGATCATAGGTGACTGTATCCTCAAACTCCTGGGCTCTAGTGATTCTCCTACCTCAGCCTCCTGAGTTGCTAGGATTACAGGTGGCCACCATCCTGCCTAGCTAATTTTTCTTTAGTTTTTGTGTAGAGACAGGGTCTTGCTATGCTGCTCAGGCTGTTCTTGAACTCTGCGATTCAAGTGATCCTCCCGCCTTGGCCTCCCAAATTCCTGGGAGTATAGGCGTGAGCCAAAGCACCCAGTCAGTTCTACCATTCTTTTAAATGTGCAGTTTTAATATTTTTTACACCCCAGATAGCTATGTGGCTGCACACAATCAAAGTTACCACCCTTCCCAGCTCTTCTCCAGCCTCTCCCTTCTAATTCTGAGGTCCTAGAGTTCCTAGAACAGTGGTTCTCAAACCTCTGCACGCAAGAGCCTGGAGGTCACATTAAAGCACAGACCGCTGGGCCCCACCCCCAGGGTTTCTGCTTCATAGGTCAGCTGTAGGGCCGAGAGTGTGCATTCCTATCAAACACCCAGGTGATACTGATCAGAGGCCTCATTCCAAGAACTACTCCCCTGGAGGGCTAGAAGATAGGCCAACGCCCCTATTCATAGTTCATCTCCCAAATATGCTATAGCCTCCAGCTCGCAAAGCCAAGATGCTTAATCTTTTCCAGGAAAAGTTTGGGTAATTTGGCAATAACACCCACCAGAGGGCAGCAAACTCCTGTGGAAAGAAACTTTCGGGCCAGGGAAGGAATCTGAACTCTTGGGGTCCCTTCCTGAGGATTCTGACATCCCACAGAGGACTGAGGTGGTTAAGGCCATCGGGGTCAGACTACAATAATTCCCTACATTTGGTTAATGCTTCATATCAAACTTTCCCATTACTATACAATGGTCCTGAGGCAACAGAGCTTCAACATCTCTATGTGACAGATAAGATAACAAGGCTCAGAAAGATGAAGTGGAGGTGACTTGTCCAAGATGAGAGGGCTGGTGATTTATCAGATCAGGAACTTGGGTGCAGGCTGCCTGATGCCTCATTTCTTGCTTTCCCTCTTGCCTATCTGCAGTAATAGCCTCTGGGATTTCTTGATGATTTTTTATGTATTTCCTCTTTTAATTTTCACAGCTACCTATAAGGCATGCTCTCCAGTTGTCTCCACTTTACAGACAAGGTAAGGGAGGTGGGAGAAAATGGACTCGCACAATTAATAAGTAGTGAAGCTAGGATTTGAACTGTCTGACTCAAGAATCCACAAACACCTACTGATTCCCTATAGTCATGTGTAGTCAGCAGCCAGTCAAGCAGCACTTACAGTAAGTCTGGGACAATGCAAGTCACTGGTGATGCCATCCTGGCCCTCCAGCAGCGGCCAGTCTAGAAAAATCTAAGATGAAGGTGCCCGTGCCAAGTGTCACATGAAGCCCACCAGGTGAGTCCCATCATCCCCATTTTACAGATGAGGCAATGGGGCCTAGAGAGGTCAATCAACTTGCCTAAGACCCCAAGACAGTAAGTGATGTATCAGGGATTCACACTTGGACCATTTACTATACCTGCAGCCTTTACACATCTCACCCCAAATCTTCTGAGTCAACATGTGGGAAACAGAAAATGTCCCAAAACATGTGGAACATTCATTCAACTGCAGTGGACATTCATTCCGTTGCAGTTGTCCTCCCATCAGCTCTCTGCCACCCCTCAGCTCAGCCTGCAGCTCAGACTCCTGCCAGGCAAGGCCCTCCTCCCCTATAGAACCTCCCTTCCCCTTCCCATTGCCAAGTCAGGGTTTTCTTCTAGAATGGCCCAGAAAAAAAGTCAGGCCATTTTGCATATTGAGGACCCTTGATGAAGAGCTGCTGTTGAGAGTCAAAGAAGCTTCCCTAGGACCCTCACCTGTCAGCCTCCACTACCACCAAGAGGCATAAAGTAAGGGCAGTGTCTGACAGCAGATCTGGGGCTGGAGACATGCAGATGTTTTCCTATTTGGACCTGGGAGTCCCCTGACCCAAGCCAGGCCCCCTCCCTAGGAAGCCCTTTTGTTATTCCTGCAGATTCCAGTCATCACACCAGTTCTCCCATCCTTGTGGTTCTCCCTCCTTACTTCCTACAAGTACACTTGGGAATTCTGATTCTTTCCCTTCAAGACTCAGTAGAATAACATGTCCTTTCTGTGCTGCCTCCTAAAGCAAACTCACATGCCTACTACAAGAGAAGTCATTTAGTATGTAGAAAAGAATATTGGATTTTGAAATCTGACTTTAAATATCTGGGTATAAAACCCAGTTCCAGCACTCACAAGCAGGAGACTAGGACAAATCTCTTAATTTCTCTTGGCTGGGCATCATTTTCCTGTGCCCATGGGAATCATAGCCTCTGGGGCCATCTAACAAAAATACAGGGTTACTGTGATGTTAAAGCAATATATCATGGAAGGCACTTTTTTTACTCTTAAGTTCTTTATACTAAGTATGAATGTTAAAAAACAAAAATTATATCATCTGGTGGCATTCTCAATGACGTAGATGGAACACATAGGACAACAAAAAGGAAGGATTAATGAAGCTATGTCGTTATGCCTTTCACATTTTTCTTAGTTGCCAGAGTGGAGGGGTTAGCAAGGGATAAATGTTAACTTTAAGTAGGATTAGGAATCAACAAAAGGGAACGTGTAAGATACAAAACCAGAAGGCAGGCTTGAGTTCTTTGATTAACAGTAAAGGAGGTCCCTGAAACTGATACTTCTCACCTTTTCATTTGGTGCCTCTGAGGTAGCACCGCAGAGTAGCAGATTACAGGAAGATCCTAAATGGACAGGAGAACTGCTGACCTGTGGAAAGCACAGAGGATAATCACAGGAGGACAAACAGCTTGAAGCTGCTGAGAGAATGGCTCCAGCATCTGCTTTGGGGCAGGGAAATTTTAGGAAAAATACTTATGGAAATCAAGGATCTGGAAATAGAGTCCCTTCCCATGCCATCAAAACTCCTGAAAAGTACTGCTGTAAACCCAGTTTGAAGATCCTCTGAGATGTTGCTCAAAAAGCACACTCAAGGCCTATATAAAATTGGCTCCAGACCAAAGAGAAGTTGGCCACTCATCCTAGCAATGTCTTCTGATATGATTTGGTTGTGTCCCCACCCGAATTTCATCTTGAATGGTAGCTCCCATAATTCCCACGTGTCATGGGAGGGACCTGGTAGGAAGTAATTGAATCATGGGGCTGGGTCTTTCCCGTGCTGTTCTCATGATAGTGAATAAGTCTCACAAGATCTGCTGGTTTTATAAAGGGCAGTTCCCCTACACACGCTCTTCTTGCCTGCTGCCATGTAAGATGTGCCTTGCTCTTCCTTCACCTTCCACCATGATTGTGAGACCTTCCAAGCCATGTGAAACTGAGTCCATTAAACCTCTTTCCTTTATAAATTACCCAGTCTTAGGTATGTCTTCATTAGCAGCATGAGAACAGACTAACACAACTTCCCACGTTCCTGCCTCTCTCTACTGTGTCTGTTCCCAAGGGCCTCCTCTTGCTCTCGTATAAACCTGGGTTTCCTGTCCTGCCCAATTCAAGAGTCTCCCTATAAACTCCTGGTCTTCAGCCCTGAAAGCCCCCTGATAACCTCACATCTTTGAAGACTCAACTTAGGCTGCCTCCACCTATCCTCCTTCCTATATGGAATTGTGTCCCTACTGTGCCCTATACACTTTTACCATAATGTTTATAACACTTTGTTGATTTTGTTTATACATCTGTTCCCCATTTTTGGAATTAATACTTTATTCCTTTCTGTATCCTCAGTTCAGGAAACACTGTAGAAGTGCATTAAATGTCAATTGAATGGATGAAACCAAGGTCTACATGCTCTTTCTTTGTAATGACAGCCTCTTTCAATCTTGCCAACCTTAGTTTGACCCAGACCTGACATAATGTAACCACAATCTAGCCATGGCATGACTTGGCTTCAAAGCTCTTTTAACCCTGTCAGGATGCTGTTTACTATCCAAGTTACTGATAACTAGTTTCAGTGCTGACTGCACATTAGAATCACCTGGGAAGATTTTGTTGTTGTTTTTTAAGGCTAGTCAAGTGAAGCAAAGGAGATAGAGAAGAAAGCAAGAAGTCTATAGCTGGTTGTGATCAACTAGTTATAAACACCACTGCACTCGGCCCAACCCCGGGAAGTTTTTTGAAGTGCTGATGCTCAGGCCTCAACATAGACCACTAAATCAAAAGTTCTACAGAGTGGGGAGCCTGGGCATCAGCATCTTTAAAGCCTCCTGGGTGATTCTAATGGGTAACCAAGGTTGAGAACTGCCATCTTAACAGAAGGGACTTAGGGTTTGCACTATCTTCAGATGTGGAAGAATTCTTAATTCAACCTCAAATTTGTTTACTAATCTTCCCTCCAAGTGTGGGCTCCCAAATTTTTTCCTCAAAGCTGAATGCACATTCACCCGGATGTCAGCCCAGCATTTAAGCCCAAAATATCATATATCTAAATATTTAAAAGTTGTAGATTAAGCTAAAAATTGTTAAATACAGTATGTCCTTTCCTCCTTCCTGATAAATACAACTTTTGTAACACCAAAATTGAAAAATGTGTACAAAACTAAGCTTTTACATGACTAAAAGTTGGTAAAATATCAAAGAGAACTGATTGCACATGTCTGGTTGCATACCTTGATGCACTGTTTATGTGGGTAATACAACAAAGGTGTACTATAATTACACTAGGCCCTTGAACAACAAGGCGGTTAGGGGTACCACCTCCCCACCCTACACAGTTGAAAATCCAACACTTTTGACTCCCCCAAACTTTACTAATAGCCTACTATTGACTAGGAGCCTTACAGACAACATAAACAGTCAGTTAACACACATTCTGTGTGTTATATGTATTATATACTGTATTCTTACAATACAGTAAGCTAGAGAAAAGAAAATCTTATCCAAGTCATAAAGAAGAGAAAACATATTTACTATTACTTAAGTGGAGTGGATCATCATGAGTCTTCACGCTTGTCATTTTCACAATGAGATGGCAGAGGAAGAGGAGGGATTGGTTTTACTGTCTCAGGGGTGGCAGAAGTGGAAGAAAATTCACATATAAGTGGACCCACAAAGTTCAAACCTGTGTTTCTCAAGGGTCAACTGTAATTAGTTAGCATAATTTATTCCATAAAAATGTGTATTTTGGCCGGGTTTAATGGCTCAAGCCTGTAATCCCAGCACTTTGGGAGGCCAAGATGGGTGGATCACGAGGTCAGGAGATCGAGACCATCCTGGCTAACACGGTGAAACCCCATCTCTACTAAAAAATATACAAAAACCTAACTGGGTGTAGTGGCGGGCGCCTGTAGTCCCAGCTACTGGGGAGGCTGAGGCAGGAGAATGGCGTAAACCCGGGAGGTGGAGCTTGCAGTGAGCTGAGATCCGGCCACTGCACTCCAGCCTGGGCGACAGAGCAAGACTCCAAAAAAAAAAAAAAAAAAGTGTATTTCTTGCTCTTCATTTCAGTGAATCACTAATAATGTTGCTATAATCAAAATTGTTCACAGTCATGCCAAATTGGCAATTTTGTTTAAGGGAAACACTGCTAAGCTAGTAGCCATTGGAATTGTCAATAAATTTATTAAAATGATACTTAGATTGGAAATGAACCACAATTTTCAAACCAATTTCAAACATTGTAATGAGGTCATCTATGGTTAATTAGTGTTATCACTGGAAATACGGCCAAATATTTTAATTCCATTGTAGATACTACTATTGCTTATTGTACTAGCCTGTTTTCACACTGCTGTAAAGATACTACCCCAGACTGGGTAATTTATAAAGGAAAGAGTTTTAACTGACTCACAGTTCTGCATGGCTGGGGAGGCCTCAGGAAATTTACAATTATGGTGGAAGGCGAAGCAGGCACCTTCTTCACAAGGCAGCAGGAGAGAGACAGAAAGAACAGGGGAAATTGCCACTTATAAAACCACCAGGTGTCATGAGAACTCACTCACTATCATGAGAACAGCATGGGGGAAACGGCCCCCATGATCCAATCACCTCCCACAGGTCCCTCCCCCAACATGTGGGGATTACAATTCAGGATGAGATTTGGGTGGGGACATAGCCAAACCATATCACTTATATAGTTATTTTTAGCTTCTTTTAAAACAATATCTACATTGATACTCTAATCCATAAGTTCTTTTAACTTTTTCTGGACTGGATTATTACAAATAAAAAAATACCAATATATTGGTTTGTTTAGATTTCTCTTCAATCAATACAATACCTTAATCTAGAATGGCCACAAAACAGTCTGTAGAAGTCAGTTTCCAGATTGTATATGTGTGAACCTTCTCCTTCATAGTAATGCAAATGTTTTTGTTTTGTTGTTCAAATTGCCTTGTATTTTGCTGGAATTTTACTTTTGTTACATATTTATCATGTATCTTTTTTATTTAGAATAACAATTTTCTTTAAATCTTTAGATATATTTGTAGAATCCATTTTAAACTGAAATAAAACTTAAAGAGATCATGGTTTTGTTTTTTTATTTTTCAGCTAACATTGTTTACAGCAAGCTGTGGTTCATAACAAATAACTGAATGATGAGATTTAAAATTAATTTCACATTCTGCCAAAACCTGAGATTTGTTCTTTATTTGAGGATTTTCTATGGTTTTGCTTAGTTCTATTAATGGATTTCATATCTTGCCTAATAAAATCTAATTGCTTTGACAGTGTTTCATTAGAATTTCCACTGTGTATCCAAGCGTGTTATAAGGTCAGATTTGGTATGCGTTTCATCAATATGTTCCACTTTACAGAGATATAGAAAACAACGTAAATAATGTTTGAATTGTTCCAAGGAATACCATTGCTATCAGCACAGGTAAAGCTGACATTTTCTTGTTAAAATTCAAACTACAGTTCAAAGGATGTTTCTATATTTTCAACCATAATTCTGGATTGCATACCTTTTTCTTTAACAACTATATTAACATCATTATCACAGGCTTACCCACAATCTTTTAAATCAATGGCTAAAATTTAAAGCTGTGTCTTTAGTTAAGACAAAAGCTCTATTTTTCAGAAGTGTGAAACCAATAAAATACTGATTAATTTCAAGTTCCTTGTTTTCCTCTCCAGATAGTTTAACAGTGAGTATCATAAATGTGAGTCATTCAGGCTGGGCATAGTGGCTCACACCTGTAATCCCAGCACTTTGGGACCCTGAGGCAGGAGGATCACTTGAGGCCAGGAGTTGGAGACCAGCCCGAACAACATGATGAAACTCCATCTCTACTAAACTACAAAAAGATTAGCTGGGCATGGTGGCACACGCCTGTAATCCCACCTACTCGGGAGACTGAGGCAGGAGAATTTCTTGAACCTGGGAGGTGGAGGCTGCAGTGAGCTGAGATAGCGCCACTGAACTCCAGCCTGAACACAAACACACAAAAAAAGTGAGTCACTCAACTTGACTTTTGACCGCTGCAAGCTAGTTCAACTGAGTCATATTTGCTTTTTTAAATGTTAAATATTTTTATCATTTTATGATCCTTTAATTTAATAATCTCTTTTAATTCTCAATCCTCAATAGAGATCATTTGTGTGTTTTTAATCTCTTTCATGTTTGATCACCCTAGCAGCAAATTTTTAAATCATTCATACAAAACCCAGAAAACTTCATTGTTTTCCATAAGAAGTATATTATTAAGGCTATAAAAAGCATCATTTTGTTTGGCTAAATAACATGTTTCTTTTAGGAATATTATGGCAGATGTTCTTTATTGGTGTTTACTTGTCTTTGCTGACTACTACTCATTGTCTGCTGCTTATTAACCTTTTTTTCCTCAAACAATTGATTGTGTGCTTTTTGTATGTGCACAGGGCTTTCCTCATCTGGCCATAATACATTATTTAACCAAAGCTAATCTTCAAGATTGGTGATAATTGGTATAGAATTCACAAAATATTTTGTATTTGAACTCAGCATATAAAAGCCAGTTTCTATGATGTCTTTCCCAGTCAGAAGAATTTGGGTGTAAAATGGAATATTGGATGTTCCGCCATGTTCATCCAAAAATTGTAACCATTCACTTGGATGGGACTGTGTTTTGAGGACACAGTCTCCTGCTATAAAGAGGCCATTTTGGCTGGGTGTGGTGGCTCGTGCCTGTAATCCCAGCACTTTGGGAAGCTGAGGCAGGAGGATCACCTGAGGCTAGGATTTTGAGACCAGTCTGGCCAACATGGTGAAATCTCGTCTCTACTAAAAATGCAACAATTAGCTGGGCATGGTGGCACGTGCCTATAATCCCAGCTACTCAGGAAGCTGAGGCTGGAGAATCGCTTGAACCTGGGAGGCGGAGGTTGCAGTGAGTTGAGGTTGCACCTCTACACTCCAGCCTGGGTAATTGAGTGAGACTCCATCTCAAAAAAAATAAAGAAAGAAAGAAGGCCATTTTCCTGAATCAGCCTCCCACAGGTACAGTAAAGCCCCAAGGTTTCAGTTTCATCTTTCTCCTCTCATTGGGCTAATTTCATGAATGTAGCTTCCTTTATGTCGCCCAGGCAGGCACAAGTTGCATCCATCTGTGGCTTCTGAATTGTTAATTTGATATGAATAATTTCCTTTTACATTCTCATTGTTTTGATCACTAATTAGATCTACATTAAGTAAACAATCTGTAAGGTCCTGTGTAAAAATTTTTTGTGGGCTAGTTCAACAAATGCATACTCACTTTTATTATTTCTCCAGTGTTAAGCAGATTACCTCACTGATTTTGTTTCTTTTCAGCTTCTGAACTTCACCCTATTTTATCTTTTTATCCCAATCTTGACTTATATCCATTCTCAATAATAAAGAGGATTAAAATAAAATGTGATTCAAATTTGCTCAATATAAATATATTTCATCAAATACATAAAAATTTTACATATATGTATTAGTCCATTTTTGCACTGCTGTTAAAGACATACCCAAGACTGGGAAGAAAAATATGTTTAATGTACTTACAGTTCTACGTGGATGGGTAGGCCTCACAATCATGGTGGAAGGCAAAGAGGAGCAAGTCACGTCTTACGGATGGCAGCAGGCAAAAAGAGAGAGCTTGTGCAAGGGAACTCCTCTTTATAAAACCATCAGATCTCATAAGACTTATTCACTATCACGAGAACAGCACGGGAAAGACTTGCCTCCATGATTCAGTTACCTCCCACAGGGTCCCTTTCACAACACGTGGGAATTCAAGATGAGATTTGGGTGGGGACACAGCCAAACTATATCACAATATATTTTTAATTTATTTTAACTATCTTTTAGTATTTAAAATTATTAAAAATAAAAGTCAGATACAAATTATAGTTAATGAATATAAATTTTAAATAATAGTGACAATTTAATTTCCTGAAAATGTAATTAGGTCATATTTAATGTTTTTATAAAAATAAAACATCCTTTTTTTTTTTTTTTGAGATGGAGTCTCACTCTGTCACCCAGGCTGGAGGGCAGTGGCATGATCTCAGCTCACTGCAACCTCCGCCTCCCAGGTTCAAGCAATTCTCCTTCTTCAGCCTCCCCAGCAGGTGGCATTACAGGCACCTGCCACCATGCCTGGCTGGCTAAGTTTTGTATTTTTTTTAGTAAAGACAGGGTTTCACCATGTTGGCCAGGCTGGTCTCGACTCCTGATCTCAAGCAATCTTCCTGCCTTGGCCTCCCAAAGTCCTGGAATTACAGGCGCATCCTTTAATTTTAAATTGCAACACAGCATTGCAATTCTAGCATCCAAAGTCTAACTGGTTGGTTGCCTTCTGAAGTAAAGAATGGATGCTATGCCTCACACATGTTATATGGAGATGCACATAGATACAAGTTAAGAGTAACATCAGTTGTTTGGTGTTGCAAATATTTCTCAGCCCTTAGATGCAGTTGTTGCAAATATCACACAGATTCCTGAATAACTCCAGCACCAAGAATTTGAAGTTGGAGAAAAGTAGGAAAAGGGATACTTAGCACTCCTAGAAAATATTTGACAAGAATCTATAGCATTTATATTACCTGAGATGAATGTTTTCAAAAGTTTATTGGTAGTTTTCTTTTCCCTACCTGTGTTTCTGGCACTGAAATCCTCCCTGAACTTGGATTAGTGTCCTCTGATATCTGTAGCAACACAGCCCACAAACATACTTCACATGGGAACACAGACACCTTTCATTTCTAGGACATACCACTCGGGACAAATGGAGAAGCACTTGCTGGAGCCTGAATGGTGTTAGAGAGCAAAAGTCTAGGGTTGCAAAGCGCCACACACCTGAGTGGTATTTTCTGCATGCTTATCACAAGTGGGTCTTCTAGAGCCCTCCTGCCCTAGCCCCTGGCCTCACCTCCTCGATGAGAAAGGCATTTTCTTATCTTGCCCAAGAGAGCCCCTTCCTAGGCTTCATCCCTCCATGTCCCAACACAGCATTTTTCAAGACACCTCTCCTGGAAGTCGGAGGCTCTATGGATCCACTTGAAAACCTACCTACCCATCCCAATCTGCAACCTGAGCCTCTCTGCCCTATTTACTTTACCTCAAGAATATTCACCCTTCCATATCAGTTAAGATGTTGTCACTGCACCGAGGTTCTGCTCTGGCATTTTGGCCAAATGGAGCTAGACCAAGCAACACATGCAGACTGACAACCAGGTAGGCTAATGATTTGAAGACTCTTCATCCAATGTTGTGTTGTTGTTTTAATATTCAGAATCAGCGGAGCAGAGAGCTTAAAAAATGGAACTCTGTTGCTCCACTGCCTGGGTTGGAATTCCAACCCTGACACAAGCTGTGTGACCTGAAGTCAGGTTCTGTATTGTTTCTCAACCTTAACTTTCTCCTCTGTAAAATGGGAATACCTACCTACCACATAGGATTGTTGTGAGTCATATAAACAATGACATACATAAACTACCTGGGCTCCACCAGGTGCAGTAGTTCATGCCTGTAATCCCAGCACTTTGGGAGGCCAAGGTGGGCGGATCACGAGGTCAAGAGATCGAGACCATCCTGGCCAACATGGTGAAACCCCATCCCCACTAAAAATGCGAAAATTAACTGGGCTTGCTGGTGTGTGTCTGTACTCCCAGCTACTCAGTAGGCTGAGGCCAGAGAATCGCTTGAACCTGGGAGGCGGAGGTTGCAGTGAGCTAAGATTGTGGCATTGCACTCCAGCCTGGGCGACAGAGTGAGCAAGAATCCATCTCAAAAAACAAAAAAAAAAAGCAAAAACAAAAACAACTACCTGGGCTCTACCAACACTCTATAGCTACTCTTTTTTTTTTTTTTTTTTTTTTCTTTTGTGAGACAGGGTCTCTTTCTGTCACCCAGGCTGGAGTGCAGTGGCACATTCTCAGCTCACTGCAGCCTTGACCTCCCAGGCTCAAGCAATCCTCCCACTTCAGCCTTCTAAGTAGCTGGAACTACAGGCGCACACCACCATGCCTGGCTAATTTCATTTATTTTTTGTAAATACAAGGTCTCGCTATGCTGCCCAGGCTGATCTCCACCTCCTGGACTCAAGCAATCCTCCCATTTCCGGGCCTCCCAAAGTGCTGGGATTACACGCGTAAGCCACCATGCCCAGTCTCCTTTCATTATTTGTTTAACATTTGGTTACATATTTAGAAACGACCTTATTTTGCAATAAAATGTTTTACATCTTTCTTTAGGCTTAGGACACGATATTTATCATAGGTAATTTTCCAAATCATTTACTGGGGAAAATGGGGAGCATAATAAAAGGTCTTAATTTTGCATAATAAAGTATATCATTTGTAACTAGCATATATATTGGGCCAACTTGTCTCAGAATTGTAGCAACTGCAAAAGCTAGCATCAAGCAAATAGCAGCAGCTGGACTCAGTTACTGGAGTGGCCTATAAATGTGTCATGCAAAAAAAAAAAAAAGTCATATTTGCATGTATAAGTCAACTGGCAATATATTCCTGATGTGGTCCACCAATGTCTGGATGCCCCTATAGACTGGCACTCCAGCTGGCTGAGACTGCCGGCCACTCACCTTGCCTGGTACCTGGTTTTCCTCATGGCCCCTGCCCTGGGCAGCAGCTTCCCACAACCCAGGGGCTAGCATTGACCACACCAGCATCATCTAACAGCCTACAGCACCTATGTGTCTTTTTCTTCAGAGCTGTGTGCCTCCTGGGACCTGTCACTAAATCCCAGTTTCTAGCGCCTCCAGTCTAGGTTTGCTTTGGCTGGTTATTATTTTTTCCAGACCCACTCCAAAGCCACTGAGAACATATGCTTACAGGTCTACAATATCAAAATACTTCAAATGTACAGCAACACTCAAATTTGCCTTCAAGAAAAGGGAGCCTTGTTCTCTCAGCAAGCCCTGGGCCCCAGTGCTGGGATTTGTCTCCACAGGACGTCAAATAGGTCAGTCTCTTCCATTTAGTGCAACAAAAGTCAGTCAAACCAGTTGTTTGGCATCATGTGGACCAAGCCCAAGTAAACTAGAAAATAGATGGTAACCAAAAGAAAGAGAAGCCACGCGTTTGTGTAAACCATGGGTCCTATTATCTTTGAGAGACATGGGGCACATTAAAATTTAGGCTATGTCTAACCAGTTTCCCCAATCCAGATTGCAGTGGTTTCAACCAGAGGAGCCCTTCAAAGTCTTCACAATAAGAAATAAGTCTTGCACAATAAGAAAAGATTCTCTGTGTGATCACTTAGAAAACAATTATCCATTTCCTTCTTTGTCCCAGATTTAGAGCCTAAAATGGATCTTTTGTTTGATATTTATTTTGAGATGAAAGAATACTAGATAAAGACATATTCTCTGATATGCTAACATGCAAACAAAGTTTTCCCCATATTCGCCCAGTTACTGAAAGGGAACCCTAATCCACATGCTATTATTTTCCATCAGTGGCCTTTGTCCTTCATCTATGTCCTTCTTCCCTTCTTCCTCCTACTTAATCTAGACATGCCTCTTTTAAATGATCGACATGGTTGATAAACTTCCATGTCATTTCTTTGAAAAAGAATTGTTTCTCTTTGTTATATATGTAAAAGAAGATTTAAGAGTACAACTTATCAATGTTTCCTATTGTATTAGTTAGTTTTCATGCTGCTGATAAAGACATATGCAAAACTCGGAACAAAAAGAGGTTTAATTGGACTTAAAGTACCACATGGCTGGGGAGGCCTCAGAATCATGGCGAGAGGCAAAAGGCACTTCTTACATGGCGGTCACAAGAGAACACGAGGAAAATGCAAAAGCGGAAACCCTTGATAAACCCATCAGATCTGGTGAGACTTATTCACTCTAACGAGAATAGCAGGTGAAAGACCAGCCCCCATGATTCAATTACTGCCTCCTGGCTCCCTCCCACAACACGTGGGAATTCTGGGAGATACAATTCAAGTTGAGATTTGGGTGGGGACACAGCCAAACCTCATCACCTACTGAGTTGCTATTATTGCATACCGTCTTTTTAAAATAGTTATCACATTCCAAGAGGAAACACTATCATTATTCATAAATTTACCACACACTCAATTTATTTCTCCCATATTTATTCTACACAATCTTGAATAAGTGACATTAACTTTTTGCCTTCTAATTTTTCTCCCTTAAAAACAAATTGTGTCTAGCTTGAGTTTTGTCTTCCAAATCTCCACATTCTAAATCCTCATTCATCTGCCTATAATGAATAGTACATATGCTTCCCCACTTTTTGAGTGTCTCTTTCAAAAAATCTTACCAGAAATACAAAACATTAACACAATGTTTAAACCTACTGATGTGGAACAAGCATGAACTTTCTGTTCAAATGCATTGCACAGAATGGTCCTCAGTCTTCTCACATTTAAAGCAGTCAGATGCACTAGACTCAAGAGACGGTCTGAGTTCCTCTGCTGCTCAAATTTTTATTTATCCTTAGTTATTCTCACAGGGCAGACGGTGCAGGAATCTTCCAGTAGAAAGAAACAAAGACAAGAGAAATCAACTGCGAGACAGAAATGGAACAATAGCTAAAAGGAAGCTGTCACAGATCCAGGCGAGAAAGATGTCTGACCCAGGGCGAGCCCCATCTGGGGAAAGGAGCTCTTGTCCTGTTGGTTCCTCCCAGCCACAAATACCAGCACATGTGCACACTCCATGTAGACAAATCGCACTCTGCACATACACACACACCACACACATACACACCATCGACTTCCACACAAAGATCTGGCTATGGCTCCTTCTCTCGAGTTGAGCCTATATTTGAGAACTGTTGAGGAGGTGGAAGCTGGGAGTGGCCAATGAATAAGAAAACAAAAAATGAGCTTTGTGTGAGAGTTCATTGGGATATCACAAAATGTCTTTTTAGTCCTGGAACGATTTTCTGTTGTGTGGGAGGAGAGGAGAGGAGCAAGGGTGATGCCTGGGGATGGAGGTCTTGAGGAGGATGTGTGCAAGTTCCTAGGAAGGGCAGAAACCAAAAATGAAAGTCAAGGCCAGGTGGACGACACAGGGTAGAGAGCCAGTGAGTCTTCACAGTACCCTAGAGTCAGAAGGATCTGCTGGTTCTGCTCAAGGCTGGGATGTACTTTACCTAGATCCTGGAAAGCAAGAGAAATTGCTGTCTTGACTGGTCACAGCTGACCATGGGGATGGAGGTGATGAGGGCTTAGCTCTGTATTCTATGTGCAGTGTAGGAGTTCACTCAGCCCCAGCCACGCAACTAATGCCTTCCCTCTGCAAACATTCCACAAATGACCATAAACATCCCACAAATGACCATTTCCATGTGAGCTTTTAACACTTGGGCTCTCAAGCCTTAAGAAATTCTCCACTCTTCAATTTCTAAAAGTAAATCACATTTGGGCGTTTTACAGAAGGTCAAGAAGTTTTGCCACCTACATCAGAGACATACACCTTTCCTTCCCTCCTCTTACTTTTGAAATGACAGCCAAACCCCAGTGGTTTCATTGCCTGGGAGAATGCTGTGCCACACACATCTGTAAGCAGTTAGTTTTCCAAATGGGAGATGGTCACCACAGATGCAGAACTTTTAAAAATAAACATTAGAAAAATATTACTCCAGCAAAAATGAAAGCCTAGAATCCACGTGAGTGAGTGGGAGGTAGCTGATGCAAGGTAGATCAAAGCTGCATCCTAGTTTGCCTGGCCATGCAAAAGCAAGAAAAATAGAACCACAGAACTTCAGAAAAAAAAAAAAAAAAAAAAAAAAAAAAAAAAAAAAGACCTTTGTGGGGTATCCTAGCTCCCATATAGTGGGGAAATTAAGGCCTGGGCCAGGAAGTGAGTGCCTATCTGCATTAGGACTGGACCTCAGGCCGAGAGCTTTCTGCTCTCATTAAGCCTCATTTTTATTAGGATGTCTCAGCTTTTTCCCTTTTAAGAAAAATAAAAATCCTCTGACTTAACCATGGCCTTTAGCCCCTACGTGGGGCCCTTGTGAGGTGGGCGGGTGACTCCAGTCCTGGCCTCCTGAGATGGGTGTATCCCCTACCTATACCCCTCATCATGCATGCCCTGCATCTGGATGGCAAGCCATGAGAAGCGAGGACACTGAAGAGGCCAAGGCTAGAGCAAGACTGACAAAGGCCTAAGAGAGGGAACTCCACTTGGGTAGCTACTTCTTATCTATTTTATGGAATGAGGTAGCCAAGCTTGAGAATCTTGTGCCCTGAGACTGAAGAAAGCCTGACCAGCATGAGTTATAGAGAGGTCGGGGCAGGGCAAGCTGGACATCCAACTGCACCCACATCACCCCACAACCATTCCTCTCCTACCTCAACACAAGACTGGTGCCTCTGGACAGGAGCAAAGTGAGGCACAGAGTATGTTCCCTACACAGAGACAGGCACAGAACAGGCATTCAGTAAACCATAATTTGGCCAGGCATGGTGGGTCACGCCTGTAATCCCACCACTTTGGGAGGCCAAAGCAGGCAGATCACCTAAGGTCAGGAGTTCAAGACCAGCCAGGCCAACATGGCGAAACCCTATCTCTACTAAAAATACAAAAATTAGCTGGGCGTGGTGGTGGGTATCTGTAATCCCAGCTACTCAGGAGGCTGGGGCAGGAGAATTGCTTGAACTCGGAAGGTGGGTGCTGCAGTGATCCAAGATCACACCACTGCACTCCAGTCTGGATGACAGAGTGAGACTCCATCTCAAAACAATAATAATAAAATAATAAACTGTAGTTGTTTAGGCTTGGAGTGAAATGGAAGAAATATGAGGGACAGATAGCACATTTAAAGGGATCTATTGTTCCAGCCCAGACGAGCTCCTGGACATTCCTGTGTGTTATGCTTTACCAGGCGCCTTTTAACTGCTTTATCCATCTCTTCCCTACACGATGGTTTTCTGCAGGGAGGCTCCAAAAGACAGAAGCTGCGTTCTGCCAGAAGAAAAGGAATGGAATATGTAAAAGAAAAGGATAGAAGAAAACTGTGGGCAGACAGGCAAGGCTAGTAGGGAAGTGGGAGTGGGGTCTCTGGGGAGAGGAGAATTCTCAACCTGGCAAGAAGGGGAGGCTTAAAAGCAGAGGGGAAAGCGGTGGAGGTCGGGAGGGCAGAGGAAATCCCAGATGTGGTGGCCAGCAGGGGTCGCTGATGTTCCACCAACAGCCTTAGGGGTGGGGAAGACTCAAAGGGAGGAAGATTTTCAGCAGCTCAGGTGGGCTTCATTCCCTCCCCTACCCCACCCCCCCGTGCCAGACTCTTCCTTATGGCATCGAGGTCTCTCTTCTTGGGTTCTGGAGGTTCCTTTCCCTGTGATCCTTTTCCTGAAAGTGAGTGAGAAAGCCCGGCCAGGCAGCCCTGGGGATGATGGAGGCACCGGCTGGGGAGAGAGAGGCCTCCTGGATTTGCCCTCCAGTGCTGCTCCCATGGGCACCCATGGAAATGGGGGTAGGAGGGCCCCTCTGACCACAGGCTGCTGATGGGGTTGGCACAGGCAGAGGAAGGGAGGGAACTCCTCTTCCTGGCTCTCCTTGTCAAATAGCAAACTCAGAGCAGAGCCACGGTGAAGCCTGGAGGTGAAGGAACGCCCCGCCGCCAGCAGTGGTTCAGGTCTGTGCTTAGGAGCACCAAACCTGAGCCTGGGCGCTGCATGCTCTTAGGGCCAGTCCCAGCACACACGGTTCCCCCGCTGTCTGAGGCCCAGCACCTGTTGTCTAGGATCAGTGTCTACTTGCCTCTAGGCAGACACCCTGACCAATTCTCTACCCTCCTTGGCTTCTCCGTTTTCAGTTCTGCCCCTCAAACACCAAAAGCTCCTATCACTACAACTTTCCTCATATTACCTTTTCCAAGATTCTGGCTTAGCAAGTGTTAGTTACAGTTCAGGTCAAACAATGTCCTCCAAGAAGGGTTTAGGAAGACCTATGTATCCCAAGTCCTAATCACATCTCAGGATGGTTCTGCCACACACTCTGAGATTGTTTCAAGAAGTGTGTATTGATCTGCTCTTGCTTTCCTAGGGCCATAAAAGAGGCAGGCTTATGGAACCAAGTACGTTGCAACTCTGAGCTAATGGTTCCGTCTTTGGAGGCCACTCCTCGGGGTAGTTCTTAACTGACAGATGACCCCCGAGATAAGAAGAGATGTCAGCATAGTCCAGGCTTGGGGTAGGACCCTGAGCTATTTATCCCCAGCAGTCAGAAGGAAGGCTGCAGTGTCCCACGGGCATCCAGCCTCCAACTGAGCCGCAAGGAAGGGTCTGGGATGCCAGACAATACTATGGTCAGATTGTGGACTTAGGAATTGCTGCAGATGCCACTGGGGGTAAGGAGGAATAGGAAATTCTGGGATTCAGGAGCTGCCCAGGCAGCCAGGCTGCCTCTGACACACCCAATCCTCATTCGGATTTGAGGAAAGGAGACTTGAGCGCAGGAGAAAGGCACCCAGGAGCCTGTGAGTCGTGCCTAAGCCTCCGGATCCCACATCTGAGGAAACGACTTAATGTCAGCTTTGAGTGGTGCTACCACCGTCGCCTCTGAGGTTTAACCGAGGCACAATTGTTGCTGATTGAAACCATGAGACCTAATTCCAGCCCCCCCCCCCTCCAGTGGCAGGCGGAGGCTCCACATCCATTTCCTGCCTTGGTCAGAACTGGCTCCAGAATGGGACAGGCCTGCCCGTGGCTCCAGCTTGGGGAGGCTAAGATGGATAAAGGCACTGATGGAGAGGGATCCAAGGGAAACGAAGGATGGATGTGAAGAGCTGGTGCCCCCTGCCACCCATCCAGGTCCTCCCAAATCCAGGCTCATGCCAAGGGAGGGTGTAGGGGGTCATTAGTGTAAGTCAATCCTGTGTCTGTGATGCTGAAAAATCTGTACAAATGCCTATCACCTCTCTGGGGACAGCCCTGCTCCCCAGCCATTGCCTATAAGAAGTCATCGCCCTTATACAACCACTTTCCCCCAGTCTTGGAGATGGTCAGCTCTGCAGAGCTCACAGAAAAGCAAAGATATATAGGGTGTTATTAGATGGATCCTAGCAAAGGTCAGGTTTAACCAATGCCCTCACATTGTATAACTGAAATTCAGAGAGGTTAAGCAACCTCACAGAACAAGATCTAGTCTGCAACTCTTTTCTTCTTGGTTTTTGGGAAAGGGTCTCACTCTGTCACTCAGGCCAGAGTGCAGTAATGCAATCATAGCTCACTGTAACCTGTAACTCCTGTGCTCAGGTGATCCTCCCACCTCAGCCTCCCAAGTAGCTAGGACTATAGGCACATGCCTAGCTTTTTTTTTTTTTTTTTTTAAGAGACATAGTCTCACTATGTTGCCCAGCCTGGTATTGAACTCCTGGCCCTGGCCCCAGGGGATCTTCTCACCTTGGCCTCCTGAAGTACTGGAAATATAGACTTGAGCCACGGCACCGAGCCTAGTTTGCAACTCTTGACTCCTGATTCCTGAGTGCTCCTTCTCTGACACCAGAATTTTCCAGAAGGTCTCTGAAAGAGGTCAAGAAATAAGCAGCTCTGATCCAACTATTAAAAAATCAGCTTCAGGCCAGGCTCAGTGGCTCATGTCTTTAATCCCAGCATTTTGGGAGGCTGAGGTGGGCAGATCACTTGAGCTCAGCAGTTCAAGACCAGCCTGGCCAACATGGTGAAACTCTGTCTCTATTAGAAATACAAAAACTAGCTGGGCATGGTGGCACATGCCTGTAATCCCAGCATGTGCCACCACACCCAGAGTTCCGAGAATCGCTTGAACCCAGGAGGCAGAGGCTGTAGTGAGCTGAGATCATGCCACTACACTCCAGCCTGGGCAACAGAGCGAGACTCTGTATTTTTTGTTTTAATAAGCTTCAAAACTGTAA
The DNA here is from genome assembly GCF_007565055.1 of Rhinopithecus roxellana. NCBI lineage: Eukaryota > Metazoa > Chordata > Mammalia > Primates > Cercopithecidae > Rhinopithecus > Rhinopithecus roxellana. Next base: position 84,171,843 of record NC_044565.1, read on the forward strand.
TAAGTGAATAGTCAATGTGGCTGTTTGCAGATAAACACACCAACATGTCATTTCATTTAGCATGATCCTAAGGGCCATGCCTCATAGAGAGCCATCCTCATACTTTCCTGTTTCCCCCTCAGTCTGCTCCCCTGAGAAATGAAACCACTTCCTGGCCTCAGAGCAATGCCTTGAGGTTGCCATGGTAAGACATATGTGCAGTAATGTCTCACCAATCCTGAAATCACCTCTCCAGCTGATGGTCAAGGACAGGGAAGTGAAAAAGACCCCCAAACAGCCACTGTAGACTTCACAACGTCCGGGTTCCAAAGTTCATGCCAAGCAGTCACAGAAAGGCCTTTCAGACTCATTTGGATTATTTTCATCCTTGCTTCACCAACAGCTCTAACAGACTTACCCTTCTGAATTTTTGTTGTTATTATCACTACTTTTTTTTAGTCCCTGGAATATTGGAAGCAGGCAACAAATTAGAAAAAAAGATACTGAACTGCTAGTGATAGGCATACTGGGAATTTAAAAAGTGATGGTTAGCTGAAAGACACAGGACAGCAACAAAAGCACAAATAGGAATCCCAAAAGCATCGAAATCTGGAGTCATTTTAGTATAGAGATAAATAGCCATGTACATTTCAATAGACCTGAAGGTATCACAATGTTCCTGAGTCATCAAAAATAATTTCTATAAAAGGAGTCCTTCCATCCATCTTTCATCCCAAGAATAATGGCACAGCCTCATCCAGTTCATAGGATTTTTACTCCTATAAGTCCAGTAAGTTGTTTTCAATATCAAGAATGAGATTCTCCCTAGGGAATCTAGCCTGTGTTGGTTCTTCCTCTTCACACGCGCTGCACACATTCAGAGGCAATGGACTGAAGCTCTCTGCATTCCCACTCCCTTAGCAGAAAAGAATATGACTGTAAATTAGCATAAAGATTCTTCAGAGACAAGGCACAGAAACAGTGTATGCAGAATATTGGAGGAATGTCCGAAACACTTGAGCACGAACTGTTTGCAAGCTCCCATAAGCAGCTGTGCTGCTTCTATTTATCTACAAATAACCAACATGCTTCAGATAATCTTTCTTCCGTATTTATTAAAGGAGACCCAAAGAGCCCCTCTAGGCCACTGTTGACTGATTACACCAATGGGTAGATGGATGGTAAATAAATAAACCTGGTGACATAGCTGGAGTTAATTGAAAATAACAAATCACTTTCGTTAAATACAGCCCTACAGCCCTATACAGACTTTCACTGATTTATACATTCCCCCCCAAGAAATCTGCACCAGCGAGACCTGTGTTCATATTTATGTTTCAGATCATTTTAGCTGCTTATATTTTAAGATGACATCCAATATTTAGATGAAAAGTCAAGAACCCATCATGTTGAAGCATTTGAGTATCCAGATGGTTGGCATCAGTAGATATAAGCATTGTGTATCCATTCATTGAACAAATATTTATTAAGTGTCTGCTCCATGCCCGGCTCTCTGCTAGGCCCTAAAGATCCCAAACTGAGTAAGATTGATGACTCAGTCAACTTCACAAAACCAAATCATCTCAAAGCTTCTGCTTCAAGCAAACGATAGCAACTATAGGAAGAAAGCAACTGTAACCTGCGCCGTGCCTGCCACTGTTTTACACACCTTTATATCATATCTCTTTTTGTTTCATGACAAATCTCCAAAAGTCAACCCTTAAACAGATGAAGAAACACACTCAGAGAGGTCAGATAAGTTGTTTAAGCCACACATCTAGCAAGGGTCACAGCAAGAACTGGAGCCCATTTCTCCACACAGCCCGTTAGAGTGGCCTGTGGTGGAAGGCAGAAAGTAGACTACACTGACTCTGCCCCCTGCTGCTTGCATCTCTTAAAAAAAAAAAAAAAAAAAAAAAAAGACAAGCTCTTCTGAGCCTCAGTTTCTCCATCTAGCCGCTGGGATCACATGCCTCTCTCAGACGCTAGTTGTGAAAATCAAAAGAAATCATATATGTGGGGGCTTCTGACTTTGGATCCAACATGCATTAGGTGCTCAGCAAATGTTGATAATATGGATGGAGAGGATCTTCGAACCTTCCTCCACTCTCACCTCCCACCCGCAGTGGTCCTCTACACCAGCGTCTGCTGACAGCAGCATCACCACACACTTCCAGAATTAGGCAGCTCACAACTTCCTGAAGCACCCTGCTTTAGAATTGAAAGGCCTCACTCACCTGGCCTCATGTACCAAGAGTGCAGAGGACAGGAGAAGACACAGGCCACCCCTGGAAGGTGACAGTGTAGCTTTGGAGACAGTCTGTCCATTCTTGAAATATTAAAAAGCATTAAGGGGGCCGAGCATGGTGGCTCACACCTGTAATCCCAGCACTTTGGGAGGCCTAGGCAGACGAATCACCTGAGGTCAGGAGTTCGAGACCAGCCTGACCAACATGGTGAAACCCTGTCTCTACTGAAAATACAAAAATTAGCTGGGTATGATGGTGGATGCCTGAAGTCCCAGCTACTCAGAAGGCTGAGGTAGGAGAATCACTTAAACCCAGAAGGTGGAGGTTGCAGTGAGCTGAGATTGTGCCACTGCATTCCAGCCTAGGCTACAGAGTGAGACTTCGTCTAAAAAAAAAAAAAAAGCAAGCATTAGAGAACTTTCCAAGATGCATCATCTTCAAGAACACGAATGGGAGGCAGTGGAGGCATGGCATCTCCTCCTTGGGATGCAGAAGCTGAGCCAGGCCCCAGGCCAAACAAGGGTGGCCAAGCCTTTCCCTGGATCCTGGTACTCATGGAACTAACTCTTCGTTTCCTTCATCTCACTTCTCTCTCCTGCTCAGTCACCTTTCAAGCTATTGTCCCATGTAATTTATCAGCCAGCTAGGTATCCTGGCCTTGTGAGACACCAGTCTTGCTCTAATGTTTGGAATGTGAACCATCATGAAAAAGTAAGAATGATTAAAAAGGAGATTTTGTAACTATTCATTAGTGTCAGAGGGAGCAAGATCCTTCACATTCTACTACTCTAGCTGGATATCCCTAAAGGGTAGGTGTTTAAGCTCTTGAATCTGGCTTTTCTTTTCTTTTTGAGACAGGATCTTGCTCTGTCACCCAAGCTGGAGGGGGCAAGGGCATGATCGCGGCTCACTGCAGCCCCAAAATCCTAGGCTCAAGTGATCCTCCCACCTCAGCCTCCCAGGTAGATGGGATTACAGATATGCACCACCATGCTTGCTTTTTTTTTTTTTTTTTAAATATATAAAAACAGAGTCTCGCTATGTTGCCCAGGCTGGTCTCAAACTCCTGGCCTCAAGTAATCCTCCTGCCTTGGACTCCCAAAGTGCTGAGATTACAGGCATGAGCCACCATGCCCAGCCTGAACCTAGCCTTTTAGATTACCTCCCCGCTTTATTGCTTCTAACTGGAAAACCTAGGCAAGTTATTTAACCCCTTTAAGCCTTGATTTTTCTCAGCGGTAAAATAGTTCCTCCCATAAAGGACTGTAATAAGGAAAAGAGGTCAGCGATCTGTGGTTATGGGGCCAAATCTGGCTCACCGTCTATTTTTGTGAAGACCTATGAACTAAGAATGGTTTTTACATTTTAAATGGTTGAAAAAAATCAAGAAAATATTTTGTGACACACGAAAAGGATATGACATTCAAATGTCAGGGTCATAAAGTTTAATTGGAATATAGCCACACACATTTGTTTACATGTTACCTGTGACTGCTTTTCTGCTACTACAGCAAAGTTGAATTGTCGTAACCAAGCTGTTATAGCCCACAAAGCCTAAAATATTTACTGTCTGGCTCTTTACAGAAAATGTTTGCCAACCTCTGGTAAAGAAAAAATGAAGGAATGCCTAGATGTGCCTATAATAGAGCAAAAACCTTTAAAATGTCAGCTCTCATTTTCTTTTATTAATATCTAGCTCCTGTCCAGCCATGATATTTATGCCGCTCTGTATTTGCATCAGGATAATTTTTTAGATCATTACAAAATATGCATCCTCCTACAGAACACATGGGAATACCTAGTGCTTAAATGGCATTGCTAAAGCAGAATGCACTGACCTAACCTCACAGAAAGGTGATGGAACAGAGGTCCCATCCTTCCAAATGTCATCCACTGGTTTTATCCTTATTGAAATAGACAGCACACGGATCTGGAATGGAAGCAAATAACAACCAGGTCTCCAGATTCCATCATACCACAGAACATGGAACCAAGAAAGTACCTGAGAAGTTATCTGATCCAGGCTGGGCGCAGTGGCTCATGCCTGTAATCCCAGCACTTTGGGAGGCCGAGGCGGGTGGATCACCTGAGGTCGGGAGTTCAAGACCAGCCTGACCAACATGGAGAAACCCTGTCTCTACCAAAAATACAAAAATTAGGCAGGCATGGTGTCGCATGCCTGTAATCCCAGCTACTCGAGAGGCTGAGGCAGGAGACTCGCTTGAACCCGGGCGGCAGAGGTTGCAGTGAGCTGAGACAGTGCCATTGCACTCCGGCCTGGGCAAAAAGAGCGAAACTCCGTCTCAAAAAAAAAAAAAAAAAAGAAGTTATCTGATCCAGTCACTCCTGTTTACCAACAAGGAATCTAGACCCAGATGAAGTTAAAGGACTTACCCAAGAGTGCCCGACAACTCTCTGGCCACCCCCAGGCTCCCATCTTTGTGTCTTTCCTGTGTGGGCTGTTCCCTGAAGTTCTTCCTGATAGGCACGTTGTCTTTTCCTTTGATTTTAAATTCTTGGCTCAGATGACATGCCCAGACTATATCGTGTGATGTGACCTTGAAAAATAATTTACATACAAGTCTTGAAAGCAAATCAAGTTTTAAAACAAAGTAGCATCTACTCTGTCGCAGCCTTGACATCTATTACAAAGCAAATGCTGGCTCTTTAATTTCCCTAATCAAAGCTGGTCCTATTTAGCCAACCTCCTCAAGGGGTCCCAGCACCAGACCCACTCCAACGCCTGATGAAGCTCCAGAACAGGTGAGAAAAATGAGAGGGTCCTGCCCAGAGCTCTGGGAGTCGGCCCTCACTGCCTGCCCTTCAGACAGCAAGACAGAAAAGGCATTCATTTTCTTCCTCCACGTCATGATACCAACCGAAATTACCTTTAAATGAGGAAGAAGGTCATTATTTAATCAATAGGATTGCGTCAATTGAGGAAAATTTGTCTCCAGTGTAAACAAGCGGAACGTCTTTGCGCTCTATGAAAACAAGGTTAAATTACTTGCAGATCCAGGCGACGTGGAGAGATGTAGGAAGTGAACCTGAAGCCTGACACATTCAAGGTCTGGGAACAGAAAATAATAGGAATTGTTCTTATTTTACCAGTGGAATCCAGCACAGAGATGGGCACGCCTCTTTACAGAACCCAAGATTCAGAAACATGCCTTACCCTTTGCTTGTGAGGCGGAGGAGGAGGTAAAGGAGGAAGAGAAAGAACCCCCACAAAGAGAGATGGCAACAAAGGTAAAACAAAGGCTGGGCCAGCCGATCCCACTCAGGCTGACCACAGTGAGGGAGCAGCATTAAAATGAGAAATGATCAGGTTTCAGAAGCCCAGCCCTTCCTGCTGAGTCTCGTCCTTTGCTTCATCCATTCCATTCAAGAAGTCATATTGAAAATAAATTATTAATACAATGGTAGCTCACATTATTGGGTCTCACTCCATGCCAAGCATGCCAAACCCAGGTCATGTGTGGTGCTACTCAATGTTCACAACAGCTCTAGAGGTGGGTGCCAGTCATGCCCACTTGGCAGATGTGGAGGAGGGAAGTCGCAGCTGGAGAATGGCGGGCAGTTCTGTTTCCGAGGCCCCACTGCTTGAACTGCCAGCCTCAGAGCCATCTGCTCGCTGGGTGCTCAGCCCCGTGCTGCACGCTGTGGACTCACAGGGGGATGTACGAACCAGGCCTACCCCTAGGGCATCCCCACATCTTGGCAGAAGGGGACAGAGCATTTAATCCTGTTTAGGGAGAGGCTCAGCTCGTCTGGGAATCCCTGGATGAGCGGACTCTGTGCCTGCTCCTCTGCCGTACCCCTTCCCCATCCATGTCGGCTGCTTTGGCCACAGCACATAAAAATGGGTCCAGCAAGCCACAGTTTCTCCCAGAGGAGGCCCCAAAGATCTCTTGCCCACACCTCCTCGATCGCTGCTAGGATATAAGCTGGAGGCTGTCGGTGGCGAATGTGATCTCTTGTCACTCCACAGGCATCTGGTGAGGTCTAAGTTCCCTGCTTCCTGACAGAACTTCTTGGTGGGGACTTGGCTTCCAGGTTCTCCTCACCCACTCAGGAGACTGGGCTAACACTGAGTGAGGTTTGCTGACACCCTCCATTCATTAACAACAGGACCAAAACCAAGTAAGTTTTAGCTCTGGGCTTTTGGACAGCCAGATTCCAACACTTTGGTGGTGAATCCTGACTAACGTTCCTGCCCCATCCCTCCTCCTCCCATCCCCTAACCCACCCCGCCCAGCTCCATTTCTGAAGTGTCCGAATGTAGACTTCAGAAGCTGCCTTCCTTCCGTGACCATGCTGCCCACATGGCCTCCACTGAGGATCAAGGCAACACAGTCACCACAGGAGTAGGCCCTCAGTTACCGTAGCAGCGATCTGAGGAGTGTGGGCCAGGGGCTTTGGGGCCTCCTCCAGGAAAATTGTGGCAGCACAGCCAAGACAGCAAGAGTGTGACCCAGCCAAAAAAAAAAAAAAAGCTTTAAAAATAAGGTTTTTTTTTAAGTGAAATGAAACATATTTGACCTGGGAAGAAATAAAAGACCTTTCACGTTGTCAAAGTGACAAATTATACAAAGAGGCCTAGCAAATGTGAGCTCCTGGGGAGTCCGTCAGAAGGAGCCCAGATGGAATGGATGAGGCTGGGGGTGACCGGAGGGATGCAGACAGAGGATTTATCCGGGTCGGGTTGGGAGACCAGTCAGAAGGCTGCACAAAGCTACACACAGTCTACCCTTTGTACTGGTATTTATCTAACTTGTCAATTTTATAGCCACATTACCTTCCGAGTGTTCAGGAAAGCAGATATTGGTGCTGTCAAGAGGCCTGGCTGTGGTTTGCACAGCATAATGACAGATGCAAAAAACAAAGGGGAGGGGAGAGGGGCCTTCAGAAACCACAAAAGAGCCTTTATAATTATGCCTCTGCCTCCCTCCTCCCCTGAGAGCATGCCTTTCCCTCACTGCAGAGGTGCTCGCTCCAGGGGTGCTCTCTCCCCCTATATGCAGCTGTGCTGGGCAGCTGCGCTGGGCAGCTGCCTAGCACACATCTACCAGTCACCCTGCATGGACTTGAATGGAGCTGTTACATGACTGCCTCTCTTCCCCAGGCTAAATAGCTGCAGTCCTTTAACCTCTCTTCATGGGCCTGATTTTCCATCTCTTTAATCATCCCTGTCACTTTCGGCTGCAGCCTGTACTCACCACAGCCCTCCCCCAGAGTGGAGACGCAGCCAACGAGGATCATGGGCCCAAGGGCCTCCAAGAGCTGCTCCTTTCAGACTGCCCCCACCATGGGCCCACCCTGCAGCCACAGGTCCTGGGAAGCCTATGGTCATGGAGCCCCTACGGCTGAGTTACTGCAGCTCATGACCCAATTGGAGCTCTTCCCTCCCTGCTCTTGGATATTCCCCATGACCAGAAAGTCATTAAAATCCCACAGTCTCCTTCTAAGCTGATTCTTGTCATTTTTCTCTTCCTCTTCATCCTTAGTGCCTCACTCCTACACACTAGACCCCTGGAATATCATTTGGACCATGGAGCCAGCCCCCCAGCCAGCTTCCCTGCCACCATTTTCCCCTCCGAGACACTTAAAGGCCAACTTTGGAAATATTTTTTTAAATTGAATGTCATTTTTATCAAGTCCTTCCCCTACTCAAGAGCCTTTAGTGGCTCCCTATTTCTTCTTGTTATAGCAGATATAAATAACTCGCCAGATTCTGAAAATACTCTCACCACTCCCTCAACCCCTCTTCTGCCTATGTCCAGATCTACACTCAAAAAAAGCCTTCCCTAGTTAATCTCCTCCCTTCTCTGTCCACCCCTTTACCCATCCCCACAGTTTATTGGATACTGTTTTGGGTGTCTTGAGATATTGGGTTAGGGTTCTTTGACGGCAAGCAACAGAAACTAACCCTGACTAGTTTAAGGAACAGAAAGGGATAGATTGGCAACGAATGGCATAGTTTGGAGAATTAAAAGCAAGCCTGAACTACAGTCCTGGAAAAGACAGAACTGGACAGCTCTGAAGATCTTCTGGAACATTGTCATCAAATGATCAGCTCCAACTGCCTTCTCTCCTCATTTCTCTCTCCTTAAGATTCAGAATTTCAGGACTGAACATCAACAAGCCCCGTGATCAGGGAGCAGAGTCCTGTGATTGGCTGTCCTACCAAAACCACTCACGGTGTGGGAAGGTTGCAACATTTAGCAAATAAAAATACAGGACGTCCAGCTAAATTGAATTCCAGATAAATAGTGAATAATTGCTCATATAAACATATCCCAGGCGATATTTCCTGATTTGTCTTCTTATTCTTCCCTTCCTTCAGTCCCACTCTGTTGCTCCCAGGTTGGTCAGCACACCTCAGACCTGTACCTGTACCCGCTGTGACTGTACCTCACTGTTAACGAATCTCTTCAGTCCTTTCAAAGTGGCTGTGAATTTTATTTCTTCCTCTTTAATTTTAATAACCAAGCTTCCATTGACTGGAAACTATACATTAATTGACACAAATAAAAGGGTACACATGCCCTTTGGCAACCTTTCTTATTTATTTTCTCTTTAGCCCCATTGGAGAAAAAAACCAACTTTCTCTGTCTTCTCTCTTTTGCCAAATACTTACAAAAGAGCCCTAATAACACTTTGCATTTGTGTAACTCGTTAGATCTTAACGTACATTTTCACACTTGTTTCATTCAGTGTCTTAACTCCTCAGTGAGTTAAGTGGTTAGCGGGCACACGTAACATAGTGCCCCATTTTACAGATGAGAAGTTCAAATGTTGAAAGGTGGGTTACAAAAGCTAGTACGCATCCAAAGTTGTGGATCCAGGACTTGGAACAATGTGTCCTTTCCTCTTTTCTGTAAAGGGCCAGATAGTAAATATTTCAGGCTTTGTATGCCAGATGGTTTCTGTTGCATCTCCTCAACTCTGCCATTGCAACACAAAAGTGGCCATAGGTAATACATAAATGATTAGATGGATGTTCCAATAAACTGCATTTATAGAAACAGGCCAATGGGCCATATCTGGCCCACGGGCTATACTTTGCAAGCTAACCCCTGCTTTACACCACACAACAAACACTTTCCAATCTTTTTAAGTCTATCACAGTTTGCCTCCAATTGGGATGCCATAATTTTGACCTCAGTCAATTTTAGATGACTACTTTTTTCTCTTCTCTTTACCTCTTATGCAACAGGATTGTTGGGACAATGACCAACTTGGCTTCCCACACCCACTTGATCCTTCCTACACTGTGGCAAAGTTTTCTCTCATATGTGTGAATGTGCTCAGCTAAGCCCATTCTTCCTCCCCTGGGTCCTTCTTTACCCGCACATGAGATCAGTACCAACAGCCCTTGTGGGGAGGCAACTGTCTGGGATGGGTCATCTTCTGAGGCCCCCAGGATTAACCAGGATACCCAGAGTTAACCATTAAACAGGATTAACCATCATCCTTCCCTCTTTCCTTTACTCTGGGCTTCGCGTGCTTCCTCTCTTGGGCCTTTTCCATGGCAAGTTTGTCCCCAGGAAACTTATGCCTGGAATGGTAGCTCTACGACCTGGTCTTTCTGTGGCCCACGGAAGATGGGGACTGGGTTCAGGTTCTTCTTTAACCTACAGAGTGAAAAGACTGGTTCAAGTGCCCTCCCTAAGAAGGGTAGGAGCTCCTTGAAGGCAAACTAGTTTGGTTTATACCTGTCACTGTTTATAAACAGGATCTATAGATCCTGAGCTATATTGAGGGCTGGAGGCTGTACGTGGACAGCAGCCTCCTGGGCAAAGAGTCCAGCTGCTTAGATGACTGGGCTTACAAATCCTCAGACATGCTGAATGGCCACCTGGAACCTGAATTCTACATTTTGGGAGCCAGTGGGCCATGACTGATGCCTCGTGAAGGGGATGCCAGGTCTTTAAGTGGGCTTCACAGGTACATATGTCCGTGTGCACACCGGAGTGTAAAGGCAAGAGACCATAGAGATCAAGCTGCCCAAATCCTTCATTTACAAATAAAGAAACCAAAGCCCAGTGATATCATCTCAGTTTTCCATGATGCCAAGAAGTAAAAATCCATATTATCTTTATAAATAGTATCCACAAAGATGATGATAAACTTGGTCAATGAAACTGATATTTATAACTATAAAGCTTTCTTTGGATTTTTGGGGTTTTTTTGTTTTGTTTTTGTTTTGTTTTTTTGAGAAGGAGTCTTGCTCTGTTGCCCATGCTGGAGTGCAGTGGTGCGATCTCGGCTCACTGAAACCTCCACCTTCCAGTTTCAAGTGATTCTCATGCCTCAGCCTGTGATTCTCATGCCTCAGCCTGTGATTCTCAGTCTCCCAAGTATCTGGAATTACAGGCACACACCACCATGCCCAGCTGATGTTTTTAATTTTTTTTTAGTAGAGACAGGGTCTCACCATGTTGGCCAGGCTGGTCTCAAACTCCTTACCTCAGGTGATCCACCCACCTCAGCCTCCCAAAGTGCTGGGATTACAGGCATGAGCCACAGCGTCTGGATAAATATCAACATAATTTAAATAAGGGGCAGAGAATATGCCCATCCCGGCACAGCCCAAAAGCCATACATGAGATCAACTTTTTCAGAAATACTTAAGATTTGTTATCAAGACTTCCATATGTCCAAAAGTGGAATTCTCTAGAAACACCATGAGCCTCCTCCAAATATTTTTGTAAAGTCTCTAAAAGGGTCAAGAGAGGCAACAAAGAGTAGAGGGCACAAGGAATACTTCAGCTTTTAATGCTCTGGCTCTGCCACTTTAAAATTGTGTGACCTTGAGCAAATTACTTAACTTCCCTAAGCCCCAGTTTTCTCATCTGTAAAATGAGCATAATGATAGTACTTACCTCATAGAGGTAATGTAATAATTAAATGAGACAATGTACACAGACCACCTAACAGGGCTGACAATAACTACTTAATATTTACTAGTATCATGGTGGTTGTTGTTGACACCACAGACTTTTTGCCTTAAGTTCAACTCTAATTTTGAGTTGCCTCCTTTTTCAACTGTGAAAAAGGGATAATCATTTAACAGGAGAGACAGATAACTAGAAGTTAGTTATGACCTGGACAGAGTGCTCTGGCTCCCTGCCCAGAGCCACAGTCTGCCCCAAATGATCTCCAGGTTAAGAGACAAAGTGGCTTTTCTGAGCAGGGTTGCCTCTGAGGGGGTGGCCTCCAGGCAGGACCCAGCTCGTCTGGAAGAGGTCATGATCTCAGGTCAGAGGTGCGAGTAATCAGGGGAACAGGCCAGGAAATGTGAATAAGGCTAGTGCACAGTTTTCTTTTTGGACAATCTTTTTGGCATTACGATGTTTTAGTCAAATTGTGCCCTGCTTGGAAGTCCTACAGGTTGAAGGCAAGGGAAGTCAGAATTTGTACAACAACAAAAAAAAAACAGAAGGCCCAGGATAGCTCCTAGATAAACATCATCCTTCAAGGACATCTCGGGTTGGGCAGACTATAGCATTTTCATCAACTCATGCCATTAAAAAAAAAAAAAAAAAAGACAAAGAAAAAAAACAACCCACGTAGAACTTGATTTTTCCGGTGATAGAAGAAACACAGTAGACAAAACAACTTTCTCCTTTTCCCTGGGTTACTTGGCAGCAGCAGAAAACACTTGACAAAAAGTTTCAGAAGGGCTCGATATTGAGTTTGAAAAGTACAAATTCCCACAACAATCACTGACTAAAGTAGCAATATTTTAGCCCTTCACAGGAATCTGGTTATTATTACCATTTATGCCAAGTATCTTGTTTCTATTCTTTGTGATTTAAGGTCATTTTCTCTGTAAAAGGCCTGCTTTGTTTTAAGCACTACACATTGACGTTGGTTTCAGGAGAAAGAGGACTGGGCAAGTTGGGAAAGTATCGTATTGTGCCGAAACATTAGATGGCCTGGTTGTAAAGAAACCCTTTGTTTTTGCTCTGAACCTGATGTATTTTTCTGGTCTTCATTTCCTAGTTCAGTGCACTAATTTCAGCATTGTCCACCCTGACAATGATAATACCTGTGCTTGAGCGTGGCAGGTTCCAAGGAGGGAATCCAAGAGGTTGTACCTACCTGGACGGGCTGGGGTGCAACCTGGCCAAAGGAGACCCAAGTCAATACCCATGTCTAGAAAGTCACCCTGTGACTCAGGGTCCATTGTGTAGACATCTTGTGAGAAAGGATACCAAGAGAGTGAAATATCTTGCTCAGTGATATACTACCAGGGACAATTTTTCCCCTTGAGGGACACTTGGCAATAACTGGAGACATTTTTGGTTGTCACAACTCAGAGCCAGAATACTATTGTGCCTACTGGGTAGAGGCCAGGGATGTTGCTAAACATCCTACACTGCACAGGGTGGTCCCCACAGCAAAGACTAACTCAGCCCCAAATGCCAATTGTGGTAAGATTGAGAAACCCTAAGACACACAGTGGCACAGAAAGCCCTGAATGGGCAGGCCCCTGCCCACCTGCCCAGCCTTATTTTGCCCCACTCCCCCATTCTCTGAACCCCAAGTGCATAGACACCTTCCATTTCCTGACTTCACTGTGTACCCTCAGCATATCCAACCCCTCTGCCTGCCAGGCTCTTCCTTGCCATGCCTAGTTAACACCTTCTTCTCCCCCAGAGCTCACCTCAATACATACTTTCTTGAGATGCCTTCCCATCAAGACTAAGTCAAATCCCCCATTCTATGCTGTCTCCCCTTTATTCTTTCTTTTTCCAGGGCTTTTAAAGTATCTTCATGGGCCCAGGTGTGGCAGCTCACACCTGTAATCCTAGCACTTTGGGAGGCCCACATGAGCAGATTACCCAAGTCAGGAGTTTAAGACCAGCCTGGGCAACATGGTGTCCAGTCTCTGCTAAGATACAAAAAATTAGCCAGTTGTGGTGGCATGTGACAGAGTGAGACTCCATTGGAAAAACAAACAAACAAACAAAAAAGTATCTTCATGGCTTTTCTGAATTCCCCCAAGCTCCCTGCCTCTCAGCTCTGACATCTATGGGCTAACAGCACGAACGCTAGAGTCCCATGATTCGTGTTTGAATCCAGTTCCGGCACATTCTAGTTGTGGGAACTTGGACAAGTGACTTAACTTTTCTGTGTCTTTGTTTTCTTACCTCCAGCATGAAGATAATAACAGTACCTAGCTCATGCGGATGTTGTGAGGATTAAATGAGACAGGCTGATATAGTGCTTAAGACAGTGTCGGACCCACTGTGAGCACTAGAGAAAATTCTGCTCTTACTATTACTTTGAGAATTTAAAACTGCCATTCTAAGACATGGAGCTACAAGATGAGCAACATATGTGGCTGGGGACGGTGGCTCACGCCTATAATCTCAGCACTTCGGGAGGCCGAGGCAGGTCGATCACCTGAGGTCAGGTGTTCGAGACCAGTCTGGCCAACATGGTAAAACTCTGGCTCTACTCAAAATACAAAAATTAGCTGGATGTGGCAGCAGGTACCTGTAATCCCAGCTACTCAGGAGGCTGAGGCAGGAGAATTGCTTGAACCCGGAAGGTGGAGGTTGCCGTGAGCCAAGATCATGCCACTGCACTCCAGCCTGGGCGACAGAGCAAGAATCTGTTGAAAGAAAGAAAGAGAGAAAGAGAGCGAGAAGGAGAGAAAGAGAAAGAAAGAGAAAGGATGGGGAGAGAAAGGAAGGGAAGCGAAGGGAAGGGAAGGGGGAAATAAAGAGGGAAAAAGGGAGGAAAGGAAAGAAGGAAAGGGAGAGGGAAGGAGGGAAGAAAGAGAAAGGAAGGAAGGAAGGAACTAGGGAGGGAGGGACAGATGGCGGGCGGGCAGGCGGACAGGCAGGTAGCATATTTTCTTCCCAGCAGCACAACCCTACATCACTGTCTTTTTCTTTTTGCTACCAGAGAAATCAGAGCTCAGATCAGAGGCAGGGGAGTCAATGTCAAATGCTTTCTATTTACAGACAGAGAAATTGAGACTCAGAGAGGTTAAGGGATTTGGAAAGGTCACATGGCAGGTTTTCTCTACCTATAACTCTCTCTCTCTCTCCTTCCCCCTCTCTCCATCTCCCTCTGTCCTTCCCTTTTGAGATGATAACTGGTGTGATTCTTAATCTACACTAAATGAATTATTCCTTAGCAACTATCTTCATCAGACTACAGGTCCCTGCTTCCAGCCATTCTACAAAAGACCTGGCAGTTATAAAATCCAGGCTTATCAGAACAAAACACACCAAACAGAACACAGCAAGGTTTCTAAACAGAGATTTAAGGTGCTTGCACAAAATCCTGGAAAAACAAAAAATCTAAGCCTGAAAAAAAGTAGACCAAATGCAAATAATAACCTAAAAAAAAAAAAAAAAAAAAAAAAAAAAAAAAAACAGAGGCTGTCTCTTGCAGCTTTCTGCCATGAAATGATTCGTCCTGAGAAAGGGCTAGGAATGTCCCTGCAGGGCTCCACAGGCTGGACCACATCTCATTTACTTTAACTTCTCCAAATCCTAGTTACCCTTTCACACTTCCCAGCTTCTTTTGACAGTTCTTACTCTTTTTCCACCCACTACAGGTTTTGGAAGCTGATTCTTTGCCAACGCTATGATGTTTTAGCCCAAAGACTTCTTGGAACCTAAGACCTCATGGGGAAGAGTGTGGAATCCAGAACGTAGAGTGACAGTGGCTTCTGACCTCTTAGTCTAACCACAAGTGAGGAACGCAGCTTTGGCTGGGGTCCCACTCTTCAGGAAGCACATGAACAAACTGGACAGCAGAATAAAAGTCCAATGGAGATAACGCACCTCATCATGTGAAGGGCAACTGATTACAGAAGTCTTAGGGAGGAACATGAAAGCTGTTTTCAACAATCTAAAACCCAATCAGATTTTCAGTTTTCAGAAACAGTACACACTGAGCTAACATGGACTTCCACTCCCTCTACTAACCCATTAAAATATTGGTAATACATAGCAAAAGAAAGAAAGAAAGAAAGAAAGAAAGAAAGAAAGAAAGAAAGAAAGAAAGAAAGAAAGAAAGAAAGAAAGAAAGAAAGAAAGAAAGAAAGAAAGAAAGAAAGAAAGAAAGAAAGAAAGAAAGAAAGAAAGAAAGAAAGAAAGAAAGAAAGAAAGAAAGAAAGAAAGAAAGAAAGAAAGAAAGAAAGAAAGAAAGAAAGAAAGAAAGAAAGAAAGAAAGAAAGAAAGAAAGAAAGAAAGAAAGAAAGAAAGAAAGAAAGATTGATTTTGTAAACATAGCTAAGCTCATAAAAATAAAGTAAAATTGGCTAGGTGTGGTGGCTCACACCTGTAATCCCAGCACTCTGGGAAGCCAAGGCAAGTGGATCACTTGAGGCCAGGAGTTCAAGACCAGCCTGGCCAACATGGTGAAACTCCATCTCTACCAAAAACAAAAAAAAAATTAGCCAGGTATGGTGGAGTGCACCTGTAATCCCAGCTACTCAGAAGGCTAAGGCACAAGAATCACTTGAACCCAGGAGGTGGAGGTTGCAGTGAACCAAGATCATGCCACTGCACTCCAGCCTGAGCAACAGAACGAGACTCTGTCTCTAAATAAATAAATAAATAAATAAATAAACAAATAAATAAAGTAAAATTTCTAGGTGCCAGAAATTAAAAAGAAAACTCCTAGTCAGAGTAGAAAACCTCAGCTGATGTCTTGATGGTCCAAGATTATATTTATCCAAATATAGGTCCTAATGTCTAGAGGCTAGAGTTTTGATAGCCCACAAAACTTCAAATCCACACTAAGCACAAGTGTGTTCTACAAATTTACACTGCTTACCTGGCATATTGGTTAGGGTTCTCCAGAGAAATAGAACCAATAGGATAAAGAGATGAGGGGAGGGAGGGATGGGGGATAGAGAGATGGGGAAAGAGATTGATTTTAAGGAATTAGCTCATGCAATTATCAGGGCTGGCAAATCCACAATCTTCAGGAGAAGCCATCAAATTAGAGACCCAGGGAAGAGATAATGTCATAGCTCAAGTCAAAGGCAGCCTAGAGACAGAATTCCTTCTTTTTCTTTTCAGGCCTTCAAGTGACTGGATGAGGCTCATCCACATTATGGGTGGTAATCTGCTGTAATCAATGCCCACTGATTTAAATATTAATCACATCTTTTAAAAATTATCTTCATAGCAACCCCAAGCTAGGTGTTTCACCAAAAACTGGGTACCATGGGTTAGCCAAGTTGATGCATAAAATTAGCCGTCACAATCTAGTGTTTGAATCCCAAATCAAAAAATTCTTCTTATATTCTTAATATAAGAATTTGTCCTCAACAGTCTCCCTGGGGCACATGGAGAAATTCTAGAAGAATAGAAAACTTCTCTACAGAAGATCCTCTCTATCCCAAGGGGAAAAGCAGCTAAAGATGAATTCACAACAAAAAATTACAACTCACCTGAGGAAATGAACCACCATAAAAAAGACTAGAAGATGAATAGGAAGATTATCACCTCAAGAATTTAAAATAAAATAATCTGAAATAAAGAACAGAAACCATAAAGTACAAATAGAACATTGTTTCTTAAAAACGATAAACTTGAAAAAGTAACTTCTAGAGCTTCTGTAAATAAAAGATACAGTCAAATGATTCATTAAATAGCAGATTAGACAAAACTAAAGGAGAGGAAAATTTTCCAGAATGTAACATTAAACAATTAAAAGAGAAAAATATGCAGAGCAAATATAGGACATAAAGGATAGAATGTGAAGGTCCAACTTACATCTAATATGAATGCTAGAGGGAGAAATTGGAGAGAAGAAAGGAGAAGAAATATTCAGAGGTAATGGCTGAGAATCCTTACATTGATGAAAGGCATAGAGCTTCAACTGAAGAAGCTCTTGGAATTCTGAGCAAGATACCTAAGTAGAAAATTACACTGAGGCTCATTTTAGTGAAACTTCAGAACATGACTGAGAGAGAAAAATTATAAAAGCATCAGGAGGCCAGGCGCAGTGGCTCACGCCTATAATCCCAGCACTTTGGGAGGCTGAGGCAGGTGGATCACGAGGTCAGGAGATCAAGACCATCCTGGCTAACACTGTGAAACCCCGTCTCTACTGAAAATACAAAAAATTAGCCAGGCGTGGTGGTGGGCGCCTGTAGTCCCAGCTACTCAGGAGGCTGAGGCAAGAGAATGGCGTGAACCCGAGAGGCAAAGCTTGCAGTGAGCCAAGACAGCATCAGGAATTAAAGAGAGATCATTCATAAGAAAAAATAGCAGACTTGGCATCAGCAAACAGAGACCCAATAGAATAATTTTTCTGTGCTAGAGAAAAAAAAAAAAAAGCTATCATTGTAGAATGCCCAGCCAAGATCAACTATCATTCAAGAGTGGGGATTTTTTTTTTAATCACATCTTCAGAAAAATACAAGAGAATTTATCACTTCTAGAAGAAAATTGAGCTGAGAGGAAGGAGTAGAGTGGACGAATCAATGGTAAGTGAAGAAATGGATGAACATGTGAGTAAATCTAAACAAGAATTGACTGTAAAATAGCAGTAACAATACTGCTGTCTGATTTTTATGGCATTTAAAGACAAAGCAGGGCTGGGCACGGTGGCTCATGCCTGTAATCCCAGCACTTTGGGAGGCCAAAGGAAGAGGATTGCTTGAGGCCAGAAGCTGGAGAACAGCCCTGGCAACATAAAAAGACGCTGTCACTACAAAAATAAAAAAATAAAAATAAAATAACAAAATTAGCCAGGTGTGGTGGTGTGTGCCTGTAGTCCCAGCTACCCAGGAGGCTGAGGCAGGAGGATCACTTGAGCCCAGGAATTTGAGGCTACAGTGAACTATGATCGTGCCACTGAACTCCAGCCTGGGCAACAGAACAAGACCCAATCTCATAAAACAGAACAAAACAAACAAGACCAAAGTGGACCTAAAATGCTAAATACTAGTAACATAAAATTTAGGATGGAGTAATTAAAATAAGAGCATCCTAAGGATACACAGAGTCTAATTAATTGTAAAATTGTTACAGTCATATGCATGAATTATGTATACTTATAGCAACTCACAGTATATAGTCTCTCTTTAATAGAATCTTGATTTTTCATAGGGCAGCACTGTGCCCAGCTAAAAATACATACCTTCCGAGATTCCCTTGAGGCTGAGGTAGCAATGTATTGCAGTTCTGGCCAATGAAATATAAACAGAAGCCTGCTGGTTGACTTCCAGAAAGAATGCTTTGCCCTTTATCCGTTACCCATTTCTCTTCTTCCTACCTAAAATAAGGACGAAATGCTTGGAGGAACAACAGACACCCTGCGACCACGAAGACAGGACAAAGTCACATACTAAGGGTAAGAGAAAAGGATAATTAAATTTAAAAACCCTGGGTGCTTGATGATATCCTTAAAGATGTGTACTAGCTCTGAACTTTTTACTCCAGTCTTCTCATTTCAAAATAAACCCCTAGATGTTTAATCCGCTGTTTTCTATGATGTACAGCCAAGTATAAACCTAAATTGCAGCGTGATACAATAAAAATCAGTATTTGATCTTTGTCCCTGGTTCCTGGCACACACCTCCTAAAACCCTTAGCATCTATGGAGTGGTGAGTATCTTTTGTATGTTAATAAGGGGACTGGTAGTTGACAGTATGTGGACAGATTCAGGAGTCTTGGTCACCTGAAAGACCTAGGCAGGATTAGGGGTTTGAAACTTTCAGCCCCACTCCACCCACAGCCTCCAGGGAAGGGAAAGGGGCTGAAGGTTGAGTTCAACCACCAATGGCCAATGATTTCATTAATCCTGTCTACATCATGAAACTCTCATTAAAAACTACACAAAGGGGTTCAGCGAGTTTCAGAGTTGGCAAACACATCCATGTGCTGGGAAGATGGCAGACCCCAACTTCACATGGACAGAAGTCTTGTGTTTGGGACCCTGCTGGACATTGTCCTATGTGTCTCTTCATCTGGCCATTCACCTGCTCCTTTACAAAAAAAAAAAAAAAAAAAAAAAAAACTGTCAGCAAAGTATCTTCCAGAGTTCTGTGAGCCCTTCCAGACAATTATTAAACCTGAAATGGGAAGTTGGTGGGAACCCACAACTTTGTAGCCAAGTCAAACAGAAGTGGTAGTATCTTGGGCACCCAATTTGTAATAGGCACCTGACGTGAGCCCGTAAACCTGTTGAGTCTGACGCTAACTTCACTCAGTAAGTGTCAGAATTGAACTGAATTGTAGGACACCCAGCTGGTGCCCAGAAAGTTGGAAACAGTTGTGAGCAGGGGAAAAAAAAAACCCACCCATTTGGTGTCAGAAGTGTTGTAAGTAAAAACAGTTTAAAATTGGTAGCATTCACAAAATGTTAAAAATTTAAGGATAACCACTCAAAGGAGAGAATTCAAATGTATGTAACTGTTAAAACAATATGAGAGAAAAATAGAAAATTGTCAATATACTAACAGAAAGAAAATAGAAATGAAAGAAGCTAAGAGATTAAAACAAAAACATTAAGATATCAATATATGCCAGTCATAACTGTGTTCTAATAATCAATGTAGTAAATGTAAAGAATTAAAATTACTTCTTAAAAGAAACACTAAGATCAAATAAGAAATTCAGCCTTTTGGTTTTTCTAGTAAACACACTTAAAATATAGTAACACAGAATTATTGAAATGAGATCAGAAAAAATATACCAAGTGGTCATTATCCAAAAAAAGTGATAGTAAGTAAAGCATCTTCCAAAGTTCTGTGAACCTTTCCAGCCAATTATTGAAATGGGAGGGTGGTAGGAACCCACAACTTTGAAGTCAAGTGGTGAAGCAATATTAAAGTCAGAAAAAATAAAGAAAACAATTACAAAATGATAAAAAGAAGAATTATCCAGAAAAGTAAAACACCCCTGAACACAAATATACGTAATAACATAGCCAAATATAAAACAAGAAAAACTAACAGGTTTACCACCATGGTGAGGGATTTTCAGAGGGGAGGGAACAGGCTTATTGCCCTGGGTAGATGTGAAAGTAGGCAGAGACAAGTGAGTGGAAGTTATGAAGGGGAAGGACTTTGACTCAATCTATGGAGGGACACCTATAACTTTCAGAGCTGTCCAAAATTGAAATGGGCTGCCTTGGGAGGGAGGGAGAACTCCAAAAACATGGTTTTCTAAGCACAATCTGTATGGCTACTCAATGAGACTATTGTCCAAATATTCAAATATCAGACACTTAGCCCCATGAGGGCAGGAACCATGACTGCTTTGTCTACCACTATGTACCTGGTGTCTGAAGCAGAGCCTGGCACAGAACAGCTGTTCTTAAGTGTCTACTGTACGAATTTACTTTCCAGACAAAAAAAAAAAAAAAAAAAAATGGAGAAAACCACCCCTAGAGTGGCTTTTAATTCAGAGATTCAGTAATTCTTATCTACCCATTCCTCCACTCTTTGTCCTCATTCCAGTCTGAGGCCCAGGGTCACCAAAAACCCAGGAGACCTGAAGCCGGCCGGGCCTGAGAGGCACAAGCAGGCTGAGGAGTGGACAGAAGAGCAAGGAATGGACAGAAGAGAAGCCTGGAGAATGAAAGCCAACTCTGCAAAGAGCTTCCAAGAGTCTTCCTGCCACAGAAATTCCACTTGGCCACTGAAATGGCCCTGGGCCTCGAGAGAGGTGGCGACAAGCTGCTCACGGCAATGACTTTCAGTCAACATATCTTGCCTGTGCTTCTAAGGGTGGAGATGCAACTGTGAGTAGCTCACTGGGTCAGACAGGTCACAAACCAAGCTCCTCCCACACAGTGAGTTCACGGAGACAGAGAGAAGGAAGGGAAGGAGGTTCCCGGCTCTAGGGATTCCTTAGGTCAAGGAGGGACAGGGTCCCTGTACTTGGGGACCCTCCAGTCTGATGGGAAGATACAAGTCAACCCTCTTAGAGCCGTAGAATGAATGCCACCTACAGCTCCTCTCTTCAGGAAGGAAATCCAGTCTGATGGAAGAGATATGGCCCTGTTGTATCATTCTTGCCTTCTCACCTATGTCACACAAGGGAGTGAAGGAGGGGGCAGGCCCTGGGATAGGTCTATTTCTGTGGTGAATGGAGGCTCTCAGGGGACATTCCCATAGCCCTGCTGTCGAGGGCCCCTTCCCCTCCCTCCCTCCCCGCCACGATGCCTTACCCAGTGGAATGAATCCGGAGCTCTGAGCCTATTCCTAACACAGGAATGCTAACCCCTTTGTCACATCCCGCTTTCCCTCCAACTTTGTTTTTTGTTCTTTTTCCCACCCAGACTTCCCCTCCCCCCACTTGCCATTTCCCAAGCTCGCCCGGGGAGACTAGACTCAGCGGCCCACTGGTGATCTTGTTTTACATGAGACATTTCCAAAAAAGACCAAAAAATCCTTTCCAGGAAAATGCCATTTTAAAAATTCAGCTCCAGACACTGCGGCAACATTAGGAAAACAAAGGACTTGGCAGAAAGGTTTTCTGCATGGAGACTTTCTCTCGAAAATACCTTTTCCAAATTGTCTCCAGTGTGGATGACTCCAAGGGTCAGTTCTGGAGCACCCAGGCAATTGCAGACAGAGTCACTTCTGATTTGTACACTGTCCCAGGTCTTTCCTTATCTGATACCACCCTGGGATCTTCCAGGCTTAAACAAGGAGCCCCTTCCAAGGGTCCCCAAAGGAAGCAGCTGTCTCTGAGGGTCAAGAAATAATGCTGCTTCCTCCCTCCAGAGGGGACTCCTTAGCCCCTCTCTTGCCACCATCACTAAGCAGGGGGCCCAGGTTAGGAGCTGGAGGGACATAGTGTGCTTAGTAGAGAGCTTGTCTTCTCTTATCATCCAAGTGAGAGGAATACACAGCTTCCCCGGGGACATACATAGTGGTGTTCCCCTTTTTGCATGTATCAGGTATAATTAATCAGGTTGACGTCACATATATAATAATGGCCATTATTTATTAAATGCTCCTGATGTGTCCACCCATAACCTATTCTTTATGTTTGTTTTACCTCATTTAATCCTGGTAACAATCGTCATGGGCTGAACTGTATCTACCCACTCCCCACCACTCAACAAGACTCCTATGTTGAAGTCCTAATCCCCAGTACCTCTAAATGACTGTGTTTGGAGACACACCCTTAAAATAGGTAATTAAGTTAAAGTGAATCCTAATTAGCGTGGGCCCTAATCCAATAGGATTGGTGTCCTTATAGAAGAGAAAATGCGAACATTGTTAGGCACATGCTGGGAAGCAAGGACACAGCGAGAAGGCAGCCATCTGCAAGCCGAGGAGAAAGGCCTCAGAAGAAACTGGACTTGGACTTCCTGCCTCCAGAACCATGAGAAAATTAATTTCTGTTGTTTAAGTCATCCAGTCCATAGTATCTTGTTATGGCAGCCTTAGCAAGCTAATACAACACCCATACAATCAATCTTACCATCTTACCATTTTACAGAGGACAAAAAAGTCTCGAGAGGGTATATAACTTTCCCAGCAAGCACACAGCAGAGTTGAAAATGCGTAATCAACTGCGTGACTCTGGAACACAAGGTCTTAGAACTGGATCCTGCTGCTTCTCCTCTGTGCTCTACTATGCATGTGCATGATCCGTTTACTTATTGCTACAAAACAAACCATCCACAATTTATTGGCTGCAAACAACAACATTTATTTTGCTCATGAATCAGCAATTTGGGCAGGGCTTATTGAGAACAGCTCATCCCTGCTCCACTTGGTATCAGCTGGGACAACTTCAAGGATGATCTGAACTCTCAAGCACTCATTTGTCTGACAATTGATGCTGACTGTTAGCTGGGACCTTAGGTGGGGCTGCTGGTCTGAAATTTCATGTGGACTCTCTATGTAGCCTGAGCTTCCTCCTAACATAGTAACTGGTTTCAAAGGCAAGCATCCCGGGAGACAGAGCCAGGCGGAAGCTGTATCTCCCTTCTCTAAACAGCCTTAGCAGACACACAGCATTACTTTCACCACATTCTCTTCCTTAGAAGCAAGTCACTGAGGCTGGTCCATGTTCAAGGGGAGAGGAATTCAATACTACCTCTTAGTGGGAGGAACATCAAGGAATTTGCAGACATGTTTCAAAACCATTACAATGCATGTGCCATTGACACGCTTGAACATATTTTATGTCAAGTGTCTATTTACCAGCAGCACAGTATCATTGAAAGGACATCAGACTGGAAGTTCAAAGTCCTGAACAAGAGCCTGTCCGCTGTATGGGGCTGGGATTTCAACACCCATCTGTGGAAAAAAAAGCAGTACCTGCTTGTTCACTCAGTTCAGCCACTCTCCTCTGTATGGAAATGAGGTCAGTTAACCCCATTCCAGTCTCTAAAACAAATACTAATGCCAGTCAGCAGGTTAGAATGCTGCTCCTGGGGCACTTTATTTGACTCTGAGTTATGATAGCCTAGGTTCTCCCTGTCTCTGTGCCTGAGCCCGTATCTTAGAAATGTAGCAGTCTAGGTATGGAGCACATCCTCAGTACTGGGCACTGTCACTGGTGCTTTATATTTGCTATCTCATTCAGTTATTTCAACCCTGTGAAGGAGGTTTCTTTATGCCCATTTTACAAATGAAGAAACTAAAGTTCAGGACAGGTAAGTAATTTGCCAAAAAGTTAGTAAAGGGCAGAGCCACAACTACGAGTTATGCTGTGGCCAGCTGTCTCCTCCAGGATCTGCTGTCCTGCCCCTGGACTGCCTGCCAGGACATCTGATGGCTTCTGGGTTGTCTGTACCTCTGCTCCTCTTGCCTTTTAGGGCCTCACCATACTTCTTGTTAAACCTTATCCCTGTCCCCTTCATGAACGACTCACTGGACTTCTACCATCCTGTGTTCATCCTCCTGATCTAACTCCATATCCCAGCCTTCTGCATCTGTCCCAGTCTGTGGTGCACAATTGCACAGTGTCCCGGCATAGCTGGAGAGCAATATCAAGCAAGAGAGCATCGCCAATGAAAAAACAAAAGCTCTGGAGTCAGACCGATCTAGATCCAAATGGTGGAGTGAGCGCCACCGTTTATTATTTGTGTATAAAAATAATGACACCCATGTTGCCTCGTTGTGAGGATTTGCAGTGAGTTAACACAAGTAT
The DNA here is from genome assembly GCF_007565055.1 of Rhinopithecus roxellana. Lineage (NCBI taxonomy): Eukaryota > Metazoa > Chordata > Mammalia > Primates > Cercopithecidae > Rhinopithecus > Rhinopithecus roxellana. The sequence goes on from NC_044565.1 coordinate 84,196,184, forward strand.
AGGGCTTGGCATAGTGCCTGGCACCTAGCAAATGCTTAGTAAATATTAGTTATCTTTGCTGTTATTATCAATAATACTTGTAAAAGATCCACTAGAGAGCCTAGCATATGGTAGGCATTCAAAAAATGATAGCTGTTAATCTCATTGTTTAAGTCCTGGAAAAGCTACAGGAATTCAGAGAAGGGCCAGATAACAAGGTAGCAGAGACAGAAAACAGGCTGCCCAAGCAACTGCACAGATCTGCAGATCTCTGTCTAATCCTAGAGCCTGGGTATGACTGGCCTTGATTAAGTGGAAACGCCTCCCTACAGAACTCTCATCTTCGTCTGCCTCGATTAGGAGATGACAAGAGCTTCCTGAGCTTGGAAGCCCCTGGGAAGAGGAATTTCAAGAAGGAAAATCAGAAACACCCTGTCTGTGCTACTACTGCCCAGGATCCTCTGCTGTGGCAACATGTATCACTGGCCACCCCATTGTGCCCTGATTATCTAGTTGTCTTATCAGTCTGTAGTTTCACAGGCTTCATCTGAACCTACAAGTTCTCAGAAAGCGGGTGAATGTGGTCAGAATATGTTTCAGCCTCCCAGCCTCAAACCCATTCCAGGTTGAGATGTCAACAAAAACAGCAAGCAGGTGGGTGGAAAGCAACCATCAGATTTATAAAAGAAGAACCATTAGATAGCCACACACACGCACTCACACTTGTGAGCATTTGAGAGCTGCGGTGCTGGTGCCCTCTTTTATTTTTCCTGTTGCTACCTTCCCAGGATCCTCACAACTAGATCCACCAATGCTCATAGCTCCTGAGTCAATGCTAACCGAGCTGGGGAGTATGTAAAGTGAGCAGACAAACAGCTTGGAATAATGTCACCAGCTCAGTTACAACTACTTGGCTCCTGTGTTCCTCCTGATTTTCCTTCAAGCCAGATGATCAATGAGGTGACAGGTATTTCCCCCAGACCACTCTCATTTCCCTTTTCCAATCATACATGGATCTGGTGCCCTCTGGAATGACCTCTAAGAACCCACATTCCCGCACCATGTTGCCTCTGAGCCTGAGCTCACCTCTCCCCTCCCCTGAGCCCATTCTGATACAATCAAGCTCTTCTGTCCCTAATTTTGCCTAGGACCCAATTCTCCTCTGTGTAAGTCAGCCATTGCTGTGATAATACTATGTAATAAATCATCCCATAATCTTAGTGGTTATAAAAACAAACATTTTCCCCACTCACAATCTGTGGGTTGGATAGAAGGGCAGTGACTCAGGTGGTGAGCTGGGTACAGATCAGTTCCATCTCTCTCTCCTGGAACCAGCAGCTACCTGGGACAGGCTCTTCTCATTACATATGGAAGCAGCACAAAAATGGGCTAGTGGAAGCTTTCCATGACTCTTAAGGCCTCAATTCAGAACTGGCTCGTTATGTCCATCCATATTCCCATTAGCCAAAGCAAGGTAACTGGCCAAGCTCACAGTTGACAGGATGGGAATATAGGCTCTACCTCCTCTAGTAGGGTGTATGCAAAGCCGTATGGCAAAGGGAATGGGTGTATAATTCTATTGCAGGGAGGGAGCAGAGAATTGGAATAATCATTCCGTCTCCTACATTTCTTAACCTAGAACTCAGTTACAAGCTCACCTGAGGGAATATACAACTTTTACTTGCCTGCTGGGCCTTCTACCCCTGATCCCAGCCCACTGGCCTAGGATGTGACTCTGAGTGAAGAGGCCTCTCACATGGAGACCCCCGCCCACTTGGCTGCCAGTCCTTGGCTGTCACCAGCATCACTTACTGTGATTCACCCACCTGACTGTTCCTCTTGAATTCTTGAAGAAGCCTACCAGCCTAATTAGCTCCTCAGCCCTTATCTATACTGGCCTCAGGAGGGGCTAGAACCAAGAACTGGAAAACTGGAAAACCGGAAAACCACTGGGGAACCAAGCAGTTTCTCCCACTCTCTCTCTCTCTGTACTTCTGCTTCCTTCTCACTGTGGGCATCGGCTTTCTCTGCTCCTCAATGAATGGTGGAATAGGGCCTTCTCTAGGCCTAGAGCCACTTTCGGCACCATCACCAGGATAAACAGAATTCCAGTGTCCCATTTCCAGAGTCCCAGAGAAAGACCCCAGTCAACCATGGCTGGTATCATGACATACGTGGTTGCCCACCCTTCTAGATGGAGGAGAAGAGAAGTGTGAGCTGCCAGACAGTAAGAAAAGCATGGAAACCAGAGGTTTCAGGCTATAGTCTTCTGAGCTGACTCTGGCCAAAGATGTGTTTTGTTTGGCCCAAGGGATTTTTTTTAATGTTTTGAATTACTTGACAAAACTTAGAAATTGAGAGTTCACATACGAATCCAAATACTTTTTTCTTAAAAAAGCTGAAAGGTCTCAATTGGAAAGAAGTGTGAGGGGCCTTATGGGTCCTGGTGCTGTTCTGCTCCTCGATCTATGATCTATTCATGAAAAATTCATCAAGCCACATACTTAAAATAGATCCACTTCTCTATTTGTATATTACACCTTCTTTAGGTTTAAGAATTCAGAAGGTCTATAATGAAATCACATTCCAGCAAGGAATGAGTCCTCTGCAGCTGAGTAGTTTTCCATACCACCATACCCCTTACTACTCCCCATTCTCTTCCTATCACTGAGGCCGAGGGTCAGTAGTCACTCATTATCATCCTAGACTATGATTTTCTTATAACAGAGTTGGCAAGAAAGTAACTTTTATATGGACATTCATATATATATCCATAACTCAGTCAAAAGGACACAAAAAAGCATCAAAGAGAGCTATGTGTTCGCATGTTTGGAAAAAAAAATGGAAAATAGCTTTTTATTTTTGGAGAAGTTAAAAACATTCTTCCAAGTTTGACATGCAAATGAAATGTGTCAGTATCAAAAGAATTCAAACAAAAAAGCTGTGAGGCTGGTAGGGAAACTTAATGATCCAAAATAAAGGACTGACGTTTCAACATGTTTTATTTTTCAAAGCAAATAAAACAAATGACACAACTGTGAAATGAAGTTCTGGAGAAGGAGAAAATATTGCTCATGCATTGAAACCTTTTATGAATGGTAAGTTTACAAAAGAGTATCTACTGAGGATAGAGAAATTCATACCTTGAGCAAAAACAAGTATTTGCAAATGGAAGACTAAACAGAAACACCAGTTGCTCAACAAGATGACGACATGGCTGAGAACTTACAGGACAGGTTGTGTGAAAAAGTTAAATCATTTGTGGCATTTCCTAGTGAAGCTTATGAGAGCCCAGTTAAAATAATACCACCCAGTCAGCTATATTTATTTATGGTTCCAAAGAGACTTCAATGTGATTGGAGAACTTTTGGGCATGGTGTCCATCACAGGCACAATTTCAGGAAATGACTTAGTTTTGTGTGTTGAGAAGCCTTGAAAAATTTAAAGCAGACAGGTCAAATTTAGTAAGCCTGGCTACAGAACAGAGCTCCTAAGATGATCAACATCAACACTGACCTTGTTGTGAATCTTAAATCTAAGGTGGCCAATTTTGCACAATTATGGAAACTTAGTAATTCACCAGGAATTGCCTTGTGCTAAAAAGTTAAAATAGAACACATATCATGGGCCTAGTGAATGGGATTTACTCCCATGGCTAAAAGCATAAAGAGTTCAGTGCTTTGCCTGATAAAGTGGCTATGCACTAGTCATAACATTTGTCTGTTCTGATAAATAAAGGGTAGTTAGTGTGCAATGTCGGAGTCTTTCATTGGTGGGAGGGGAGGAACAGCTGAAAAATTATTAACTTGTTCATATCATCCAACAAAAATACTCACCCCAGCTCACCAGCAAAGATTGGATCAAAGTATATGCCTTTTCAGTAAATATCGCAAGCCATCTAACCCTTTTGGGTACCTCTCTTTAAGAATCATCACAAATATGCAAATGGACTATTCAGTTTTCTCATTCTTAGTGAAATTATATCTTAGGGAAACTCATTTGGCAAAGAATCATCTGGCTCATTTTCTGGCTCATTTTCCTATGCTGAAATCAGTTTTCAAAAATGAAAGAGGTCTCTTCAACTGCTCTCTAAAACTGGTGGAGCTGAAGACAGGATAAGATTCCAAAAAAGTTTCTAATTTTATGAAAATGATCTTTCCTAATATTGTGCCATACATGCAATTTTTTGAACTCACCTTTCTCAATATTGTAATATAAATGGAATTTTTTGAACCACAATTCATTCCCCAAAACTAAATTTTGCAACGTTAGAATGCCAGAATTCTACAAATATCTCAGGAGTGGTTACCCTAAATATAAAAACCATCATACAAAGATTCTATCAATGCTCAGCCATGAACAGCTGTTTTCCATTATGAAACTAAATAAAACGATTGCTCTCAGTTAAAAGATTCAAGGTTGAATTCTATACAGCACATCACAACATGAAATGCAAGACTCAACACTGACATGTTGGGGTAAAAGAAAAAGTGTCACATTTCTGGTTCGAAAGCAAAGAAGTAATGAGGTATGAAAGAAAAAAATTAATAATTACATATTTCTTTTTTTATGTTATGTTTTTCAATTTCAAACTTAATATATAATCTCTAATATCATACATGTTTATATTGTATTATGTACTTATGCCCTAGTTAAGCGAAAATGAAAGTTGATTACATTTCTGGCAGCTGACTTTTCTTAAATCCAGTTCACTTTACTCATTTTTGTTGCCATTCTGAATTCTGTAAGAATCTGAGTTTACAACCTCTGGTGTACACTCTACCTGTATGTTATTTTCTAGGAAAAAAAATTCTAATTGAAAAATAACACATGCTCAGCTGCTCAATGATGAAAACAGAAAATCTAGAATAGAATAAGACTGTCTTACCATATGAGAGTGTTTATCCAAAAAATTCATTTGTAGAATATATAATTTTTTTTTTTGAAACAGAGTCTCACTCTATCACCCAGGCTGAAGTGCAATGCTACAATCTCAGCTCACTGCAACCTCTGCCTCCAGGGTTCAAGCAATTCTCCTGCCTCAACTTCCTGAGTAGCTGAGATTATAGGCAGACGCCACCACGCCCAGTTAAATTTTTTGTAGTTTTAGTAGAGACAAGGTTTTACCGTGTTGGCCAAGCTGGTCTGGAACTCCTGACCTCAGGTGATCCGCCCACCTTGGCCTCCCAAAGTGCTGGGATTATAGGAATGAGCCATTGCGCCTGGCCTAGAATATGTAAATGTTTAATTAAACATGGGATGATACTATACAGAAAGTTTCATAGATTTCTAGTTTTAAGTGTTCTCGGAGTAGAAATATTAGGGGTAACGTTATTCTGTAAAGTACTTGTAATACAACTATCTTAGCTTATTTGCTATTATTGCATATGTATGTTATTTCCCATTTTTAAATTATTAGTCTTAATACCTAGCCTGGCTCCATCTTTTTCTTTCCTATAGCCATGTTACTACTGAAAGTCTTGTGCCCAATACCTGAGTTTCTTTCCACTTACACCTTCCAGTAAAGGCTGGCATTGGTTCAAGTTAGAGTTTGGTAATCCTCTGAGGGAACTGAAAATAGTTCAAACATGTGGGCCCTTCTTGAGCCCAACCTCCTCTAGCACTTCCATTTTTCTTGACCCTTAGTTCTTGTTGCTCAGAGAGTGACAGGTTTATTCTGTTTGATGAAAGGGGTCTCTGACTGGTTCATTCGCCTATATGGACCTCCTTGAAGGGAAAACAGAGCTATTCCAGAAAGATAAAATCTAATCTAAGTTAGGAATTATTAAATATGGTTAGAGAGAACACCTCATTGAGGTTTAGACCAACAGCCAACTGCAGCCCAATCAGCCCAGATATCACTGTTTTCCTTGAGCTTGTGTCTTCTGACTGCCCCCATTGCCAATCCCCTGCTTACCATTATCTGTGCTCATCACACATGTCTGGAAATCCTCCTGGTCCTAAAAGAAATAAAGGCATAGATAGGAGGCCTCCAATCTGATGAGGGAGGCAATCCCATTTGGGGAGGCAGTCCCATCTGTGTAATTAGGAAATCATTTACATCCCTGGGGATCCCTAGTTTGACAGAGAGGTAGACCCCACCACCAGGGAGCCTCTGGTTTGATGAAAGAAACCCAGTTTGCTGCCATGATCAAAGGCTGTCAGAGAACTTGATGATGGCTTCAAGTGGGCAGGTCAGCATGTGGAAATAAGCAAGAATTTGCAAAGGGGGAGAGAAGACCTTCAGACTAACTGCTTAGGCTGGGGCTCCAGGACTGCAGAATGGAGAGATGAAGAGAAATGTATCTCATCACAGCTGAACAAAGGATGTCATGAGCTTACCAGGGCAAAACTCTGTAGAATAATTATCTTTTCTAAAAAATGATAGACCACACATGGTGGCTCACATCTGTAATCCCATCACTTTGGGAGGCTGAGGCAGGTGGATCTCTTGAGCCCAGGAGTTCAAGACCAGCATGGGCAACAGAACAAAACCCCATCTCTACCAAAAAAAAACAAAAAAAAAATACAAAATTTAACTGGGCATGGTGACGTGTGCCTGCACTCCCAGCTACTCAAGAGGCTGAGGCAGGAAGATCACTTGAGCCCGGGAGGTGGAGGTTGCCATAAGCCGAGATTATGCCACGGCACTCCAGCCTGGGCAATGGAGTGAGACCTTGTCTTGAAAAACAAATTAAATAGATTATATAAATAATTAAAAAATGATAAAGATCCAAATTAAATAGCGTAACAGTACATTTTTAAGTGAAAGAAAAGTCAAGACTGTCCCATAGCAAAAGAGCAGATGCATTTACCTTCTCTTCCTCTTGAGACTTTACCAAAATTCATTTTTAAAATGTATAAATCCTTCATAGGGAAGAAAATGGAAGGAGTCCTTCAGCAGAAGAAAAGTTTCAACCCATTTCTAGAAATCTTAAAGCCAATCGAAAAGAATTAGCTGACAAAGCAAAGTAGCTAGCAGAATAGAAATCCTGATCTTCTAGAAGCTTCCTAGAAGGAGCTGTAGCTGCCCCACCTGGCCCTACCCTGGAGAGGGTCTGACTCAGACAATAGACAAGGTGGGTGATGAAAGTGAAAAGAAGTGGGAGATTAATTCAAAATATGTATACAGCATGTTAAGGGTACTCTAACCACATCCACAACCCCAGCTGTCAGAATGTTTTGCAACCAGGCTCTGAATCCTAAGGCCGGAGATGGGAGAGGCAAAGAGAGAAAAGGACAGAGGGGAGGGGAAGAAGAGAATAAGTATCCTCCAAGGAAATTTCATTGTCTTGGAGAACAGGGACAACAAGGGTTACTGGTGGTACACCAGAATAAAGAAAACCCCAATATCCTGGCTTTCAGAAGCCCACAGCAAGATGGCCAGCCCCTCAGCCCCAGCACCCATCCTTCCTCTCATCAAAGCCTTCCAGTGACCACCCATAAACACAGAGCTCCCAAATATATTTCCCAGTCCCTCATTCTCAACAACCCAGGACCCCAGACACTGAGGAAAGCCTGCAACATAAAAGAGCTATAGAGAGCTAGCTCCTCATCCATCAGAGCCAAAATCAGCAGATAATGCCTGAACTGGATAAATGAAGGAAGAATGGTATACACACATCATTTAGATATGCTTTAGAACTAAAAACAGAAACAGATAAAAGTGGATGTCTCTTAGTAGCAGAACAGGAGGTGGAGGGTTGGGATTGGAAGGGAAGGTGACTGTTGATTTGCATTATAAGCTCTTCAGTAGTATTTGGTTTGATTTTTTTTAACTTTTAAAATACTTTTAAGGAAAGGTCACACTGTAAAACTATTGCCAAAAAAGGAATCATGAAAATAATTCATTGCTATGTAATCTTAACTTTTTGTTCCTGAATTTTTTTCAAACCACCAATGCAAACAGAGATTCTCTAGCAGTTTCTTCATGCATGTCCATATCAGGCAGTAAGTGCCTTATGTTTTAGGGAATTGTTATAGAGAAGGAACCAGATTAAATTACTCCTAAGTTTTCCTTTTTGTTTGCCAATTAAATCAAGGAGAAAGTTTAAGATCTAAAAGATCAGGTAAGACTTCCATCACCCCCAATATTTCTTGAGCATACACTTGTGTATTAAGCAACATTTTAGATGCTGCAGGACCAGGACAAGGTACTGTCCCGGAACTAACATTCTAGTGGAAAATAAGAGGCAGAAGACTATAGACCAAAAAAATGAGGCAATATTAGATGTATCAAGAGTTAAGCCGAGGATTGAACTGGTTTAGTGATAGAAAATGGCCTAGTGTAGATCATCGGGTTGGTTGGTCTCTTCGAAGGATAAGAGTAACGTTTAAGCTGAAGTCTAAACGAAAAGAAAGAACCAGGCTTATAAAGACTGGGGTGGGAGGGTGAGTGGTATTTCAAGTAGAAAAGTTCCAAGTAGGCCAGGCATGGTGGCTCACACCTGCAATCCCAACACTAAGGTCTCTGCATAAAGCCTTGGGATTATAGATAAAACATTATCTCGGGAGTTTGAGATCAGCCTAGGCAACACTCCAAGACCCCATCTCTACTAAAAATTTAAAAATTAGCAGGCTGTGGTGGTGCATGCCTATAGTCCCAGCTACTTGGGAGGCTGAGGTGGGAGGATCACTTGAGCCCTGGGAGGTCAAAGCTGCAGTAAGCTGTGAAGGCACCACTGCACTCCAGCCTGGGTGACAGAGACTGGCTCTATCTCAAAAAAAAAAAAAAAAAAAAAAAATCCAAGTGAAAGTGCTCCTGCAAGTGAAAGAAGGAAAAACCTCCATTTCCTATGATACATGTTTATGTATTCTAAGAACTGAGAGAAGGCTATCATGACTGACCTCAGTAGATAAGAGGGTATGAGAAGAAATAATAAAGTAGATAATACAAAGACCAGATCATGTTGAGTTTCTAAGCCATAGCAAGAAGTTTGGGTTTTATTATAAGCATAACAAAGTCTTTGAAGACATTTACACCATAGAGGGACTTGATCTGATCTATGTTTTTAAACTACTTCTGGGATGGTTTGAGTCCGGTTATTTGATATGTCTTTAATTATTAAGCAAATAAAGAGGGTTAAGGTAAACTCAAATCAAGTTAGAATGACTTCTCTATTAGGAAGACAAGCTTTCATTCATTCATCATTCATTCATTTGAAACTATTTCTTGATCATTTGCTAATTGCCCAGCATTATGCTGAGAGTCAGAGATAATACAAGTCCTTGTCCTCAAGGAGGTTGCAGGGACAACTGGCATGGAAAAATCTTGTTGAATCTCATACTGAGCTGGGATAAAGTTTGGGTTGAGGAAATGCAAGATTTTCCTTCTCTGAGAAAGTTATCAGGTCATCTGGATTTGATAGGACTCAAGAAGTGATGCCTCCTTTCTCTGTCCTCGAGAAGAAATGTAGTAAGCTTGCAAAGATGGCCTCCCTCTATCCATGACTTTTGATACGCCCTCCTACCCTGACTCGGGGCTGGCCTTGTGACTCGCTTTGGCTGATGGAACAATGGTAAACATTACCTAAACAGAGACTTGAAAGACACTTGCACATTGAGGCTTGCTCTTTTTTGATACTCTTGGGAAACTTGCAACTACTGCCCTGTGAACAGCCCAGGCTAGCCTAACAATAAGAATATGTGGCCAAGTGTTCTCCATTGCTCCAGCTGCCATGGAGCCAACCACCAGACGTGAGTGTGAGGCCACTCTAGACCATCCATCCCCAGCCAGGACAGACTGTACCAGACAATCTACCCAACCTATCCCCAGAATAGTAAGAAATCGTACTCTGTTAAGTCGGTACATTTTGGGAGTAGTTTGTTACACAGCAAAAGCTAGCTGATACAAGAATGCAGACAAGTCTATTTATCTCTCCCAAAGAAAGGCCTCTCAAATCACATACTTCAGGCAAAGGACTGGTTCCTCTTTGTCAATGACTTCTGAAAACTCTGTTTTTTTTTTTTTTTTCTAACATTTCATCATAACGTCTATTGATTCTTCCTTTGGATGCTCACCTACCTTAGGAGAAAAAAAAAATTGACAGCTCTGGCCAAGAAAGGAGCTGGTCCTATCAGAGGTATGTACAACAGAATCAGAACAAGTACAGTGGAACCCAAGATAAGCATGTGATGGCAAAGTCAGAGAGGCTGCACTGCAAATGCTGAACTGGGATAGACAGGAACATAACAAGGAAGACACCAGGGCAGAAAACACCCTAAGCAGCTTTGCTCTGAACTCTCCCCTCTGCAAGAACTCTTCACCCAGCCCAGGGATCCGCAACTCAATGGAGAGCCGGTAAGCACAGTAAGAAAGAGTTTACAGCTTCCTTCCTCAAAAGCTTCCAAGATAAACAGAATAAACACCAGTTGGTCTCAGCTGGTCGCACGCTGGCCTGCCTGGAGGAGGGGGATGCCAGAGATAGCTTCTTGAGGTTGCTTCCAGCATTGCATTCTAGGAAATAGACAATTATGAACAACATGGATTTTATTATCGTGACATCTCTAAGGTCTCTGCATAAAGCCTATATTTAAAAATATAAACATGTAAGTGAAAAAATGTCAGGGGAATAAATATTTGTCTTAAAAGAGACCATCTGTTTCAAATTTTTATTTAAAAAAAAAACCCAACATGTGTTTTATTTTAAATTTGTATGTGTGTTGTTATCCTTGGGTTAAGTATTAGGTAAATAGACAGAAGCATTGAGAATCCATTTTCCAGCAAATTTTGGTTAGAAATCCTCACACACGTGACGCAGGAGATAATTTGGGGGCTAATTGGAGCTTTGTGGGTAGCCAACTCCTTGCAGACCTCTCCCCCATGCAGTCCCTGTTTGACAGGGATGAGGATTTCCCTGGCACTAGTGTTTGTTTTGGACAAGATGGCATTTTACACCTCTGGGGACTCAGCCAACACAACACAACACATCGCAGGCTGTTCTGAGGCCAGCCCAGTTGCACACCCAGATGTGGGTGCAGCCAGCGGGGCAGAACCACAGAGCCCACTTCTGTTTGGGCCTCAGTTGTGGCCTCAAAGCTCAGTCCATTTGCATAAAAATCCTGTTTGGTGGTAGTAGCTAGGCTGGCAGGGGTGGGGTGTCAAGAAAATCTTCCAAGGAAATGACTGAGAGCTGGTCCTGGTGGGTGACCAGGGGAGAGGCATGGAAGAGGTTGGTCCTCAAAGAGGGTGCAGCATGGAATAATGACAGGGTCAGGGGTACTTGAGGAAAGCCATCAAGCTCGGTCACTGCAGAGCAGGGCACAGGATGGAGAGTGGCGGGAGATGAAGCTCAGTGGTGGCTGGGAACAGGGAATGGCTCTCACTTTTTTGTCTGTTCTTCATTGCTTCGCCATTGGTTCCAGGCAATTCTGGTGGGTCTGTTAAGCTCTCCATTCAGAACACCATCCCACCCCACCCCAACACAGCCATCGGCCCAAGAGTGCTCATGACCTGGTTAGGGCCACACAGAGTCCTTTTCAGAGAGATTAATGGGGATCTACGAGAAACTGCTCTCCCTTTCCTTCTGTGATCATGGGCTGAAAGCACCCAGTAAGGCATCTTTCTCTTTCCCACCTTATGGAGCGTTCCTGCTGGTGGATTAAGACTAGCATAGTAAAAGCAAAGGGGAGGGAAAGGGGGAAGGAGAAAAAGAGGAGGAGTTGAGGAGGGATTCATATTATTTGAGGTCCTAGGTCCAGCTTCACCTAACCAGGATGTTTCTGGTTTTACTAAAGCTGGTCAGGGTTGGTTTTCCAAGAAATGATTGACTAACACAGTTGGAGTCAAAGTTAATCTTGCAATAAAAGGCAGACAACTTTACCTGCAGGCAACAGTCCAGGGGTTCCCTGCAGTTGAAAGAGATAACTGCTCGCCAAAAAATATGCTCCCACCTCCTAACTAGGAATTAGATGCCCAGCTAAGAATCACATTACTAGCCCCCAACCCTCCCTTGCATCTATATGTGGCCTGTGACTGTTGCTCACCAGTGGAATGTGAGCAGAAGTTCTCTGAGTCATTTCCAGACCAAGACTTTAAAAGTGGCCCTGACTTCTCCACACTCTCTTTACCCTTCTGCCTGCATGGGGAGGATGATGAGAGGTCCTGCAGGATAATGACACGACAGTATGATTTCCATCAAATTTCCATCAAAAAAGAAATAAACTTATTTTGCCTTTGAGCCATTAATGCAGTATTGGATCTAGTCATTACAGCAGCCGGGGTTAGCCTAAGTGGTATATCCCCTTCAACATTCTGGAAGTTGCTTGCAGTTGCAGAAGTCCACTGCCTACTAAATTGCTCTCCATTGCCAGTTACCCAGATCAGTGACCCCTACTGGTGAAATCCACCAGCACAAAATCTGTTAGTTTCATGTATTTATTGGGCACCTACTACATTCTAGGTTAGGTAGTAGTGTTTGCGGTTAAGATGGTGAATTAGATCAGCCACATTTCACTGACTTTAAGTCACCATCAATTGTGAGACATATCATTATCTTATGTACCACTAAAACAAAAATTATGGAACACTGAGAAATATACTGCCAATTGAACTATGATGACAGGCCATCGAAAGCTGTAGTAATTTCAGAAATGTACATATGTGGAGGGAAAATAGATATCTTAAAACTGATAAAATATTATATTTCTTACCTTCAGGTAGCTGAAGGTCTTGTGGAATAGGCAGATAGACAAATAAATATAAACCACACAATACAAATACTTTAACAAGTATATAGATGGTTCATCCAGAAAGAAAGTCATCAACTTGGCTTTAAAATGGGGGCAGCTTCACAAGGTGATGTTTGCACTGAATTCTGAAAGACGAAGAGGGAAGTCAGTTGCCAGGAGACATTTTCCCCTTTGCAAGCAGGTCTTCTAGGTTCCCTCCCCACACCTTCAGAGAGGTGTGCATGCATCCCCAGGAACTACGATGGTTTAGCAGAAACTCAAAACACTATAGCAATAAATTCCAACCAGACAGCTTCATTTTCTGGATAAATGGAAGCTAATCCTTTAGGTGCCAAGACATCATTTTAATGGGATATTTTTTAATGGAAAACCTTCCAAAGTGTACCATAGTAAACTCTTGGCATCTGCAAGGAGTACATTAGGGGGTCTTGGTGAACCTCCAAATTCACAAATACAGCTGAACCTGGACAGACTCCTGGCTTGCTCAAGGATCACATTTACAGGAAAAGCCACAGGTGTCCACTGTGTAGCCTGGCACCATACACCATCCCCCTTTCCCCCGACTCTACACTTTTGCCTCTTGCTTGATGAGCAATTATATGTAACCAGTATATTGACCACGCATGACTTATGATGTAATCAAAGCACAATTTTATTTTCATCTCCCATTATCCCTTTAAACCTGATTCCACATGAGTAGTCTTTCTCTACTGCTGAATAAAACCTCCTGCAGGTCCAGAAGATCCTGCAGGGGGTTTTATTCAGCAGTAGAGAAAGACAGAACTTTTTGGTTCAGTCTTGCGTGGTTGACACGCTAAGTCACTTGAAGTGAAAAACAACAGTCCCAATGTGGTGACCTGAATGGCCATTCTGTGCAATAATTAAACTTTCCAACTTGATTGAACAACATGCCCTCCTCCCTACCCGCAGCTGCACTTTGTTTTAGGCTGGAAGCCTGTGGTGAGAAAGGAGGAGGCAGTTGGCCCGTCTGCCTTGTGTGTCTTTTACCACACACAGACCCTGTGGGGAGGGAGTCACAGCACTGTAACAGCTCTCAGCAGAGAAATCTCATTTCTAATCCATTCTCCCTTTTCAGTGCCTCAACCATTTTATTTTCTCAAGGTGGATACAGCAGCGTCGAGTTCACTTTCCTGTGTACATTCTGCAAGTGGTGATCTAACTTTGTAATTTCACATCTATTGTACCTTGGTGTCTCTGTCCACTTTCTTTTTTAACATTCCATGAAATATATTATGATGGACTTAATGTTTGTGTTCCCTCAAAATTTATATGTTGAACTCCAATGAGATGGCATTTGGAGATGGGGGCCTTTGGGATGTAATTAGGGTTAAATGTGGGTGGGGCTCTTGTGATGGGATTAGTGCCCTTATAAGGGATCCCTCCCCCACTCCCTCCCTCCCAAGTGAGCACATAATGAGAACGTGCTCACCTGCAGTACAGAAGAGGACTCTCACCAGAACCAGACCAGGCCAGCACCCTGACCTCAGTCTTCCAGCCTCCTACACAGTGAGAACATAGATTTCTGTTGTTAGCCATCCAGTCTATCATAGTTTATTATGCCAACCACAGGTGACTAATACAATTACTAAGCAGAGCCTGCAGTGAAATAATTTTACAGATCTTTCTCTCTAGTCTTTCTCTAGTTTTTGTGCTGGGCACATAATAGGCATTCAAAAATATTTATTAAATGAATGAATAAGTGAACATATGGCACAATGACAGAATCACTCACTTCAGAAGTCGAAGTCACTGCAAAATGCCACATTCCATTCTCTGCATGTGTGTGTGATTTTATTTGTTTTTTAAATATGTAAGTAATACATAGGCTGGGCACAGTGACTCACACTTGTAATCCCAGCACTTTGAGAGGCCAAGGCAGGAGGATTGCTCGAGCTCAGGAGTTTAAGACCAGCCTCGGCAGCATGGCAAAAACCCCGTATCTACAAAAAAATACCAAAAAATTAGCCAGGTATTGTGGTGTGCACCTGTAGTTCCAGCTACTCAGGAGGCTGAGGTGGGAGGATCACTTGAGCCCAGGAGGCAAAGGTTGCAGTGAGCTGTAATCATATCACTGCACTCCAGCCTGGGCGATAGAGCCAGACCCCATCTCAAAAGAAAGTAATACATGAACACATTCTTGTGTGTTTTAAGTTAAACATCATAAAAGCAATACGCAAGTCCTTTCTTGTTTATGTGTGTGCATGTGTGTTAAGTTAAACAACACAGAACTAGGTAAAAGAAAGGTTCCATTCACCAGTATCTTCCCCAGACCATCACACTTTCCTACCAAGAAAGTACACACATACAGTTAATGTGACCTGTTTCTTACAGACCTTTGTCTTTGCAGCTCTGTGCCTCTAGACCTGTATTACATGGTGTCATGCCAGGCATATGGTGCAGCAACTTGCACTTTGCACTTCCTCTTACATCTCACAGATATCTCTATACCAGTGTATCCCCCATTCTTTCAAGTACAGAAACAAACCATGCGTATTTAAATCTATCCCCATGGATGGGTATTTCAGGTGTTTCTACATTTCCTCTCATATAACATTGCAAAATATATCCTTTCCCATGCCTCCTGGGCACCTGTACGAGAGCTTCACTAAGACAAACATTTCTAATTTAATACCTAGCTTTAGATGATTTGCACACTGACATTTTTGATAGCTTCTGCCGTGTGGCCATCCTGGAGGCAGGGTCAGTTTACACTTTAGCAAGAATTGTCCCCCACCTCATGGGATACTTTAAACCTTCCTAAATTTTTATCTATTTGTTATTAGGAAGATATCTCATTGTTAACTCTCAGTTTATCGATTACTAGTCATCTATTTCTACTATGACTTGCCCATTGCTATTCTGTGTCTGCTGTTTTAATCTGGATGGTCTTTTAACTGTCAATTTCTAGAAACTCATTTTGTAGTTATTATTCCTTTGTTATATATGTTACAAATGCTCTCTTTCAGATACTTGTTTGTCTTGTAATTTTGTTTGCGGTGTCTTTTTTTGTACAGAAGTTTTTATTTTTCTGTAGTCAAAAATAACAAATATTTCTTTTGTGGTTTCCTTTGCTACGTCCAAGATTAATGCAATATTCATCTATATTTTCTTCAGATATTTTGAAGTTGTTTTTTAAGTTTAGCACTTTATTCCATCTGGAATGCATTTTTATATATGAGAAAATAGGAAACCAACTATTTTTTCTAAATTTCCAGTAGTCCCAATCTCATTTATGGAATAATCTATCCTTTCCTCCACTTATTGGCAATGCCACATTTATCATATACTAAATTGCTGTATGTACATATATATAATATTTCACTCTAATTTATCCAAAATATCTCTTCTTTAATTCTTTCTCTAGCACCAGGTGTTGGCTTTTAGGGAGGCTCTACTTCTCACATACACACATACATAGAATATTGTTTTTACTTCCATGATGAAAGACAGAATGCAAGTGCTTGAGGCCGTTAATAAGGGGTTCCTTCCCCACCCTGGGTTTGCACTGTTACCAAATCAAATCCACGTTGCAGCAGTGTCAAATTCTTATGCGTCAAGGAGCATGCAAGCTTCAGATGCAGCTATCCCACCTCGGACTACTATTTCACTCAGCTCTAAGAGCATATTGGATGATGTGCAACAGTTGTTGACCTGAAGTGAACCCTGACTCAGGCTGCTACTTAGAACTTGGATCATTAATGTCTGCCCAGAACCAGCTCTGAAAAATAGGAATGATCATTCATGTCAGTAGGATTTGGCTTCTAACTATAAAATATGTCCAGACATGTATTATAGGGATGTGTTCTGGAATCATTTCTTTCTAGGTTGTTTCCTAGTGATGTTTTGGACATCCTAGATGCCAATCCCAACCTCCCCTGCAAAGCAAAAAGACAGACATTCTTGTATAGAGAGATGACATTGTATTACCTTAAATTAGAAGTGACCTGAAAATAAACTTGCCATGTTAGCCAATTATTTTCAAAAGGAAAGCCCATAGATCTGTCCTAAAACTAAATATGTTATCTCTGATAGGATCCACATTGAAACTGATTTATAAATAATGACCCAATACAAGTTACTTCATTCAGTTACCTTGGCACTAACATGGAGTTTGTCTTGGACAGGGTCCTGACAGTAGCATTGCCCAAAGTCAGGCATTCTTGGGTGCTTTGCCAAGATTTTATTTGGCTGTGGCAAGGTCTAGTTATACCAATCTTAAATATTCTGAGGCATGGGCACTACTTCAGCCATGTTAAATGAGGTAGACTTTGGGGGCCTGATTTGCTCATTCATTTACACACTGGAGTGGACTCAAAGCAACTTCAGAAGAGAATCCTTGTCTTGCTGGTGGACAGTGATGGAGGACTCAGCTTCCAAAGGCATATCAACCTCATCCCAGCTTGACTGTCATAGGCACAACTTGATTGATGTGGCATTCAAATGGCAACAAAGAACACCATCCTTTGAGTTCACCTAGAGAGCACAGTTGTATGCCCCACTACTAAATATTTACGTAAAAGCCCTGCTTAAAAATAACACTATTTCAGAGAAGATCACTTGAAGGACAAGCAGTTCATCTGTTCTTCCAGATTTTCTAACACCAATCCCTGGATCCTACCAGAGCAAGGGAAACACGGATACCTGGAGTATATCATATCAGCCCCAGAAGAATTACTGTTGCTGAATTGTTTTTTGTGTGATGCAATCAGCATTTTTTTAAATGTCATTACAAGAAACAGTCCCACGAAAAGCATCATTGTATGTGGGGTCACATCACAGTGCTGTCACAGTGTTTTCAGTACCCTCAGGGGTAATTCCATCTGAATTTAGTACTAAAAGTCGTAGTGTTTCTTCTGGGCAACTGGCTTACCTATCTGTGGCATGGTTTTCTAGAGGGTGCTCTGAGGAACACTGGGGTAAAAGGTAGTTAACTGGTGTCCCATGAAAGGGGTATTCCATAATCAAAAATAATTTTAAATCTCTAGGGAAAAACCAGTCATTGGTTATTTGGCTATTTACCATAGGACTTCTCTGAGTTGCTAATATGCATTATGTAATATTACTGAGTGTAACGTTTACTTGTGGAGTAGGGATGTTCATAACAAACCACTATCTTTGTGTTGGGCCCTAACCATTGAAGCTGACATAAGTATCTCTATGCCAAAATTGGCCTTCTCTCCCCAACCCTGAGACCTCTGACTTGTCCTGGCCAGTTCCCCTTCAGCCTGGCACTGAAGTCTTTGGGGTCCTGAAATGTGACACTGTGACTAGTTTGTCTTCTCTCTTGCTCCCATCCCCCTCCTCCACCCTGTCCTGGGCACATACCCCAGGAGAAACATCCGGGTCTTCAGCAGCTTTGCTACTCACCCAGACTGCCTGTGCTCTCATCTCACAGAACGTCTGCTGCCAGCCCTCTTTCCACCACTCTCACTCTTCGGGGCTCTCCAATTCTGTTTTCTCTTTTGTTGCCTGGTCTTGAGAAATTTGCCTGGTTATTTCTGGAAAATTTCTCAAGACTTTGAAGAAAAATGCTAGGGTTTTGTAGATATCACTATATACTCACGATTCTGCTTTCCTTCTGTGCAAGGAATAAACTAATCAGAGGTGACATGGTTTGGTCCTGTGTCCCCACCCAAATCTCATCTTGAATTGTAATTCCCACATGTCAAGGGAGGGAGCTGGTGGGAGGTGACTGGATCATGGGGACGGTTTTCCCCACGCTGTTCTTGTGAGTTCTCACGAGATCTGATGCTTTTATAAGCTGCAGTTTCCCCTGCTCTTCTCTCTCCTGTCACCTTGTGAATAAATTGTCTGCTTCCCCTTCTGTCATGATTGTAAGTTTCCTGAGGCCTCCCAAGCCATGTGGAACTGAGTCAATTAAACCTCTTTCCTTTATAAATTACCCAGTCTCAGCAAAGTTCTTTATAGCAGTGTCAGAATGGACTAATACAGACAACATATTGTCCTCTCAGAGTATTTATCTTGGGCCTCTGTGTTTCTTGGTTGCTGGTTGCTAGAGCTCCATGGCTGCCACTTTGCAGATGAAGAGGCTGTCTGTTCCCACTCCCACCAACCCATCCTCTTCTGGATCCATGGCTAAGGCAGATGCCTTAAGATTCTAGAAAACTGCATTCTGATTATAGCAGAGACTATTGCTTACCAATTTCCCTCTTTCTTAGCAAAATCAGTCCTAGTTTTTAGCATCTGACTACCCAGAATAAATATTGCATTTTCCAGACTCTTTTGCAATCAGGAGTGAACATGTGACTAAGTTTTAGCAATGAGATGAAGTGAAGCTGGCATTTGTAACTTCCAGCAAGTGTGCTCTAAGGTTTGCCTTTCTTAGTCTGTCCCTTCTTTCTGCTGGTTGGAAGGTGAATATGATGGCTGGAGCTCTTGTAGTCACTTTAAACCATGAGGTAGCTCACCATGGATGACAGAGCAGCAAAATGCAAGAAGCTTAGGTCCTTGGCAATTGTGAACAAACCATACAGCCCTAGAGTTCCTAACTATGAATGCTTTTATGTGATACCTTGTGTTTAAGCTTCTGTTATTTGGGGCTTTTCTGTATCTCACACAGCCATACTTTGTCCTAAAATACCAGGTAACTGGGGTTTTACTAGAACTGGAAAGAATCTAGGATTCAGAGTCTAAGGTTGAAGGGACCTTCAAGGGAGGAAACCTTTCAGTTGTCAAAAACAAAGAGAACACGTAAAACAGAAAGTGGGAGGTAGAGCCACTGGAAGCCCAGGAGTACCTGGCCAGAGATGTATTTGAGGACTCTGTTACTCGAAGCATAGTCCCTACATCAGCAGCATTGGGATCTCCTGGAAGTTTGTTAAAAATGCAGAATCTCAGGCCCCATCCCAGACTTAATGAATCAGAACCTTCATTTTAACAAGTATCCCAGGTGATTCATACACACATTGAAATGTAAGAAGCACTGCTTTAGAGGGGCTTTAATACCACATAGAAACACAAGCCAAAGCCACAGTTCCTATTCATCACAAAGAACTGGATCTACGCAAAAATTTTGGAAAGAATGATGCCATTAGAAAAACTCTTTCCATACTCAAAGTTGCAGCAGAGAAGCTGGCTGACCACCCCAAGGTGTGGGTAGGGGGAAAAAAAAAGAATTAGAGGACCTAGTTTGCATATACTAGTATAAAACCCAAATTCTCATACTTTTTACCAGGAATAGAAGCCCACAGTCTAAATTTAAAGAAAAATTGGTCTAAGGTGCAGCAATATGCACCTGTAGTCCCAGCTACTTGGGAGGCTGAGACAGGAGGATCACTTAAGCCCAGGAGTTCGAGGCTAGCCTGGGCATCATAATGAGATCCCATCCTTTTTTAAGACGGTCTAGAAAAGAGACTTTTATAATGCAGAAACTACAGCAGAGGGAGGCCTCATGTCCTGGAGAATATACAGGACTCTGCAAGAGATAATTCCTGCTGAGGATGAGACGAAAGTTACAAAGCACATAGGGACATGATACTGCTAGTGTCAGCAAATGTTACAAATTCATTCCTCAGGAGAATTCATTCCTAAGGAATTGCCAATAATTGAGAATTCTGAAAAGGAATTTAAAATCAGTATGCCTAAAATGTCCTAAAATTAGAAGACCATAATCTATATTGTAAGCACAGAACATTATAAGAAAAACTGGTTTGCAAAATAACTAAAATCAAATTGTAAAAATAAAAAACACAATTATCCAATTTTTTAAAAATCCTCAACAGGCTGTTTAAATAGCCTATTGATACAGAAGTGGAGAAAAATGGTGACTTGAAAAATGGATCTGAGAAAATCATCTAGAACACAACAAAAAGATAAGGCTTTTTCAATGAGAAAGAAATTGAAAAACATGAAGAACTTTTTTTTTTTTTTTGAGATGAAGTCTCACTCTTATCTCCCAGGCTGGAGAGCAATGGCATGATCTCAGCTCACTGCAACCTCCACCTCCTGGGTTCAAGCAATTGTCCTGCCTCAGCCTCTCGAGTAGCTGGGATTACAGGCACGTGCAACTCCACCTAGCTAATTTTTGTATTATTAGCCGAGACAGGGTTTCACCATGTTGGCCAGGCTGGTCTCGAACTCCTGATCTCAGGCTATTCACCCGCCTTGGCTTCCCAAAGTACTGGGATTATAGGCATGAGCCACCACCCCTAGCCAAGAGCATGTTTTAATAGCCCTGTATCTCTCACTAAGTGCTACAGTGAGACAAAGGAGAATAAGGGTGAGAGGAAATATTTGAAGGGAGGTTGCCTAAGAATTTTCCAGATTTGAGAAAAGCTGACAGGCCTTGAGTTGAAAAAGCATACAGAATAAGTAAAAACAAACACACATTTAGACACATGAATGTGAAACCACAAAACATCAAGGAAAAAGATTATAGTTTTAGGCTGGGCACGGTGGCTCACACCTACAATCTTTGCACTTTGGAAGGCCAAGCCTGGTGGATCACCTGAGGTCAGGAGTTCGAGACCAGCCTCACCAACATGATGAAACCCCATCTCTACTAAAAATATAAAAAATTAGCCAGGCATGGTGGCAGGTGCCTGTAATCCCTCCAGAGGCTGCGGCAGGAGAATCGCAACGGGGGTCCCACGTTTATCTCCACAATGTGAAAAGAAGTATCAAAAGATGAAGAGATAAGAACTAACATTTGTGGAATGTATGCTTTGTGCATTGTATGGGCTGCTTTGCATATATTTTCTCAATTTTCCCAACAAGGGCACAAATATCATTAGCTGCACTTTAGATGTGGAAAGAGAGTGAAAGCGACTTAACGTATGAGTTGTTTCTCTTATGGAAAAAGATTGAGGGATAGATGCCCCAGGATCCTAAACACACGACTCCTGCCCTCCTTACAGCCGCCCCCAAAATGTTCTCCAAGGTTGTAAAATGTCCCAGGATGATGACAGCAATAACAGCAACAACAACATAACAGTAAATATTTAGCGAGTGCTGAATATGTACCATGCATTATACCATGTCTATAAACACAATGATAACCTCCATTTCACAGAAAGACAAAAAAACTGGAGATTTATAGAGATTATGAGATTTGCCCAAATTGAAGCCTATTAAATGACAGAGGTGAAACTGCAACCCAGGTAATTTGACTTCAGAACCCAAAAGTGTGACCACCAGATTAATTAGGGTTGGATCCCAAGTGACAGAAAAGCCCAATATAACAGTGACTTAAATAAGACAGAAGTTTCTTTCTTTCTGAATTAAAATAATGCTGGAAGCTGATAATCTAGGGCTATTTGGCAGTTTCTCAATCCTCTGGATCCAGCTTATCACTCTGTCTAATGTATGTACCTCATCCTCCTGTTCTAAGATAGATGATAGAGTACCGGCCATCACAACTGCATTAGTAAGATAGAGAAAAAGGCAAGTGATCAAACATTACCTGTCTTCTAAGGAGGTTCCCAAAAAACCACCAGTGCTAGGCATAGAAAAACTTTATTCTAGCTGGGCCTTTGGTCTCACACTCATCTCAGTGAGTTGGGCTAGACCAAGTATGAACCCAGGACAGACAGGCCTCAGGCCTAGATTAGGACAAAACAGGCCAATGATGTCACTGTCCCCTTTCCACAAGACCTATCTTGCCACAGATGCAACAAGGGAAAATAAAGAAGTCTCTAGAAGGGATGGGAAACAGAGAGAGGAAATGGACCTAACTCAGGGGCCCAGCAGACATCTCCTCCCCCTCCCACAGTGGTTTTTGGTTTTGTTTTTGTTTTTAACAGATGAAGTCTCACTGTGTTGCCCAGGCCGGCCTCGAACTCTTGGGTTCAAGGAATTCTCCCACCTTAGCTTCCTAAGTAGCTGGGACTACAGGCTTGTGCCACCATGCCCAGCTACCCGCAAGTGTTTAAATATGTCTTTTAGTAAAGGTGGGAAGCCTTTTGGATTTGAACCAGGGTTGACTGACCCCAAATCCCATGTTCTTTCCAGTATACCACACCATTTTTTTTTTTTTTTTAATCAACATTATCTTCCAGTAGTTATTCAAATACATACAGGGGCCCATGAGGTGAAGTGGCACAGATGTTTCTAGAGCTAGGGAACTGCTCTCAGGGCCCCTGCCACCCAAGCCAAGAGCCACTCTGCATGGCAATGAGAGCTTAAGTCCTGAGTCACTCAGTGATGGAGGGAAGCCTGCAGGACCTGATAGACAAGGATGACTCCACGATGAGTCACATTTGGTCCTCACTTGGGCCACGAGAAGACGGGACTGCTGAAGGGGGTTTTCTAATTTGCTGATGTCTGCATTTTCCTATTAACTATGTCCTGTGACAGCGCCAACAGCCCACAAGATGGTGGCAACTTCTTTTTACTCTATAAGGGGGCTTGCTTCCTCCTGCCCCAAGAACGTTTCCTGCCAGAGACACTGAAGCAGGTTGTTTGGACCTCATCGCTTGATCTCATGGACATTTGTCCCAGAAAGACATTCAAACTCACACCTAGTAAAGATGCCCTTCAGATTTCATCTCGCCTTCTGTCACTCTACATTACAGCCCCCTAGAAAACGCCCTATGGCCAATACAATCATTGGTAAGAAAGTCAATTTTTTTTTTCTGTAATGAAACGTAACTGCTCAATGAATCTTCTCTTCCTATAACATTTACACAAAGCTGAATTGATTCAGGTAGAAATAATTTCTTTTTTTTTTTTTTTTTTTTTTTTTTTGAGACGGAGTCTCACTCTGTCGCCCGGGCTGGAGTGCAGTGGCCGGATCTCAGCTCACTGCAAGCTCCGCCTCCCAGGTTTACGCCATTCTCCTGCCTCAGCCTCTGGAGTAGCTGGGACTACAGGCGCCCGCCACCTCGCCCGGCTAGTTTTTTGTATTTTTTTAGTAGAGACGGAGTTTCATCGTGTTAGCCAGGATGGTCTCGATCTCCTGACCTCGTGATCCGCCCGTCTCGGCCTCCCAAAGTGCTGGGATTACAGGCTTGAGCCACCGCGCCCGGCCAAAATAATTTCAATAAAATGAAAATGGGAAAAAGTAGAAATGTTCTAATGGTGTCACGTACAGAAAATTGATTGCAGAAGTAAAAAGCATACTGGTCCCTTTAGAGAAGGCAAAACTTATCCTAGCACTTAGCTCTAAAGGAATTTTCTCACATGGAGTTTCCATGTTCACTTCTAGCACTTTTGAGTCACCAGCTTCTTTGTGAATGTGATAAAATCTGTTAACCCATTCCCCAGAAAAAAGCACACACAACAATCCAACTACATTGTTCAATTTCTAGAAATTCACAGACTCCAGAAACCCATCCATAAATCCCAAGTTAAGAATCCCAATCTAGATTATGGGTGTGAGAGGGACACTTGCCTCAAACCCTTTCCAGGTGAGAAGGAGACAGAGAAGGGACTAAGGACTGATGGGGAACAACATTGGCAGAAATTCCTGAGAAGTGTTTGGGTTGAAATGTGAGCCATCATATGCCTTTAAGCCTTACCAAGCATTCACAATTAGAAATGTACAACTCTTTCAATGTTTAGTTCTCTCCCTCCCCTGCTTTTTAAATTAAAGACCTATTTTAATATAGTGAACTAATACCAAGGGCTCATGACAAAGGGAACTTTACCTTGATGCTGATCTAGAGAGCAAGGTTATTCTTACAGGCTTAGAGTTGGGGTATGAACCACTAAGGAAGTGAGCCTAGAAGTACTGGGCTGCAGGCAAGATGACAAAGACTGAGAATCAAAGCACTCTAATCCTCTGAGTTCATGAACCCCTGGTACAAGGAATGAGGAAGGGCTTGGCTATCAGACAGACATACATGTGGATGTCACTTACTGCCTCCATGGTTTGAGCAAGTCATTCCATCTAAGTCATGTGCTCAGTGTCTGGCACATTGTAGATACCAAATAAACAAGGGTTCCCTTAGAGAACTGACATGCTTAGGGATGCAATTACCTCAGTGCCCCAGGGCAATAAAGAGGCAAAATATCCATCCTTGGAGTTCTCAAGGGTGTGCTTTGAGATTCATTAGATGCAGGGGGTCGGGGGCAGAGTAGAAATCTCAGACTCACTCATAAAGACCCAGAACCCAGCAGCACAGCTGAGAACTGCTCTCTGAGGAGAAATTCCAGGCTGAAATGGAGGCAGCACTTTTGTGGAAAAGGGTAAAAGAAAAAGATTTTTAAATAGCCATCAAAGATGGAACAGAGAGCACCAAAGATAAGGCATGGTGCTTGGGGAAGGGTTAGAGATGATGCTGCTATTGACATTTCGACCAAAGAACAATTCCTGAGTCCCATCTCCACTCCCAAGAGTCAAACCAAGTTCTGCCTGGGGGTTCTAGAGACCTCTTCAAACCACCCTTCCTCATGCCAGGTCTCACCATCCAGAAGCAGCGGTAGCTGGCTCTGCCTACCCTCAAAGACAGCAACTACCACCCAAAGTGAAATAGGTCAGCCCAGCCTTTTCCCCATAGGAAATTATTTCCAGGAAGAAAAATCCGCCAAGAGACAAGTGCTGCCAAGAGTAGGGAGAAGAGATGGTATGTTGGGGCCACATGGGACACTTCTGGCACTGCCCATACCCAATAGATAACAGGAAACATATATATGAGGAAGGGACATCTTCCTTCACAGCCTCCATCCCTAGACATTTATTTGGAGAGAGCATGTCTCTGTCCTCTGGAACAGAAAGGTGCTGTACTGGTCCTGCTGGTCTTCCTGAGAGGAGCCATGCAGAGACAAGCTTCTCCCCAATTCCACCCCTCCTCCTTTGGGCATCCCTTCTCCCCACACATCAAATTAGCCTGAGAGTCCAATACAGAATGCAAGGAAAGGAATGCAGGCAGGGAATCTCAGAGCCTCTCCCCACTGAGCTTATCTCCCTCTGCCTCCACCCCCCATCTCAGGCTTGTTCCCCCTTGGTAGAGTTCAAGGCAGGCTTATTTCCTCCAAGGTTGTCACAGACCAATTTTCTAAACTGCATGAAAACAGAAAACAAACAGAAAATCAGACCCACCAAAGCTCAAGTCTCAAGAATAGCTTGGCAGGCCTGAGCAACGTGCTAATAATTTCATGCTGTTTTAAGAGTTTCTAACTAAGCAACATGTACCAATAACCAGATGTGCCCCAACACCGGAAGAGGAGAACATGGGCTTCTAGGGACAGAGATTTAGAAAACAGGAACACACTCATCAAGAAACACAGCTTCCAAGCATGCTGGGCCTGGGGTTAGAAGGGAGGCTGTCTCCATTGGCCTGGATATGCCAAACTCACACTCATTCAGTCAAGTTGCAGATATTTTGATCAATGCCTGCTTTGTGCAAGTCGCTGTGCTGGGTACTTGGGATACCAAATAGACGCTCAGAGCCTGTGCAGGACAAAGTCAAGGGAATAAATATAATCACAACGCAATGTTATGCTCTGAAATGGAGAAGAGAAGCCCAGGAGAAAAGGGCTGATTCAGGGTGCTTCTTAGAGAAAATTTGATTTCATTTATTTCAATATATACATGGAACACTTATTATATGCTTAGGATACAGAAGGGAAAAGTTAGGCATAATTCCATCTAATAGGGAAAGCAGAGTCATCAAATAAGTGAATAAGAGCTGTTGACTGTGCCTGCAGCAGGTGACTCGAGTATTTACTCGACACCCACTGCATGCAGGCCACTGGAGATGGGCTCAGCATAAATGCTCACCAGCCAAGAACCACACAACCTTTGAAGCAAGCCAGACCCACCTCTTGTTTACAGGCACGTTATGGCTTGTGAATGGGTCTAAATTTCCCCATGGGATGAATCATCTCCAGGTCTCTGTCACCAGGGCCCCCATCCAACTCTGAGATGACCATTGACCACTGTGGCTGGCAGAAGCCAGAGCTCTGGGCTGTAAGCTGCCCCATGGGACCATCCCCATGGAGTGGGGTGGGGGGTAACCCAGGACAGAAGGGTTCTTTAGACTTATATCCCATTATTTTGTCTTACCACCTGCTTGCAGTACACAACAATATTTTTTAAAGCCTTAAAATTATTGCGAAATAACACATTCATATTGCATTTGAGGTTTAAACTTGTTAACCTGACAAATATAAACATGTAAGTTATAACATGATTTTGTAATGTAACACTATTTTGGCAATTCTTCTTTTAAATATACTTGGAAGTAAAAAAATAAAAAGTAGCTAGCCTGAGTTGGCCTCTCCTGGCCTGAGAGGTCGCTCCAAGTCAGGAGTCCTCCTTTGCCTCAGGAAGTCCCTGGTTCCTAGCAAAAAGTACATTAACTCAGGCCTAATGCTGTCCTAAAGCCAGTGGCCTTCTTTATGAGGCTGTTTTTGTCACCTGTTAACTTGTTTATTGCACCAGTTGTGGAGTGGGGAGGGGAGGATGGGCATGAAGGTCACAAGTAGGTGGGAATTGCACACCTCAGGCCTGAGCCTCTCCTTGGTCATTATTTTCTCAGAATGACCTCTGCGTGGATAGAGGCTGAGGGTACAAAGCCCTCCTTGAACTAACACATGACAAGCCAGCACAAAAGAACTGCAAACAGGCCCCCCCTAATTAATGGGTTTGCTTAGAGCTGTTTCCCTGTTTAGGGACTTCATCCCAATAATTGCAGGCTCCATAATCATTAATCAGTCACCACTACTTTTCTGGGTGCCGACCACAAGCCCAGCCCTGTTCCAGCAACTGCGAGGAGAGAAGAGCAGAGAACAGGAACCCAGATTTATTAAGCGCCTGCCTACTCTGGGCATTGTGCCAGGGGCTTAGTTTGCATAAGCTCATAAATCCTCACAGTGATCTGGAGAGGAAAGCATTATTATCCCCTTTGTACAGATGAGGAAACTGAGTCTCAAATTAACTAGCTCAAAGTCATCTGCTTATAAGTAAGAAGCACAATTTGAACCTGGGTCAGGCCAACTCACAAGACTTGGTTCTTGCACTCTGGAAGGTAAGAGACTAACTGCATTAGTCTGTTCTCATCCTGCTATAAGGAACTGTCCACAACTGGGTAATTTATAAAGGAAAGAGGCCTAATTGAGTCACAGTTCCACCAGGCTGGGAGGCCTCAGGAAACTTACAAACATGGCAGAAGGGGAAGCAAACGTGTTCTCCTTCACATAGCAGCAGGAAGGAGAAGTCCCAAAGGGGGAAAAGCCCCTTATAAAACCATCAGATCTCGTGAGAACTCACTATCCTGAGAACAGCATGGGGGTAAGCACCCCCATTATTTACCTCCCACCAGGTCCCTCCCATAACGTGTGGGGATAATGAGAGCTATAATTCAAGATGAGATTTGGGTGGGGACACAGACAAACCATATCACTGTTCAAAAATGATACAAAGGGACAAGAGCTCAAGCCGGGCTCTCTGGACCATAGGAGCCTAGAGAGGGCAGGGGACAACAGGGCTGAGGTCCCAAGAGAAGACTTCTCAAAGGAAAGGCAGCACACACTAGGCTCTGAAGGGTGGAGAGGATGGCACACATTTAATAAATTGTACTCGGCACTTTCTCCAACCACTAAGTTCAGGTTTGGAAAGGACTGTGGAATTTGTGCCTCACTTGGGGGCCAAGAAACATTTAGTAAAATGTCCAAGGAGGACATGTAGAGACACACACACACACATGCACACAGATCCACCTTGGCAGCTCCAGATAGAGCCTGGAACTGGCACGATGAAAAAGAACTTCAGCAGGCAGCAAGTTACTGGCATCAGACACCAGCAGGGATTAGGGCGAGGGCCAAACCGAGAGGAGGAGATGTGGAGTCAGCAGGTCCTGTGACCACTCTGGACCTGGAAGGTTGGCAGCTCCCTGGGAATGTCTCATCCAAGTGCCCAATTTAGACCTTACCCCAGAACTTGAGAAATGCCAGGGAAGAGGGGAAGAGCCAGGAAATGATGATGAAGAGCGGGGACTCACCGAGAACTGGACCCTCTCTCCTTTCCAAGTCAGTCCAGCCATGCCCCCAGCTCTGAGCTCCCACTTCTTGACCCCCTAAACAGACACTAGTTGGGTATTCAGACTCCTCAGCTTCATGGGAAGTAGTGCACACAACACAAGCCTGTCAGGATTCACCTATCAATCTCTCCTGGGTGCTGGCTCTGTCCACATGAATGTCTCCACCAGGCAGAGACTCAGGGCTCTCAGCCCAAGCTTGGGCCTGGTTAGAGGTAAACATATGACAGTCAGCCAAGATCTGGCCAGAGGGGCTCATGCCAGCCCAGCCCCAACTGGGGTATATGTGCCAGCCTGGGGGAATCCCACAGGACAAGCTGTTCTTTCCTAGAGCTTGGATAAGGATGTGAGCCTGACTCCAGGGGTCACCCAAGCCCATCTTCCATGGCTCCCAGGGCCTAACACATTGTCTGTATGACAGTCCACAGCACACTGATTTTGCCAATAGGCTGTGACTCGGGATTAGGTTCCAGAGTGAACTGTTGGCCTGGAGGCCCAAGTCAGCTCTTTTTCACCAACGAGGCCACTCAGCCTTCTGGAAAAGAGCACTGTGGTCTTGGAGAAAAGGCATGGAGGTCTGGGCCCTGGCTGAGAACCTACAAGCTAAACCCCAAAGAGTCAGCAAGGCCCAGACCCATTACCAGTCAGGATGCCTCACCTGGAGACCCACCTCTCACTCAGATGCCCCAGCCCTAAGCCAAATCTGCATGAGGACCAACCCTCTTAGACTAGGGGACCTTGCACATAAGAGTTGAGGATTGTCCTGTCCTGGAGCTGCCCCTCCCATCATCTGGCTTCTCTCCCAATCTTCCACAGAGCCTCTCACTCTTCCTGCCCTAAATGAGGTGGTCAGAGAGCCAAAAGGCCCATTTATCATTTTAATTAACCACCAGATACCGACGTTCTCTGGAGAGCCCTCCCACACCACTTCTAGGTTGCCTGTGGGAGAAGATGCTCTGCAAAGACCATCAGGAAGGAGGCACAAGAAGACAGAAAACAGAGAAGGAGACAGAAAAGCCTGGATTTCCCAAGCTAGAATCCCAGAAGAAACACAAAAACCAAGTCTGTGACCGTCAGGTAAACGACAGCGCTTTATTATTCTGGGAAGATGGTGGTGTCAGGAGGGAAGTGGGGAGGACTTGCAATAGTAGATATTCTAAGTGAGAGCTCCTCCTGGGAGACCTGCCAGCTCTCCCAAGCCTCACCACGCCTGTGGGGCCTGACCAGCAGAGGAGCCTCATAAAGGGGTCACTTGTCCTCTAGAACATCCAGAGAAAATTGGCCATCGCTCCAGAACCTGGCCCAGCCCATTTTCCAGCCTTCACGTGCCCTCCTGAGCTTTTCTTAAGGCTAATTGGTTCGGATACTGCTTCAGGACAGACCAGCACCAGCTTTAAACCTTTAGAAGGATAGGCTGGAGGGACAAGCCAAGGGTACCCTTCCTGATCATCCTGCATCTGGCTGCACGTCCCCAGCTAAGTAACCAGCAGTGGTGACCTCCCTCTCCCTCCTTCTCTAACCTTGCACTTCTGTCTGGTTGTAGCTGTGCATCTCTTGCTGGCAGCTGGCTCTTCCCCACTCTCTGCCTCCCTTTCTCCAAGCCCCTTCACACTCTGAAGCCTGTGAACCCAGAAAATCTGAGACAGGTCTCAGTTAATTTAGAAAGTTTATTTTGCCGAGGCTGGGGACGCGCCTGTGACATAGCCTCAGAAGTCCTGACAACATGTGCCCAAGGTGCTCAGGGCACAGCTGGGTTTTATACATTTTAGGGAGACAGGAGACATCAATCAACATATGTAAGAAATACATTGGTTTGGTCTGGAAATGCGGGACAACTTGAAGCAAAGGTAGGAAGACCCTTCCAGGTCACAGGTGATACATAAATGGTTACATTCTTTTGAGTTTCTGACTAGCCTTTCCAAAGTAGGCAAATCAGATATGCATCTATCTCAGTGAGCAGAGGGGTGACTCTGAATAGAATGGGAGGCAGGTTTGCCCTAAGCAATTTACAGCTTAAGTTTTCCTCAGTGATTTTGGGGGCCCAAGATATTTTCCTTTCACAAGCCCACAGGGAATGAGCTGTTCTGAGTTGAACAGAACGGGAAACTGCACTTTTGACTCTGAATGTATTTCAGTGGAGCAGCCTCTGCTGAAAGCCGGGCTCAGACACTGAACAGCCGCTTCAGGGAGATGTGATGGTTGCAGCTTGTGAACCGTGCTTTCCTTTCCATTCCCTTTTCTCTACATTTGTCTGATTCACCAGCAGCTCAACACGTCGCCTCTAGCCCATCAAGGCCTCCTTTCTCTTGGGCATAAATTGGGCAAGCAACAACAGGAGAGGAGGGTACTCCAGAGGAACTCCCAGAAACCACCTCACCACTAAGGACTGCAGGTGAGCCCGGCAGAGTGAAGTTCAAGGACCTTGTCCATAGGCACGGAGTCACACACACACACAAACACTGGGGCTAGTTTAGGGACGCTGAGCAACACCTGTAGAACACAGGTGAAGTCCATGGGTAGCTGTCAGAATCCTGTTCTCAGCTGGGCATGGTGGCTCACGCCTGTAATCCCAGCACTTTGGGAAGCCAAGGCAGGCAGATCACCTGAGGTCAGGAGTTCAAGACCAGCCTGGCCAACATGGTGAAACCCCATCTCTACTAAAAATACAAAAATTAGTCTGACGTCGTGGCAGGCGCCTGTAATCCCAGCTACTCAGGAGGCTGAGGCAGGAGAATCACTTAGAACTCGGGAGGCAGAGATTGCAGTGAGCCAAGATCACAACACTGCACTCCAGCCTGGGTGACAGAGCAAGACTGTCTCAAAAAAAAAAAAAAAAAAAAAAAAATCCTGTTAGAATCCTGTTCCCTGATCTACCTGGGAACAGGATTCTAACAATCACCCATAGACTTCACCCCAAGACGGCAAGAGCCAGCTCAAGGCCTAGAGAAAGCCTCACTCACAGGGCAGATTTTCTAATACTGAGAATTTAGGGTTGTGTATGGAAGAGGGTTATCAGATAAAATACAGGATACCAGGATAAAACTGAATTTCAGATAAACAACAAATTTTCTAGAATAAGTACGTCTCAAATATTACAGGTGTCATACTTACGCTAAAAACATTGTTTATCTGAAATTTGAATGTAACTGGGTGCCATGGGTTTTTATTTGCTAAATCCAGCAATTCTACAACTACCCGACTCCACAGTCACATTAGAAATGATGACAGTTTCACAGAGTAAAAAGAACAAGAAAATTGCAATCAGCTCACCTTTTGCTTATCCCTCAGGGTCTTCCTCTCGGTCCTGGCGCTCCCAAGTTCTGCACCATAACCTCTCTTGCCTCCATCCCACCTGACCCCTTAGCTGCTCTGAGCTCCTGTGGCCCAGGTATAGGCCAGTGCTTTTGTCTCTTAACTCAGCTGCATTGAGGTTGAATTTTTCAAAAGGAACTTTATTAGAAAACTAGAGGAGCATATAAATATCTGAATTCATTTTAAAAAATCGTAGTTATCGCATGTAAGGAGATTAAATATCAAAGCTCTGGGAGCTAAGTCCAGCCATGGCCTACTCATTCTTTTTCTCCGAATGTTACTGGATCCATTGACTTGCAGTGAGGGTTTTTAAGCTGGCTGTACCTTCAGTGAAGCCGAACCAACATTCCGGAAGACAGGCTCCACTGACTGCATATTAGAATCACCTAGGAATCTTTTTACCGCCTATCCTAGACCAATTAGATCAGAATTTCTAAGAGTAGGTTTGAGCATCGGGATATTTAAAAGCTCCCCAGGTGATTCTAATATGTATCCAGGGCTGCGCACTCATGCACATTGGAATCACCTGAAAACCTATTTAAAAACCTGCTTGCCTCCCACCCTCAGAAATTCTGATTTAATTGGTATGAGGTGTGGCCTGGGCATTGCGAGTTTGAAAAGCTCTCCAGATGATTTTAATGTGCAGTCAAGTTTGAAAACCCCAGCTCCTCACACTTTAACAGAGTCCAAATCTCCGGGGGATTTTACTAAACTGGAGATGCTGGGGTGGGGCCTCAGATTCTACATGTCTAACAAGTCCCAGGTGATACGATGCTGCCGGTCTTCATACCACACTTTGATTAGTAAGGTCCTAGATCAATGGGTCTCATGACTGGATACACAGTGAAATTACCTAGGGAGCCTTAACAACTACCTCAGCCTGGGCCCCACCCCAGAGATTCTGATGTAATCTGGATGAGATGGGGTCTGGACATCAGGATTGTAAAAGCTCCCCAGGTGATTCTCATATGCAGCCAAGGTTGAGAACCTTGGCTGTAGATCAACATCTAGGCGTCATTTTACAAGTGGCCCTGTGACCCCCAGTGGGGAATACCACTCTCCACAAGCCTTTCTGACTCACCTCCGTTCCCTGCCCCAGCTGGCAGAAGATACTTTCTTCTCCTGCCTCAGAAGGCCATGCCCTCTAGTAAAAATTCCCTTTCTGCCACTCCGGGCTGAAGAAAGCCTCTAATTCCCAGCTCGGTTGCAGAAGAGAGACGATTGCCACAATACCCTGAAAGCATTTCTGGTCAGGCCTGCCCCTTTGGCTTTCCTCAACTTTACCTCTGATTATCAACCGTTCCCCCTGCTCAAGTGGTCTTCTCTAAGGCCGCCTCTGCCAGAGCAGCCGCGGGCCACAGAGAAGTACGCTTCACCTGCCAGTCACAAGCAAAGAAGAGAAGTTCTGTGCTTTGACAGAACACTATCAATCACAGGTGCTGACCCAGTTTCATTACTTAGCTGTTCCCAGGCCAGTTAACATACAACCTCTCCCCTCTCCTACCTCATCCCTTTGAAATGGAGTTGTGGTGACACAGGAAACAAGATGTGGCCTGCAGGGAACCAAAGGGAAAACGTGAAATTAAGGAAATTATGACTCTATTTTGAGGTAATCTTCATGAAATTATTTATGAATCTTTTCTTTCCCTAAGGGGTGGCCATAAATCTCATCTTTAATGGATCTTCATTCATAGCTTTCATCTTCTGATGGGCCTGCATCTTTTATGGGAAGTTGGATGTTGTTGGTAGAAATGTTAAGTCCACATATTAGGTGTACGGAGTTTGTATAAAATATGAACTCTAATGTGTAGAATTTGCAGGTCGCTGAAGTGTCACAGTCTACTGAAATGGGTCTGGAATCAATAAGGTACACATCAAACTCAATTGTATTTAATTTTCATTGCTACCTAGAGGAAAGCCTTGCATGGCCCTACATGCATGAAATTAAACATGAAAGCCCATCTGAAGTGTAGAAGCAATACTTAAAATGACCTGTAAATAGAGCAAAACACGGCAGCCCAGCCCATCGCGATATTATCGTTCATTTCTCTTTCCACAGTGGAGGTGACAGCCCCCATAAGAAAATCGGAAGAGACACAAGCACATTGCAGATCTAAAGGAGAGCTAAGTGTTTTCAGTTACACACCAGCAGGACTTCCCTCTCTGCACAGCCCTGGAGTCTCTTCCAAGTGGAAAATCACACTCTGTCCTTCAGCCTGAGAGTGAAGAGAGAAGGCAAGTAAAACAAGGACCTCCTGAACTTGGCCAGCACTCGACCCCTGCTGCCCCCCACCCCACCCAGCTCAGTTCCTTGGCCGGTGAGATAATGGAAGGTTCAGCCCTTGCAGCTGACGAGGGGTGGGGAGCAGACGCCCACTCTGGGCACTTCCAGCTGACACTGACCTTTCAGTCATGGAAACATTCCCCAGACCGACACTAATCGGGGGCACATCTGGCGTTTGGACTGCATCCAGATGGGGGTTTGTGTTAGTCAAGTCAGCATGATAACCCGCTGGGGAGGGAGGGAGGGGAGAGGACAGAGCAGCTGAGAGCAATCCCCATCCTTGGCTGCGTGAGGGAGAGGTGGTCATGCTGTGGCCAGTGAGTCATAGACTAGAGACCACCTAATCCCTGTCCACCCCTGCTCTCCCTGCTCCCTCCAACAGAGGACAAAACTGGATCCACCCAGAAAGGCAACTCGCCAGAGTTGCACAACTGGTCAGCAGCAGACTGCGATCTCAGTGTCCTGGGAAACTATCTCAGTGTCTCATCCACTCTATTGCACTGCCCACTTTCTACACTCTCTCAAAGTGTAGCGTGTTATTTCAGGATAAAATGTGTGCTAAGGTGATGAAAAGAGTCCAGCTGTTTCTTCTCTTTCACTTCCTCTGATTTGTAAAAGTATAAGATGATTTTCCAAGACAGTGACAAACCACCATCGCTCACACCCATTCCACCCACCCCAATTCTTTCATCATAGCTTCTTTTCTGGATTTGGAAGAAGAGGCTGCCCTTTCTGACTGTTTCATGGACTTTGTCGGAAATCAACACAATGTCTTATCTCCCATCCCTAGAATGAGCAACTGCAATTGGGAATAAGACTTCATAGTATCGAAGGTCCAGCTACACAGGTCAGGAATGACAAATGGTCTTGGCCAGCTCTCAGCCTCTGCCTTTACAAAGTCTGACACCTGTTGCAGTCACGAATTGCACTGCTAAAGAGGTAATCAAGCAAACCAAAGCCAGGATAAAAGGGATTATGTCTCCACTCACCCACACAGAAAGAAGGCTGTCTCCAACTGCAGAAGGAAGTTCTTTCCATGGGCCCTGGAGCGCCCTCCCCACTTGTGGGCACCATGGTTCAAGTCTGCCCCAGTGATCCTCTCCTGTATAAGCCTCCAGGTCCAGATTATGGAAACCAGGAATCTCATCCAGCTGCTCAAATAACAAAGAAGTTAGCGGGATCTTCTGGTATGAATAATTGTAACTGCAGAGATCTATGCAGCCTTAACCCTTTGCTATAAACCTACAGAGAAACAAGGAAGCAACCCAGGTAAAAGCAAGACAATGGTCAGTGGTCAACTTCCCAAGGTAGGTTTCAGCTTCCACATTAACTAATCAGCTTGCAGAGCTTGCAGCACCTTCTACATCCAGCCTCTAGACAAAGGGCAACTATCATCCACCAACCGATTTTGTCCTCTTCTGGAAGAATCAGAAAGGAAAAATGTCTTCACTCCATTTCTCCTACCCTCCTCAAGATCACCTCCCTCCCCAAACCCCTCACTTCTGTTGTCCTCTCTAAGAAATATGCTTTATCCACTCCAATGGGCAGGACAGTAGTAACTGAGACAGGAGAATGACCCTCCTCCTTGCTTTAGGGAAGTTATCAGTTCCACCCTCCCTGGGAAGCTCTGTAGTCTCTGAGAAGAGGCTCACAGACACCATCACTCTACCTAAGCCAGTTAGGTCCTCTGCTGGTGCCAGCCTCTTTTTTCCCCACCAATGAGTTGGTACAAAGCCGTTCCATGTTCCATGCCAAACCAGTTATTCGCAACACTCATCAAAATCTGCCTCCGTCCACTAACTCAGCACTCCTGCTTTCCTAGCATAGCCAACCTCCCTAACACCCTGACATCCTGGCCTTCAGCTTCACTGTTTACATCACATGAGAGATTTGGGTTTTGGAAGCCCAATTCCCTCTGAAGAAAGTATGCAGATGATTCATCTTCTCTGAAAAAACTACCCATCCCAGGCCTTGATATCCATGCCAAAAAGCTCCTGAGACAGGGCTCAGAGAGGACAGAGTCGGGGAGTTCTGTTACACGGGAGACCACTGTCTCAGTTTCCAAATGAAAAAGATGACACTCTGTTCTTGGGGCACTGCTTTGCCGGGGTGTCCTGCAGAAACCAAGGAAGCTTCCATCCTGGAGCCACTGTGGACACAGCCTTGGATCACCGTGGAGCCTCAGACCACACTGACTCCTCCCTGTCTCCGTGTCTAACCCCCTCTCACATAGAGAGATCTGACCGACCACAGACATCCCCCCTGGCCTCCCGAGTGGTTTCTTCAGCACGGCTTCCAGAGCCAAATTAAACGTTCACTCTATGTCTATAGACAAAAAGGGTTTTGACTAAACTCTGTGTTTTAGAGAGGGAGTTAAATGCCGTTAACTTTTTAGGGGTGGGTGAGAGGGATGACAAATAACAACTTGTCTGAATGTTTTACATTTCTCCCCACTGCCTCAGGAAGGTTCACAACGAGGTCATCCGTGATAAGGAGTAGACCTCCCAGCCGGACTGTCCCTCAGCCCCCAGAGGACACTCCACAGAGATATGCTAACTGGACTTGGAGACTGACTCACACTCCGGGGAAAAGCATGGAGCAGGGGTGCAGGGAGTGGGGCCAAGGTCCCAGGGACAGAAAGTCTAGGAGAGAGATTGGGGTGAGAATCCAATGCAATGACTGTGGCAGCTCAACATTCAAGGGAGGGGGAAGAAAGATGTGCAGCAGAGATGGTAAGCTCCAAAATTTGAGGCTTCGGCCGCTGGAAAGTCTTAGGGGCAGAGATAATAAAACAAAACAGACTTTGAGGGTTTACTACACACTAGACGCTTTATGCCTTTACTTACTTATTATCTCTTATTTATTACTTTGTGTAACTCTTATATAAATCTTATGAAAACAGAAACCCTCACATAGCCATTTTACAGATGAGAAAAGTGACATTTTGAGAGGATAGCTAAGGATAGCTAGTAAGTAAAGGAGCTGGGACCTAAATCAAAGCCTTTCTAACCAGAGTACACACTCTTTTCTTTTTCCAGGGTAATTTTTTTAATTTTTATAAGTTCTGGGATACATGTGCAAAAGGTACAGGTTTGTTACATAGGTATATGTGTGCCATAGTGGTTTGCTGCACCTATCAACCTGTCATCTAGGTTTTAAGCCCTGCATTCATTAGCTATTTGTCCTGATGCTCTCCTTTCCCTCCTCACACCAGACAGGCCTTGGTGTGTGTTGTTCCCCTCCCTGTGTCCATGTGTTCTCATTGTTCAGCTCCCACTTATGAGTGAGAACATGTGGTGTTTGGTTTTCTATTCCTGTGTTAGTTTGCTGAGGATGATGGCTTCCAGCTTCATCCATATCCCTGCAAAGAACATGATCTCATTTCTTCTTATGGCTGCATAGTATTCCGTGGTATATATATACCATATTTTCTTTATCCAGTCTATCATTGATGGGCATTTGGGTTGGTTCCATGTCTTTGCTATTGTAAATAGGAGTGCACACTCTTGACCACTACACTGGAGCACCAGGCCCTAGAAATAGTGACTATGTTCATTAACCAATTAGAAACTAGTATGTGGAGGGTATTGGGAGCAGGTTTAAGACTCTGAAAGATAGTCTGGCTTCATTTTAACCGGGGAATTAATCATCCATTCCATGCAGCACCATTTTCAGAAAAGGCATTCCCTGGCGCTCACCCTAAGTGTTTGTATTCTATGGCTAGATAAGCCAGTGTATAACCACTCCTTTTTTCACACTTCTTCCAGCAAAAACACAAAAGAGCATGGTGAGCTGAGCTTATACTCCTTACCAGAGGCCTCTGATGTCCCATCTGTTAGTAGGATACCAATCCATGGCTCCTCACTTTCTAGGAGTCTCGGAGGAGACAGTGGACCCTGGAGACACCCAGGACACAAAACCAGAGCAAGATGAAGAAGCTCCATTCACCTCTCCCCTCATTCTTGCCCAGAAATTTGCTCTATCGTCCCCATTTTTTGCCCTATCCAAATTACCCACCACAATTAGACAAAAGGCCTCAAGAGGTCTGCAGAGGGGCAGGATGAGGGAAGGGGTCAGCTTTTCTCCTTCAGTTAATTGTTTTGTGATTACTATAGACTTGGTCTAGTCAGGAAGAATCCGTCACTCTCAGCAGGCAGTGGGTGGGGAGAGGTACCAGCCGACTTAGAAGTATATATGGAATGTATTAAACCGTGGTGCAAAAAGAAAGGCCTGAGAGGTTAAACCAAAGAGGGAGATGCAGTTGCACAAAGTTAGGGGATTGAAAGAGTCCCCAAGGTACCAGAAGGTCCAACATAGTAAGAATTTTAAGAGGTGATAAAGGTAACTTGCTGTCAGAAGAGGCAGATATTACTAAAGAAACAAGTGAAATTGATTCCTTTCTCACGCCACCATAAAGGTGAATGGCTACCAGATGGTCAGACAGAAATACCTGTCCACAGGCTGCCGGAGAGAAAAATAAATGCAAGAAGAAATCAGATCCTCCTCTGAGCAGGTGAGCAGGAAATTAAAATATCTGTACACTGACCACAAAGCAAGACCACACATGGTCGTCAAGAGGCTGTTCAGAAGACAGCAGGAGTGGAAGTTAGCGTCTATCCTGTCTGCCGCCCCACACGCAGAGAGCCTAGTCACAAACCTCCCAGTATCAGAGGGAAAAGCCTTTGGAGAAAACCCAGCAGAACCAACAGGAATAAAGATGGGACAGCAGAGACCCAGGCCACTGTGGGAAAACCGAGCTCACATCCTAGAAGAGTCATTGGTCCAAGTAACAATTCCTTGAGCACGTGTTATGTGCCTGGCCCTCGGCCGGGAGCTTTTTCAGTGTTTTTCTAAGTGTAGGCAGTTTCCGAAATGGCTCTCAGTGATTCTTGCCTCCCATGTAATCCCTTCC
This sequence comes from Rhinopithecus roxellana, assembly GCF_007565055.1. Lineage (NCBI taxonomy): Eukaryota > Metazoa > Chordata > Mammalia > Primates > Cercopithecidae > Rhinopithecus > Rhinopithecus roxellana. The sequence continues at coordinate 84,235,320 of NC_044565.1, forward strand.
TCTAAGTGTGGGCTGGACTTAGGGACTTGGTTCTAATGAATAGAATATGTTAAGAGTGATGGGGTGTCACTTACTCCCATCAAAAAATCTCCCTGGATTTGTGCTTCATAGACTCCCATCTCTCCACTCCAGCATGCCTTTCAGATTCTGGGCATCGGTGAGCAAATCTTCTTCCTCTCTTTGAATAATCATCTTTTCTGTGGGCTTGTTGCTACATTTCTCCCAGAAGACACCCACATACACACACACACACAGCATGCACGCACACCATCACACTAGGAGGAGGAGGGAGCTCAGCCTCCTCTTGCCATTGTCCTGCTCCTTCCCAATCAATCTGCCAACCACAAATTAGCATTACACAGGCATTTACAGTGCAGCCTCCAGGGATAGATAGAAGCTGCTAATCCTTAAGAAGGAGCGCTGGTACAATAGCAAGTGGCCTGCAGCCTCATCTCCGCTCACGGGGGGGGGGGGGGGGGGGGGGGGGGGGGTGTTCCTGTGCAGCGCATCTTGCTCCTTTGTGAGCTGGCCAAGTCAACCACAGATGGTGGAGTCACTGGGCCTTGGGCAAAGAGGAGACACTGGAAATCTAAGGATCACCAAGCTTTGCAAATGCCCGCATGACACGCTGTTCACTGTTCGATGACTCTATTTATCCTCAGCAGATGATTCTCTTGGAATGGATTCCTTCTCAGAGCTTCCAGCCTGATCTTTTGTCAGTGCACCCTTCCATTTTTCATTTCTACTGGTTAACATTAATGAATGGCTCCAACTGGGACCAATCCAGGGCATGAAATCCCCTGGGGGGTCAAGTCTGTAGTTCCCACCTGCTCCACCCTCTCAGCAACTTGGATTAACAAAGCTGGGGTTTGTTTTGTTTTACTTTTCTTAAGGGATTGATTTGGCCCTCTGAAGTATGATTGAAATTCCTGATCCCAAAGGAAGGCAGCCCTGGCTAGGTTCCCAGGGTCCTTTCTATCCCCAGGCACGGTCTTCAGGGCCCCCAGGGGCCTCTGATTGCAACTCTGCCTGCTGAAATCCCAAGGGCTGGCTCTTGCAGCAGCCTCCTCTGAGGCTCCCTGCTCAGCTCCTGGGCCCTTATCCTGCAGCTGGGTCTGGAAACCAGAGGAGCTTGCAAGAGGCAAAGCCTCTTATCACAAACATTTCCTGCCTATTCCCGCCTGACCCCACATACCATAGCCTTTCCCTGGCTAGTTGGGCCACCAACGCAGCCCTCACACAAAAGACTTGAAAGGCAGGGTCCCCAGAATTGTCTCTACTCCAGATTCTTCTCCATCCACACTGTCTCCTTTCTCTAGGGAGCTCACAGGCTCTTCCAGGCCACCCAAACGGTTCAGTCACTGAAAAGCATGGAAGGAATTCAGGTGGAACCTGCAAGAAAGAAGACAAAAGGCAGGTAGAATTTCTAGTTCAAATAGAAGATGTGACTCACAGCTGGAGTTAGGCCCACCTCCCCGAGGACCCCACTGTGCTATCTCTGACAAAGAGATGGAGACAGACTTGAGAGAAAGGCCTGCACACCTATGTGTGTGTGTGCATTTCCCTGGCATCCCCATGTTGTGGCATCCCCATGTGGTGCTGCAAGTGTGGCTGAACCCTGTATGGACTGTTGATGGTATGTGCTGAAGGTCTAGGAGACAGGGCCAGAGGGTCTAGCCAGCCCAACCCAGCTGTGCTCAGCAGGTCACTAAATTCCACAGCCCCTCCCCCCTCCCCACACCTGGGGCACCCTAGTCCCACCCCTTCCCCCGGCCTACACTGGCCTTCTCTCTGCCTCCTGCCCCCAGCTCACTGTGTGGTCCAAGCCCTCTGCCACAAGAAGAGCCAGGGAGGGAGGGATGGGCCTGCATGTTTACAGTCAAGCATAACTGAGCCTTTATTTTAAATAAATAAAACTTTTAGCTAGTTTTTATTTTCCCTTTCTTTCCAAAAGCAGTTTTGTCCCTCCTCCTCCTCCTCATCATCATCATCATGGCTGAGCCTTTATCTGTGGGGCCACCCAGGGAGGGGCTGTGGGAGGAGGGAGGAACAGAGGCCAGACTGACCCTGATGCTTCACATCTTCTCAGGCCGTGCGAAGTTCTCTCTCTCTGTCTCTCTCTCTCTCTCATCCTCACAGAGCCTCAAGGTTATTAAGAATTCAGGGATGTCCAGGCCTCAGGAATAGAGACTAAACAGGAAGCCTGGGCTTCATCGTCAGCATATTGTCCATCTGTTCCCCCCAATCACAGGGTTGCCCACCCCCCATATGAAATTGCCATCCATCTGTCTTCCTCTTTGGTCTGTCATCTCTCTGTCTCCCCTACTGGACCCTCATCCATCTGCCCTTCCCATGGGACACTGTCTCTCAAGGTCTCTTTTGGGTTGTCATAAATCCGCCTTCCCCATGGGATGTTCCATCCGTCTGTTACCCCATCGACCTATCATTCCATCCGATCCCCTTGATCACCCTTTCTTGTCCATCTGTCTCCTCCCATAGGACTTACTTTTGCCCATCTGTTTCCCCGAATGGGGCCAGCAATAGTGAGTCTCTGAGGCATGGAAACAGTTGGGATTCTCTTCTAGTTTTGATCCCAGCAACCACAATAGTAGCTACCATCAATCAAGTGTCTATGTGCCATACACTCTACATACATTATTCCCTTTTGCCCTCCAACAGCCCCATATGTGCTTATTTCCCTATTTTACCAGAAGGAAACAGAGGCTCAGAAGGGTTAAGTGTCTTGCCCAAGGTCACACAGCTCCTAATGGGAGACACAGGGTAAAAACCGGCTCTGCCAGTATGGAGTAGGGGTGAGGACACAGTCTTCTCACTCCACCCCCAGAATGTAAGACTCCCCTTCCCCTGGCCTCTCTGCACATTTAATTTACACTTTGCTGCTGGATGTTTTCAGACTGATGAAGTTTCCTCCCTGCCCTGGCTCTGCACAAAAAAGTGAGGGAAGAAAAGCAGCCAGATGTGAGAGCATTTTGAAGGTCTTTTTGGGGGGATGGAGAGTGATGTTAAATAAACATCCAATGGTATTCTTTCTGCAAAACGATCCATTTTCATGGCACCCAGGAGTTCGTCCAAGGGTCTCTGGGTCACTGGGGAAAAGTATTCCGTGTGTTTTGGCTCCATATTCTTCCATTGGCCACAAAGAGCTAATTCTTCCAATTAATGAAATCAGCACCACTGATGGAGATGTACTGACAAATTATTTTCAAGATGAATATATTCACACCCATGGTGGGACTGATTGGCCTGAAGGATTTGGAGGCTACAGAGTGAAGGTCCCCCTGCCCACTGAAGACACTGAGGTCATTCATGGTGGCCAGGATGTTGGCCACCACCTCAAGGGACGCCTCTCTCCGCTGGAGCCATGGAGACTGGACTGGGTTGTCTGTGTGGAAGGGCTGCCTATCAATGGGCTTCTGTATGGCCTCAGCAGGTCCCCAGTACCCCCCACCCCCTACTGCCCCAGCCAAGTCCCCTTCAGGGCCTGGTCTGAAGGGCCTATTCAGCATTTAGGACTCCCTGATGGGAAGTGAAAGAGAGACAGACAGATGCTTCCGTGGAGCTGGGGAAAAGCTAGAAGCCTGGAAACAGGAAGGGAAGCTTGAAGCCACCAGGGAGGAGCCCAGAGAGAAGAAAAAAGGCAGGCCGGAGGTCCTATAGGATAAGAAAGAGAAGAGGGGAGGAGGGGAGGCTGTGGGGGGAAAGAGAGAGGGTGGGAGAAACAGAGGAGGGGGAGGAGGCCGGAAGGAGGCCTCCATGCCGAGGGAGAGATCCCAGTTGGGAGACAGACCAGAGCCAGAAAGCAGTGTGGGATTTTTTAAGCCACAGATTTAATTTCCTGATGATATTTTTTTCAGGCTGATATTCACAGCATTTTTCATTCCCCAAGCAGATCCGCCAGTCATGAAAAAGTGATCCAGAGTGAGCTGAGTGATGGGCCCAGTTTGAACCTGAACAGACCCATCAGGATAGCCCAAAGTCAAGGCAACATGTCCTCTCTTTTTCTAACCACTAGAGACTAAGGACAAATTTTGCTTCTGGCTGGTCTTGGAGGAGGGGGAAAGAACAGTTTCTAGGCAGCGCTGGTGAATAAGTGACAACGCAAATTCAAGGGCTAAAAGATCTCTGTTAATCATCTCTTTGGTTTCTGTTTTCCTGTGTGGGCCCTGACTGAATCAGTATTCTGAGCTTTGAGAGTTATAAATTAGGAGCTAAAGAAACCAAAGCCCAACTTTCTCCAGGGCATCTTATACCACTACCACCAAGCCATCTTTCTAAAGCCTTATTTTCCTGCTTAAAAATCCATCTGTGCAGCCCTATGCTTACCAAATAAAGTCTACACCCTTCAGCCAGAAAAGCAAGGCCCTCTAGAACCCAGCTGCTCCAAGTGTGGTCCAGCTGCCTTGGCATCACCAGGGGCCACGCCATGGACCTGCTGAATCACCAGGCAACCCTTGTGCGGTGACAGCACGAGAAGCCCTGCTCCTTACCGCTTCTGACCTACTCCAGATAATCTCCTGCTGCTGCCATGGAGGAGGGCTACTTCCGCAGCAAACTGGAAGTGTAAAAGTCTTCAAATATACCTTTCGCTTATCCAGTTCCGAGTGCTGGTTTCTGACTTTCCTTCATCTTAAAGATGCTTCCCCTTGTACCCCTTTGAGGAAATCTCACCCACATTTTAAGACCCAACTCAAATGCCATCTCTTCCAAGGATCCTTCCCTTCTCACTGTCCCCTTTCCTTGCCAGAGGTTAGAACTTCCAAGGCAGTTTGTTTGAATCTCCCTTGGAGTGCTTTCCACCTTCTGTCTTGCATTTTGATTACTCATGTACTTATCAAGGGGCAGCATTGTATAGTGTTTTGCAGGGTTTCCTGGGTTCAAATCCTTGTCCCATGGCTTCCTAACAATAGCACCAAACAAGTGCTTAATCTCTTTGGACCTCAGTCTTCTCATCTGTAAAATGGGAGTAATAATGATACCTACTCATAGAAGTTCTAAGGATTTTTTAAATATATTTATCGAATACCTATGTGCCAAGCAATGGAGATACAAATGTGACCAAAACCATATAGTTCTGTTCTCATAGTGGATTATAGTGCTTGTACAGTGTTTAAAACACAGTGAGTGCTCAATACATTTTAGCTATTATTATGCCTTATCACATTCACCATACCCTGGGCATTTGTGTAAGGCAGGGAGTATATCTATAAAGATACATAGGTGTTATAGCCCCAACATCTAACACAGAGCTTGGCATATAGTGTGCACTCAAAAAGTGATTGTCAACTGACTGAGATGACCCAAAGAACAATGTTCTTAATTGCACAGGAAATGAGAGCTGTCATCCCTAAAGCTCAGTGTTTACCCAACATGGCAGTCTTCCCAAGGTTGACTGTTTTGTGCCCCTTTTCCTAGAACCATAATTTGTTTAATCAATGATTGCTGTTGTTTTTCTAATAATCATTGGTTAAAAGTTCTGTTTCCTCAGTGTGATTTCCATGCTGTCCTCTCATTGGTTTCTTTCTGTGTCCCACTCCCTGCTTCCCCTCTGAAAGCTCAATGTTATGTTTTGGGGTGGGTTTTTAGGGGAGCAAGTGAAATATTTCAACTGTACATAGTATTTATTTTATTTTTAACTTCTTTGTATAACTTAATCAATTGTCTCATTAACATTCTTTTGACTCCCCCAAAAAATGGTTTCTTAAAATTCTTATTTTGTGTTTTCATCTCCAGGGGAACACTTTGGCTGGGTTTTCTACCAAGAATGACACAATTCTTTCCATAGCTACATAGAGGTGGAATTTGAAAACCAAGAGACTTGTATTGGTCCAGCTCTATTGCCTTAGTCCTACGCCCCAAAGAATTCCTCATACACACAAGACCCCAACTCTCCCACTGGCCACATTTCGCAATGCTGCCTCTATTAAAAACGTTCTCTTTCTGCTTAAATCCTAATGGAAAGTGAAATAAATACCATTTAAAAAGCTCTTTCAAGATGAGGGTCATTCCAGAGTCCAGTTGCCTTGAATTACAATGATCCCTGACATATCACTGTTTCCTTCAGACTCAGTTATCGTATTTTTTTATTTCAATCAACAAGCATTTTAAATTTCCTTTCGCATTTCCTTGTGGTGACCTGGTTTTGTTTATTTCTCCTCTCATTTTTTCAAGATGGGGTCTCACTCTGTCGTCCAGACTGGAGTACAGTGACGCAATCAGAGCTCACTGCAGCCTTGAATCCTGAGATCAAGCGATCCTCCCACCTCAGCCACTCAAGTAGTTGGGATTGCAGGTGCAGACCACCATGCCTGCTTCTGGTTTGGTTTAGAGGCAATTCAAATATCATACGTCTCCTATAGTTCTGTCCCATCTACAATTTGCATGTCTCAATCTTCTTTTTTGTTATCCACAGGCAAAATATTATTCAGTGCAAGCTCGCTCCACCCTGGATAGGAAAAGATTTTCCCCTGTATTGCCTTAGCTTTAAGAAAGGCGGAAAAAGACAAGTAAAGTCACTTGTTTGGGATTTCAAGGAACAGGGAAAAAATGGAACCTCTGGCAAGTGGGAATGTGATCTACATGGGAAAATCTCTGAGAAGACACCTGTTCTTCCATTGGTCTTTGTCTCTGAGGCTCCTGGAGCTGCAGCCTCATAGGAGTGGCTCCTTGTTGGAAACTGGGGCAAAAAAGTACAGCACTGGTAAGGACAGAGGGCTCTGTCTGTGGAAAAGGGACAATCGGTGAACTTTCGAGCCAGGGGCAGGGGCAAGGTTTCCAGTGTGAGCTAGACGTCTGGAAACTCAATCTCACCTAGAGTATCAGTTACCTCACAGACTCAAACCCTCTCCTGCGTAAAGGGTGGCAGTAGCGGGGCGGGCCTCTGACATGAAACCCTCTGTTCATTTCTTAATTAACTCTAAGAAATGTGCATCAGAATCTCTTAGAAAGGGAAGTTGTTCTGCCCGGTAGAAGGACAGAGGTTTCATCAAGATAGGAGTTTGAGTACGACAAAACTATCAAGAGCTTCCCATGTCTGCCTTGGCCCAGAGAATTAGACATCAGTGGGGTCACTCTTTAGATCATGGGACCATTGCTCCCTGCCAAATTTCTGCTCAGCGCTTGTTTTCCAAAGAGAATCGTAAGAGTTACCCTTGCCCTGCCTACTGTTTTGATATCAAATGTCCTTGGTACTCGAGCATGAAAATATGAGGAACTCTCAGATCCTGATTCTACACACTCTGGCAATTCCAGATAAGCACCTGAATTACAGAATCCTATTTAACATCTGGGTGTGAATTCTCTCCCCATTCACTCTGAGCCTGCCACCAGACTAGCCCTCTCTAAGCCTTCATTCATGTATTCTCCATCAGCATTTAGTATAAACCTATCAGTATGCTTGACACTACACTAGGGACTTGAGGTACAAACAGGCCCAAGACATTATCTGTGCCCTCAAAGGGTTTATTTTCTAGCAGAGAATACAAATGTATGGATTAATAATAGCAGCTACTGTTCATTGAGCCCTTATGAAATGCTTTTTCTTTTAGTGACAACATCTCACTATGATACCCAAGCTGGAAAGCAATGACCATACAAAGGCGTGATCATAGTTCACTATACCCTCAAACTGCTTGGCTCAAGCAACCCTCCTGTGTCAGCCTCTTGAGTAGCTGGGACTACAGGCACACACCACTGCACCCTGCATATGATATGCTTTTGATAAACATTGAGCTAAATAGTTGTAGTAGACAGCCTCTAAAATAGCCCACAATGATCTTCTCCTGAAATTCACATGCTTGTGTAGGGCCCTTCCACATTGACTAGGGCTTATCCAAAAATAATAGGATCTATGGAAATAACAGTACATGACTTCTGAGGCCAGGACATAAATGACAATGCAGCTTCCACCTTGCTGTCTCTTGGATCATTCACTGTAGGGGACTCCAGATGCCATGTGGTGAAGATACTCAGGAAGCTCTATCCTGTGGGAAGGTCCACATGGAGAGGAACTGAGACTGCCCACCAATAGCCAACGAGGAATTGAAACCTTCTGCCCATAGCCATGTGATTGAGTCATCTTGGAAACAGTGCCTCCAGCCACAGACAAGCCTTCAAATAACTGTAGTCCCATCTAACATCACAACTGCATCCTCATGAGGCAGAACCACCCAGCTAAGCTGCTCCCAAATTCCTGACCCACAGACAGAAAACCATGTTTATTATTGGTTTAAGCCACTAGATTTTACGGTAATTTGCCATGTAGCAATAGGTAACTAACACAGAGCTTTGTGTTCATTTTCTATTGACTCTTCAGGCCAGTCCTAGTGGGTATTTATTATTATCCCAACTTTACAAATGAGGACACTGAGATTTAGAAAGGTTATAGCAAGAGGCAAAGTCACAGCTAAATAGCTAAGTCTTCTGAACTTCAAACTCTGTGTCTTTAGCCTCTATGTAATAAAATGATTTTGGCGCAAATGCAGAAGTCTATACAGGGAACAAAACGTCACAGCGGGAGTAGTGAACTCCAACTGGAAAGTCTGGACCTGGAGGGGAGGAGGAGGCAGGGAAGACTTGTTAGAGGGTATCAGACTTGCAGTAAAAAGGAAGGATGAGCAGATGTTCACCAGGTGGGCAGCAAGGAAAGGGATTCCAGATGAAGCAGCATGAGCAGGGTCATGGAGGCACCAAATAGCCTGTGTTCAGAACCTCTGAAGTTTCCAGACCTGGAAGAACTGAGGCTTTGTGGCTTGTACATAAGGGGATACTCTTGGTTCTTGCCCAAGGTCTATTCTTGCAGTCACAGGACAGAACCCTGTGCCCCCCAAATAATTAGCACATTTCCTACAAACTGCTGTCCCAGTCTCTTCTCTTGATTAACTTAAATCCCCATTCACTCCCCATTTCTTTCCTAGGTCAGTTCTTTTTTTTTTTTTTTAAGATGGAGTCTCACTCTGTTGCCAGGCTAGAGTACAATGGCGTGATCTCAGCTCACTGCAACCTCCGCCTCTTGGGTTCAAGCGATTCTTCTGCCTCAGTCTCCCAAATAGCTGGGACTACAGGCACGTGCCACCACATCCAGCTAATTTTTGTATTTTTAGTAGACACAGGGTTTCACTATGTTGGCCAGGTTGGTCTCGATCTCTTGACCTTGTGATCTGCCTGCCTTGGCCTCCCAAAGTGCTGGGATTACAGGGATGAGCCACCGTGCCTGGCCAGTCAGTTCTCTTTTAAAGACCCAGCTCCCTGGCATCCCCATCATGCATACTACTGTTCTTCTTGGCAGGCAACTCTTGCTCCTTACAAAAATGTGGTTGTGATGCTTATATTTGAATTCATAACATCTCTTTTCTACTGCAAAATACCATGTAAACTTTACTTTCTTCTTTAGCAGGGTCACAAGAATGGCAAATTAGGGAGATTCATGGGACCAAGTGTATTGGATTATAGAAAGGTGCTTTTAACTTTTATGTGGTTGGTGTAAAAGTAATTGCAGTTTTTGCCATTACTTTCTTGGAAAATAAACAATTACTTTTGCACTAACCTAATACCTTTTCTCATAGCAGCCTTCTGGATCCTTGGTGGATTATAAATTAGAGATGCACAATACAAGGAATTAGTAGCTAGTTTAATAACAGTATCCACACCCCAAAAATATTGACCATGGGTTGATGTCAAGGTCTAGAGGACAATCTATACTGGCATGACCAACGGTTCTGCCCTCAGCCCTCTCCCAGGCAACATCTTTTAAACCAATAACTTGAATGAAGATATAGAAAGTAGGTTTATCAAATTACCTAATGGTTAAAACAGGTAGGTAGCAACCCCATGAGATGGCAGAACTAAAACTGTCTCCCAAAAGGCTAACATGAGTCAAGTCTTACCAAGACATCTTTACCTGACATGTAAAGTCCTTCACTTGAGTTCCAAAAGTAACTGCACAGATACACAATGAAGATTTCTGACTCAGGGTAACTGTAAAAGGGAAGAACATTAAAGAGTTTTAGCTCTAGTTGAATGGAAGCGAAGACACAGCCTGCGCTAGGGGAGAGGAGGAGGGACAGTTGGATTCTGAAGGTTTACTGCTGAGATTCGACAGCCTCACCACCAACCCTGGGCTGTATTTAGTAACTCGCACTCTACTCCATAAATGTGTTTGGGTTTCCAGCCCCCTCCCCGTGGCCCTCACCCCAGACTGAGCCAGGAGCCCTTAGAAGGTAATGAGAACACTGAGAGCTTGCAGTCTGGGAAGAGCTTGGAAACGAGAGCGCTCAGAGCCTCTCCCTGAGCGGCCCTATCCCTGCTGATAAGGCTGAGAGCAAAGCTGGCTGACAAGTGATTGGAAACAGGAGTTCCCAAACCCTTTAACTCTTTCCTACCCTGCTCGTGCGCTGGAGTCTCCATCTCCCTTGGCTTCCTCCTCTCTGTATCAGGGCTCTCTTCTCCCTCTACCAGGCTTTCCATCTACTCCGCCTTTTTGTCCTGATGAGTACTGAATGCTGTCCTTCTGCCTGAAAAGTAGTCACTTTCACCATCAAAGATGCAGGCTGCCCAGACAAGTCAACCAGGGAGTCTCCCTCTGGTCCAGACCCTACCAAGCTCACTTAGACAACCACACCTGTTGCCGGGCACGGTGGCTCAAGCCTGTAATCCCAGCACCTTGGGAGGCCAAGACGGGCGGATCACGAGGTCAGGAGATTGAGACCATCCTGGCTAACATGGTGAAACCCTGTCTCTACTAAAAAAATACAAAAAACTAGCCGGGCGAGGTGGCGGGCGTCTGTAGTCCCAGTTACTGGGGAGGCTGAGGCAGGAGAATGGCGTAAACCCGGGAGGCGGAGCTTGCAGTGAGCCGAGATCCGGCCACTGCACTCCAGTCCCGGTGACAGAGCGAGACTCCGTCTCAAAAAAAAAAAAAAAAAAAAAAAAAAAAAGACAACCACACCTGTGCTTGTCCAGAGCTGCTGTTCAGCAAGCAGCAGGAACCTACCAGGGGAATGTTGGTCCTGTTTGGTGTCTGGGGTTTCTGGGAGCGGAGACCCCAAGGCAAGTCACAGAAACCTAAGCCCAGAGCCATTCTCAGCTGCCCCTGCTGGCTGGGGAACCCTATCAAAGGACTTCAGGGGTCACCCCCCTAAGCCAGACCTGACTTTGCTAGGTGATCCTAAAGGCCCTCCATTCACTTAGCTATTGCCTGCTTCGTGGACAGGCCTCTTACAGGCATGGATGACGAGGGGTCTGTCTGTGACAGTGGCCAGCATGACTGAAGCTAAGAGGTAAGCTTCCCTCCTTACCCTAGGGATGGGCACTAAGGAAAAGCCAGGCTTAAGAGCCACAGTAATTAAGTGTAAAAGAAGCTTCCTTCAGTAGAATGGAATTCAGATAAAATGCCATTATCATGCAAAGCAGCTTTGCACCTAAAAGCCCTTACTCAAACAGGCAGTTTAATTAAATCCCTAATCTCCTCTGGCCTATTTGACCCCTTCTCTCCTCCTCTTATCCCCTTACCACTCCCACCCGCTGCCTCAACCACACCCTCACCTTCAAGATTCCATTTAAAACACCCCACCTGTAAGTGTGCAAAATCTACCCAAAAAAGGTACTTTTGGGGTCCTCTTTAGAGTTTTGTTGCTGTGTCTTAGGGGTTAGCTCCCTGAGGCTCAGACAGCTCTGACTTGGGTGCTGGATGCTGGCAGCAAGAGTGAGCATGATGATGGTGATTCCCACAATGGCCGTGGTCAAATGAAGTGAGGGGGAGTCAGCACTCTCACCCACTGATTCCTGCTCAGCCCCAGGAGGCTGATGCCCATTTATAACCCACCCCATGCCATGAAAAGTCTGCAGTCTCCCTCTCCACAGTAAGTGTGAGGCAGCCCTAACAGGCTTGGATGTTAGGACTCTGCTGTTAAACCAGAAGGGACAGGGATGGAGAAATTGACCTGTCTGTGGGCATCTCCATTTCTGAGGCTGCACTGGTGGCTGCTCTGAACCCTAGGAGGGATGCTAAACCTGTTAGTAAGATTTGCAGGGAAAAGCCTGCAGCTATGATCTGGAGTAGACTACCTGCTGTAGGTAGTGAGAGAGGCTAAGAGAAGGAAGACTGGAATGGGGTGGGAGGGTGACGAGGCTGAAGTGCACTGATAAAGAAAAACCTAATAGTACCTTCTGACATCTGCAAAGTGCTTTATAAGTTTGTGCCTTCGTTCAGGAAAAGAAAGAAAGAAAATCATGTATAGAATATGCCAGGTACCATGGCCTGCTTCTCTCAATTTGAACCTTGTAAAGTAAATCTCCCTCCCTCCCCACTCCACATACAGGAGAAAAAAACTGTGATGCAAGGAGGTGAAGTGACTTTCCCAGTGGCACACAGCTCATGACTGGCAGAGTGAGGATTCAAACACTGGCCTGCCTTCCTGAAAATCGATGCTCTTTCTGCTAAACCACAGATCACCCACAAGGATTACAGTGTTGGAGTTGGGATTAACCACCCAAGAATATTCATGGCATCATGGGCCAAACTCCATCTCTTCTCCCTCATGCAGCAAGAAAGTTTCCATCTCAAAACAAGCCATTTCCTCTGAGCAGCGGTCTAGGCAGGGATGAGAAAATCAGCCCTCAGTCCTGTGGATACAGGCCAAGAGAGCTGGGCTTGTGGAAGGCTTCTTGGGGTTCAAACCCAGGAGAATAAAGAGTCCCAGAGGAAACTTTTCTTTGCAGGAAAGAAGTGTCCGGGGCCGTGGTGGGGGAGGGGGCATCTGTAAGTCATAGACCTCTCCATTTTATACCTCATTCCTTTGGTGGGGGCAAGCAGTGGAGCCATCTCTATTTGGGAAACAGTGAAACTCAAATCACCATGAACCCTGCACTTTCTCTGTTAATTGTGTGAACTTCACTGTGCCTGGAGAATGCATGGACCTGCATTAGATGAAGTTATATTTCTGGAATATTACATATATATCTGTGCAATATATCAATTATATGGAATATATATATTGAATATATTACATATAATAATATATATGAATAACATATTTTCCTATATGTTATATATAATATAATCCTAATATATATTATAATGTATATTATATCTTCTATTTCCTTGTATTGTGGGTTTTCTTTGCAAAGAGTAGATACCCTTTCGGGAGGTTCCAATAAATCTTATGAGTAAATGACTGAAGCTGGCAGTGTTTGAGACGGCACATACCCATCCCCTGAGGGAACTCCTAAGCCTTTTGATTCTCCAGCCCTGAGCTGGTTCTCCCCAGCCAGCCCTGTCAATTTGGGGCCACCTCGCTCCAAGCCAGGTATTTCCAAAGGTCATCGACTTGGAATAACAGGTGCTACTGTTTTGACATCAGAAAGACAGCCTGGGACCAAAGAATCCTCCATAGCTTCAGGACTGATGTGGGTGGGTTAAGAAAGTTGGATTTTGGATGAGATCTGTTACAGGGTCCTTTGTCTGTCTTATAGCAAAGAAAACTGAGAAGAATTTTAAAAGGCTGCCTTGGCTTCCAGAATCCCTCTGGAAGCAGATGGCATGTCAACAGGTTCCAGGGCAGGCTTCAGAGGCCCCAGATCTGGGAGCCTTATTGGAATGTAATTAACCTAAGTGCTGGCTGTTAGGATGAAAAGGCAGGAATGCAATTATGGAAGGAGCATGAGGTGAGCTTTCATTGATTAACCTGTCCTGTCTGATTCCATTCCCTACTGAGGTGATTTTGGGGGCCCTCTGAGGGTTGCCCTGTGCCCTCAGGGTTATGAGAAAGGAAAACAATCACTGCAGAAAGTGAATACCTAAAACAGACTTCAGGAGGCCTGTGTGGACCCCCAAAATTGCCTGGAAAATGCACTTGTGCAAAATGCAAAGTGTACATTTTTGAGGAAGAGGCTGGACACTTATCACTTGCTTGAAGGGGTCTGCAGTCCCCAAAGGGTTAAGAATCTCTGTTCTAGAGGAGTGAAAGCTCAGCACAGTTGCTAGAGTAGGACCTCAGGAAAAGTTCCTTCAGTTTGCAACTTCAAATGGCCATAATCCATCTGAGTTCAGTTCTGGCTCTACCACTTACCAGCAAGTCACTTAGCCTCTCTGCGCCTCAGTTTCATCTGTAAAATGAGGGACATCCCAGGGTTCATAAGATAATTGAATGATATACAAATACAAAACATTTTTATTTTAGACAGAGTCTCACTCGGTCACCCAGGCTAGAGTGCAGTGGCACGATCTCGGCTCACTGCAACCTCTGCCTCTTGGGTTCAAGCAATTCTCCTGCTTCAGCTTCTGGAGTGGCTGGGATTATAGGTGCCTGCCACCACGCCCGGCTAATTTTTGTATTTTTAGTAGAGACGGGTTTCACTGTGTTGGCCAGGCTGGTCTCGAACTTCTGATATCAGGTGATCTGCCCGTCTCAGCCTCCCAAAACTGGGATTACAGGTGTGAGCCACCACGCTGGTCAAAACTCTTTTTATCCGTCTTGCTCTGTCACCAGGCTGGAGTGCAGTGGCATGATCTTGGCTCACTGCAACCTCCGCCTCCCAGGTTCAAGTGATTCTCCCACCTCACCCTCTTGAGTAGCTGGGATTACAGGTGCCCGTCACCAGGTGTGGCTAATTTTGGTATTTTTTAGTAGAGACGGGGTTTCACCATGTTGGCCAGGCTGGTCTCGAACTCCTGACCTCAGGTGATCTGCCTACCTCAGCCTCCCAAAGTGCTGGGATTACAGGCATGAGCCACCTTGCCTAGTCAAAACTCTTAACCCAACATCAAGCTCTTGGTAAGCACTCAATAAATGGAAGCCATTTTGATTATGATTATCAAAGTCTAGAATATAAAGTGGACTGTGTACATGTACTCTTCAGGAGCAGTCTTTTGGCCCCAAACTAGATTCTATGGGAATCCCCAGGTAAGATGCTCCTCCAAAATGAAGTGGAGCCGTGTGACCCAGGGTCTTTAAACATTGCTTTCTCAAACCCTCCCCCAGTAGGATACTTCTCCCCGAGAGGCACAGGGATCTGGCCACACTGGGAGATAAGCTTCTGGAAGTGGGGGCACATCAAGCATCTGGGTGGTACCAGTGCCTGGGCCTGACCTGGAGTCTTCACCAGCCTGCCCCTTTTGGGGAAGCTTCTGACCATTTTGATTACCAAAATCTTCCTGCCTTTTGGGATAATACATTCAAATGCCCCATTGAGACAGACTTCTGTATCTTTACAGGCCCCAGAATGAGACCAACCCAAGGCCCAGCATCTGCAGAATGTCCAAGGTGGAACCAGGAAGGAAAAACTAAACCACTCCTTTTCCCCTCTTGCCAACACACCCTTCTCTCCTCCCAGATCCTTGGAGCTCTCCGCCCTCAGAACCTACAAGCTGCCCAGTGGTCTTCCAGACCAGCCCCAATTGCTTCCAGCCTCCTTCCTCCAGCACACCCCTGCAGCCTTGGGCCAGTGATCCTATGCCAAAGCCTCCCCCACCTCTGGGCTCAGAAGCAGGTGTAATCCCAACTCCAGCAGGGAATTCCAGAGGTGAAGCTCACGGGAGAATCTTTAATCTTCAGTTCCCAGGAGAGAAGATACCCAAAGAGCAGGGAGCAGGAACCAGCTCCAGGCCATCCATTTGTTTATTCATCAATCATTCATTTATGCATTAATCATTCATTCCCCCCACCCATCAATCACTCATCTGCTTATTTATTCATTCAGTGTGTTTGTACCTTGTCCTTGCTTTGGTTACCGCAGATGTTGGTCCTCTCCTGCTTTGATCTGTCCCCTGTTTCTCTGGCAGTTGCACAGCAGAAGCCTTCTCATGTCCTTTGTTGGGTACTTGGCTGAGAGGCTGTCTCCCTCTCAGAGGTGCCTGAGGAAAGCCAAAGGGACAGTGCAGAGCTGTCTGCTGCCTGCAATTTCCCTTCCATTGCAAAATCCAGTCTTCTGGTCCACAGGTCAGTGGGAGAGATTGGGAGGGGCTGCAGAGGAGTCTCCAGGGCCAATCGAGGAATAATGGTCTGGACATCCTCACCATGTGCGAGCTCTGGCTGTTTAAAAAAAAAAAAAAAAACAATATGCTGATGCTTCTGGGAGAAAGGTGACTGTAGGAGACTCTAAGCCTCTGTGCCTTGTTGTGAGGCCTGAGCTCAGATCTTTGAGGGGGTCCAGGGAACATGGTATGGAAAAACCTGGGGATGGAGTTTCAGAGACCTAAGCTGTGAACCTTCTGACAGGTCTCCCGTCTTCCATCCTTCCATCTACCTGGCCCCGTAAAGTCTGTTCTCAGCCAGCAGCCAGAGATCCTTTAGTCAAAGACCATGTCCTACCTCTTCTCAAAACCCTGCCCTGACTTTCAGTTCTCTCAGAGCAAAAGCCAAGGCCCCACTTGATGGGGTCCCCCTCATCTCCCACTCACTCCCTCCATTCAGCCCCCATTGGCCCCATCCTTCCTGAACTCACCAGCCACACTCCTACCTTAGGGCTTTTGCTATAATTGTTTCTTCTGAAACAGGCTTGACCTGGATGACATGCTTGAAAATGACTCACTTTCTCAATTCCTTCAAGTCTTTGCTCAGCTGAAACCTTCCCCATGAGCCTACCATGACCCATCCTATTAAAAATTGCAAAGCACACAGGCGCACGCACACACACACACACAAACACACACACACACACCCACTCTCAACGCCCCTGCTCCTTAGCACTCATCATCTTCTAACATAATACATAATTTACTTATTATTTTTACCATTTATTATCTGTGCCTGCTCAAGTATAACTTCCAATAGGGCAGGGGTCTTTGTATGTTTTCTTCACTGATGTGTCCCGAGGGTGGGCCATCCCATGGATGCCTGGTATATAGCAAGAGCTAGTAAAACATTCCTTGGATGAAAGAATGAATGAGTTAATGGGCTGTAGGAAGCTCTGAGGATGAAGCTTGTGAAGCCACAGGCTGTGGAGTTGGGGCTTCTTGGGGGTAGAATTTAGGAGGCCCACAGTGGCTTCTATCAGCTGTGCTAAGGAGAGAGGAGCCAGGCAAATTGCCCGCTCCCAGCCTTCTCGGGGAGGAAAGGTAGGCAGCAGCGTTGGTGGGGATTGTGCTAACTCAAGATGCCAGCTCCATGCCGCTCTGGGGCTGGCCAGCACTCTGGATGTCATTAGCTGATTTGTTCTGCTCTGCAGAATGTACTTTTCATATTTAGGCAGAAAAAACAGCTTTCGATCCTTGTGCCCTTTCTTCTGTGAGCTGTAGCACATGGCCTGCTTATTATGAATTAATCCTCTAAAGAGCATGTTCATTATTCTAATTTGATTGTGCTTCGTTTCAGAAAATAACTAAACCCAGTGCGGAATAAACTCCAATGCTGATCGGTTTTCAAGACGTTAACCTAAGACAAAACACTGCTAGAGGGCAGCAGCAATTTGGAATCATTAAAGGGAACCCATGTCAATAATAAAAACAAAACTAAAATGCAGAATTAAATTAAGGAATAGGAAATTAAATTTGGGAATCTAATCTAAAATTGAGGCCTTATATGCACAGGCTTACCCTGGCTTGGCTCTTCACTCAGGAGTGCTCAGCAGAGGAGGTTCTGCAGAGGTTCCCACAACCAGGGAAGTGGCAGCCCCTCCTGGGTGACAGTTTGCTGCTCTGGGAAGAGAGATGTGGGCTGAAGTGGGAGAAAGGGGGCTTTCCTCCCACAGGGTCAACTGAGATGAAGACGAAAGCCACATTGTCACAGCTGCATCTGGACGGCTCGTCCTGAGCCCTGGTGACCGGTTCAGGAGAACTGCCTGCAGCCAAGAGTCCAAGCTGCCATTCACTAAGAGGAAGTACAGGAAATGAGGCAGATGGTGCTGAGTGGCTGCTGGCCTGAGATGCTGGGAGTGGTCAGCCCTGGGCAAAGAAGCCGCGCCAGCCCTCCTTCACCTTTGGGCCCTGGGCACCCTCCCACAGGTGACCCAGCTCAGGACAGAGGCTGAGGGAGTTTCCTCCTGCCTGGGCAATGGCCCCAAGCAGAGTCCTGGCCTCCCCACCACCACCGTGAGAGCCCAGTTCCAGATGGAGGAGCCCCAGACTCCAGCATCACCATGGCAGGTCAGGCCTGCCCCAGGCAAAATGAGAAAGGGAGGATGGGAAGGATGGGGGCTGGGGATGAGAAGAGAGCCAAATTATAAAGTGTCTGCAAGTCAGATGTACAGTCAGGGGCAGAGTTAGCACCTTGGCTCAGGCTTCATTATGTATTGATTTTCTAGACCCTGTCCCTGGGGTAGTCTCTCTTTTTTCTCTCCATATTTCTACCTCCTCTGGCTCTCTTCCTCTCTTTCTCCCACCTCCCTCCTCAAAGTGAAAAGAGATCAGCCTTCTGAGTCAGACAGACTGATTTGGAGCCACAGTTCTTCCTCTTACTTGGTACTAGAGCTTCAACAAACTATCTTGCCTTCCTTGACCTCAGTTTCCTCATATGCAATGCTAATAATATCTGCCTCCTTGGTTTGGGCTAAATGCAAGAAAGCACCTGGCACAGAGCAGGCACTCAGGCACTTCTGCTTTTTCATTCTGTTTCACCAGTGATTCTTTACACACCACTCTCTACACACACATGCACCCACGTGCACACGTGTGCACACACAGGCTCCGCAGGCTCCATCCTCTGCCAAAGGCCTTAGACTGTGTTTCTAGAGCACCACAAGTAGTTAGAAAAAAAAAAAGTCCAGTCAATCAAATGCAATCAACTGCTTGCTTTGATTCACAAAGGCAAACATTCAAACAGACAGCCATATCCCAGTATCAAAGTGAAGTTTTCCATTGCCATTTTCATTTGGAGTTCTACATGGATAAATTAGCCACCTTAAAATAGATCTCTTTTTTGAAAAAAGAAGAGAATACAAACAAGCAAAAAAAAATAATAATCACTTGTTCTCATTTAATTCACATTTTGATCAAGAAACTGATGCACAAAATTGAAGCCACAATGTTGATTGGTCAGTTAAACAGTGATTGCGTCTAAAACTATTCAAGATGGAGACCACAAGGACAAAAAAGGCTAAGAGTTCTGTCTTGAATTCCCTGGCTACTTTGCTAACTGCCTGCAGACAGCATGCTAGTCTCTTGCCTGTCTCCTGATTTATACCCATAAATTTATACCCATAAATAAGGCACTGTGTGGCACAACCAATCTCGGTTCTCCCAGAACAAACCCAGAAACCTCAGAGCAGCCACCTGGTGTGGATCCAAAATCCATGGAAGATCCACCTTCAATGTCAATGGAAAGGAAGCAGGAGAGCCACACCCTGGCCTGAGGCTACTAGGGAGAAGGAAGGGTTACCCTGAAGGTGAGGACCAGGGCCAGGTAAGCCACAAGGTTGGCCTACACTTGGGTCCGGGGCAAATACTGGAAAATGACCCCTCAGCCTTTAAAAGTTAAAAAGGTATGCAAATTTCTTAGACACATAAAACTCTTAACAGAAGACTTATCCAGGGAGCCCCACCTGTTGAGGAGCTCAGTTGATGGGGGGTTAATTTCTAGAAGTCTGGAGTAAGTGTGGTCAGTTAAATGGTATTATGGACCGACCGCACGTTTCTATCCCCCGAAATTCATATGTTGAAACCCTAATTCCAAATAGGATGATATTAGGAGGTGGGGCCTTTGGGAGGTAATTCGGTTTAAATGAGGTCATGAGGATAGAGCTCCCATGATGGCATTAGTGACCTTACAAGAAGAGAAAGAGACTAGAGTCATTTGAGGACACAGAGAAAAGACAGCCATCTGTTTTCTCTCCAGGAAAAGGACCCTCACCATCTGGAGGTGCTGGTGCCTTGATCTTGGACTTCCCAGCTTCCAAAACTGTGAGAAACAAGTGTTTGTTGTTCAAACCACCCAGTTTATGGTATTCTGTTGTAGCAGCCTGAACTGATAAAGACACATGGTTTCTGTATTTCTGATCTTCAGTGAAAACCTCCGTTTCCAGAATATGAAACTGCCTGCCTGGGAGGGCTTTTGTGTGGAGGCAGTTTCCCCATTTTACCATGAAGCCTCAAGTCATGTCTACCCAACAGAAGAGTTTTCAAGGTGGCTACACTTGAGAGGGAAACTAATTTGTTTCCCTAAAACAACTAAATTCCCTTCCATATTAAGTCCGTATACCTTGAGTTTGTGCAACCCATCCAACCAGGGATACTTTCCCCATTGGTAACTCTAATATTATTGCTGATAACACTAGTGAAAATAGTCAACATTCATTGAGAGCTTACTTGATGCCACACATTTGTTCTAAGTGTTTCATAAGAATTATTTCATTTAATCCTTACAACAACCATATGAGGCAGACATTATTGTCCCCATTCTATAGATGAGGCAACTGAGGCCCAGAAAGCAGAGCAGCTAGCCCATTATAACAACAAAACACAGCAGCACTGGGGTTTGAACCTAGGCGATGCCCCAGATTCTGGAGTCTCCTCACCATTAAACAGTACTCCCTGTTGGTCACCAGCTCCCCTCATCCACACATCTATCCATAGTGACCCTAAATATAGGCCACATGGAAAAGAGAGTTCACCATGCCTTTGGGAACTCATATCTGGAAGGCAGGCTTGTGTTTACAAAATGCCTTCCCATGGCTTTTCTCCCCTGGTCCTTGTGGAACATGGTGGCTAGGTCTTCAAGGTCATCCTTGCCTTTCAGCAAATGCTGTGTCCTGGGCTCTGTGGGGTGTATGGTATAGAGACAAGACCATGCTTTATTCTATCTCATGGATTAGCTTCTCACAGCCCATAAGGGCAACAGAAGCTTGGCACCCAGCAGAACATTCCTGGAGGAAACAGCCTTGTCAGTGTGCAGGTACTCATTTAAATTCCAGACCCTGGTTTTTAAGACATACATCTGCAGTGGGCATATGTAGTGATAGATGAAAACAGAAATGGTTTTCCACTGTTTCTGTATATTAGATTTGACCTACTATCGAAAGAGCAAAGAAAGAGTGGAAAATTAAAGGTGATTTGATATTAGCCTCCTATTCATATTAGAAAAAGTAACTGCTCTTGCGGTTTTCCTCACAGAGGTGTCTTTATTCATTTGACATGCCTTTAATAACTAATTCTAGTTGTCTGGTTGCCAAGAAAGATTTCCTACGGGCAGACTTGAAAGTGACTCGAAACTCTTTGCATGCCCGGCTTCAAATGATCCCAGAACAGCAAACATTCAGCTTCCCTCCAGACTTCTGAAGTGTGGGAATAACATGAAAGAATGAACAAGAATCATTCTGCAGCCTGCCTATGCTATGAGCAGAGCTGTCTGGCAGAGGTTATGGCTCTGTCTACATGGACCAGGCATAGTGAGATTTGGAAATAATCTCATGCATTTGATCCATGGAGTCAGCCAAACCAAATGATTTATTTCAAGAAAATAAATCTACTTTGGGGCCAGAATGGTGTAGGTCAGTCATAAACAGACTGAGCTTTCCTCTCTCTGCATAGACCTGGAGTGGGCAGAGAAAGGCTGGGAAAACCACCACAATTGTTCTCATAGGGTCACCACCAAATAACTCATGCTGTGAATATGTACATATATTCACTACAATGGTCATTCATCTACTTATGGCAGGCTAAGTGGATGACATACATACATAAACTAATTCTCGCAAGAATCCTACTTATGAGGTAAGAGTATCATTATTCCCATTTTACAAATGGGAAAACTGAGCCTCTGAGATGTTCAATAATTTGCCCAGGACTCACAGTTTTGGAAGTAGAAGTTGGCTAGTGTTCATCAGACATTTCTTTTTTTCCTCGTGGGCACACAACAAGATGCCACTTTCCCTCCTGTGAAGTTAGATGCAGCCATCTGACTGAATTCTGACCCATAGAAAGTGGATAGAAGTGACATACGTCATTTCCAGTTCCTGCCCATACATGATTCTCTCTTTTCCTATTCAATGACTGAATGGAGAGGATTCTGAGGACTTAGAAAGGATAGAACCTGAATATGGAAGAATACAGGATTCTAACCAACTGCTTTGAGCAGAGCCCCTTCATCAGCCTGCATTGGACGGTGACATGAGCTAGAAATAACCTATTGTGTTAAGCCACTGAAATGTGATGATGGTTGGTTCCAGCTGAAAACCTAAACTGATTATTAATGCAACTCATAAGCTGCTTCCAAACCCAAAAACTCTAACATTCATGCTCTTAACCTTTTCTCTTGTCTGTAACCACACGGCGTCTCATCAACTTATCCCGGGGACATTAGGAGATGTCCCCTTTTTTTGAGTATCAGTTTCCTTTCTGCTCTAGAGGTCCTAATGTGGTGGTGTTTTTGCTTTTCGCTTTTCTACCTAAGCAGACACATTTCTGTTGTTGTTGCTTTTTTTTTTTTTTTTTTTTAAGAATCTGCTAAAAGCTACACCTCCTATTTCTTGGTTAATCTATCCCCATCGTGGGGCTCTGCATATTCAAGTTGTCTTTGATTTCTCCACTGCTATGTTATTAGTAACATCTGATCAGTTACTTGTATCTCTTCCATCCTTGTCCTTCACGCTATTGCCCCTTATCAGTCTCACCTGGTTTAATCACAGCACTCTCCAAACTTGCCTCTTCTCCTCCTGCCCATCATCCCATTGACTCCAAAAGGACCTTCCTAAAACAGAGCTGGTCCCAGTATCCCCAGCATCAAATTTTTTCATGTAAAGTCTATCAATATCATAATGCAAATACCCTGTAATCAAGCAATTCCACTTATATGAATTTATAGATACATGCACAAAATGATGTACATACAAACATATTCACTCCATCATTGTTTGAAGTGGCAAAAGATTGGAAACACCAAATATGCATCAGTAGAGTGTTGTTACATCAACTATAGAATGCAATGAGCTCCACCTAAAAATCTCCAAGATTGGCCGGGCGCGGTGGCTCACGCCTGTAATCCCAGCACTTTGGGAGTCTGAGGCGGGCGGATCACGAGGTCAGGAAATCGAGAACATCCTGGCTAATGCACTGAAACCCCGTCTCTACTAAAAATACAAAAAAGAAAATTAGCCAGGCATGGTGGCGGGCGCCTGTAGTCCCAGCTACTCAGGAGGCTGAGGTAGGAGAATGGCGTGAACCTGGGAGGCAGAGCTTGCAGTGAGCCCAGATCGTGCCACTGCACTCCAGCCTGGGCGACAGAGCAAGACTCTGTCTCAAAAAAAAAAAGTCTCCAAGATTTATGGTTAAGCATAATGTGCAAGGTACAGGACATTGTATGTAACATACTAATATTGGTGTTTAAAAAGTAACAGGGAGATATATTTACATATATGTTTACAAAGACATGGAATACCTTTGAAAGAATGCACAAGAAACTGGTAATAACAGCTGCTTCTGGAAAGGGAACTGAGTGTCTAGGGCTCAGGGATGAGAAGGAGAAACACTTTTCAGTGAATATACATTTGTGTTGTTTGAAGACTTTATGTATGTATTAACTTTAAAAAAAATAAAATAAAACTGTGCTTCCTAGTGCTTATTTGATGAAATCCAAATCCTGCAGGAAGAAAGAAGACTCTTCAAGTTCTGGCTCCAACACGTTTTTTCTGCTTGCTCTCTCACTCGACCGCACTGTTTTCTGAACATTCCTGGTACTCCCTCATCTCTGTGCCTTTGTTTAGGTCTCTCCCTCCTCTGGAAAGTCCCGTCCCTATTCAGCAGAAACTAATCCATGTTATCTCCTTCATTTTCTTTTTAACTCTATATGATGGCCCTTCTTCCCAGTTTTCTCTGCACGAGAGATGCATCTTTCTTTCCTGCAAGATGATATGTTGTCTTACACATTGAAAGTGTTCAAAATGTGGCTGTGCCTTGAACCAAAGCTATAATCCCACATGTCTCAGCAACAACTTCTAGAAATGGCTGGGAAGGGGGAAAGGGATGGGCTCACCCTTCCCCACAAAGAAGGAGTCAGATCTAAAATCTATCCCATTAGGTCGGGGGCTGGACTAAGTAAGTAATATATCTCAGCCTGGGATACTGGAACATTCTGCAAGAATGAACCTCCTTCCTCTGGTTCACTCCCAAGGCCACTTCCCCATCCCCAGTCTCTTTGCCCAAAGACCAACAAGTCAATGGTGCTGCTATGCTCGAGACTGAAATTGTCTCTTTGGCTTCAGGCTGACTGCATGATGCTTTCTGGGGAGAGAGACATCCATTGCCCTAGACCACAGTCTGGGGTTTAAACTCAGTTGTCACAATTATTTGAAGCCTATTAAGTTTATTTATGTTCCAAGGCAGGTCCACTAGAGAAGGACCATCATAGTCGTAAATATCAGGGCTGCTGTTCTCCAGACCTAGTTGTGCCTCTATGCCCCTCCCTTTCTCAGCGCTACCGGCCCTGCTTACAGACTGGAGCCAGGCGCTCTGATTCGGTGCAGTACCGATGCTCTGTTCAATCGATTCTGCTGGCCTAACTAGTCAACACACACTTCTGCACGTTCTGTGTAGTGGGAGTATGTCTGAACAAGACTCAGATATCCGTGGGAGTGATGGCATCTTCTAGTCCTGTCCATGTTAAATACATAAGGTTCAGGATCCAGGCTTTTGCCTCCAAGACTCATGGGGACCTAAGGACTGGCACTGAACCCTGGGCAGAGTTAGGGACCCTTCTAACTCAACTAGAAGTCTTTGAGAAAACAAAGGACTGATTGCATGTCTGCTGAAGATGCTTGCAGAGTTCTTGGCTGTGTGAGGGTTTCATCATTTTACCCATCGGTGTGGTGTAAAGGAGACCGCTTAGTCCTAAGAGCAGTGTTTTCCAAAGCATATGCCATTGTACACTGGTCTTGTAAAATGAAAAAGTAAAGATGATTGTGTGGTCAAAAAGTTTATGAAACACTGGATACTAGATCCTCGTCTGGGGAGATTCGTAGTGTACTTCGCATATTAGAGGGCCTGAGAAGTCCTGCCATAAAGAAAATTGTTTAACTCAGTGTGATCTAAACATGTTTCACAAAAGAATCCTTTTTTGGTGACATCGATGGGTATCCCTTGGTAGCAGTGTTGCATGAAGTAATTTTGGGGAAAGCTGCCCTTAGAAATGCGTATGTGTTTGTGTCCCTCACCCGCAGAACTTCCTGAGGCTTGGTCTAGGGGGAGGAACACGTCTCTAACTTCTGCCTCCCTGTCTTCCAGTTCTCAAGTCTCGAGCTGGCCAACATGCCTGCCCAGGTACAGGTGTTCTTCCTTTCTCCGCTGGCTGTTTCTTCTCTGCCCCCGCCCAGGACGTTGGAGCGAGGAAGAGGAAATGTCAGCTTCAACTTCAACCAACTGGCCCATTCCCCACCTACCTGTAGTTTCGCCCACAATCTGATTTCATATCTACCGTTTCTCGTTTCTTGTTTTTAAAGAATGAGATTGAAAAATTGCTCTTTACCCTTCTTTCCAAGTTTACTTCTCCTAGGAAGCCTCACCTGCGAGCATGCACAGTTGGTTTAGGGCAGTGATTGTCAAATTGTGGTCCCTGGATCAGCAGCGACGCAACCGCATCACCTGGGAACTTGCTAGAATTGTAAATTCTCAGACTCCCACTGAATTAGACATTCTGGGGTAGAGCCCAGCAATTTTTGTTTTAACAAGCCCTCCAGGTGATTCTGATGCAAACCATTAGTCTAGGGTGTTGGAAATCTCTTTCACTGAGCAGGTTCTATTTTTCCTCATTCGTTTTCTGCATATATTTTTATTTATACCACACCAAATTCCGAAAAGGATGAGGACAACCAATACTGAAATACTTACGTGCTAGCACAATTAAAACAAATGTACAGATACTCTTCCTCCCGATAACTGCCCGGCTCACTCCCTCACCTCCTCCAGGTCTCAGAGAGGCCCTCCTTGATCATTTCCAAAATGTCAATCTCCTTTCACTGACCTCCTACTCCCTATCCTCCTCTACTTTATTTTTCTCCTTAGCATTGATTATTATGTAATATCTATATAATCTATACAATTTATTTTATTTTCTCTCTCCTCCCTTGAATATAAGCTCCATGGGGTCAGGGCTTTTCATCTATTTTGTTCCCTACTTCATCCCCAGCACTAGAATGATTCCTGCTTCAATACACATTTGTTCAATAGACGACCCTTATCATAAGGAGAAGAAGTCTGCTGTGGTGATGAAACATAGAATTTTACTCTGAGCTTCCCAGCAGTCAAAGAGTTACAAAGATCTCTTTATCAAATAACAGGAAATCAGAAAGTCCTTTTGGGAAAGGCAGAATCAGCCTAGACCCCCTTTTTGCCCTGTGTGCTCCCTGGGTGGGTAACAACTATTTCTGATAATGTCCCTGGGAGGCTCTGTGCTCATCTCAGAGCAGCCTGGAAGTCTCAACCAGCTTCTATCTCCACCGATTCAATCCCAGGGAAGTTTTTCTTTTTTCTCCAGTGAGAAATGGGCAGACTCCTCCCAAAGATGTCTGTGCCAAACTTGTCTCCTGGCAGGAGAAGCGAAAGGGCACACAAATTACAGGAAAGTTCTGCTTGTTGAATCAGTTTTGTAGGTTAAATATGGTGGGACAGAAGGGAAGGGGCAGGAGAGCGTTCAACCATATTGAGTTCTTTTTTAAACTGCCTGGAAGGGTAGCCCCCACCTGGGAGAATGTATCTAGCACTGATAAATTTATAAAGTATTTGACCTTTAATCAATCCTAATATTTTCAATCCGCAGAGCCTTCTTAAACGCCTGCAGCCCTGCCCCTAGGCCCCTATTCATCACAATTACTGCTCCAACTGTCGGAGGCAGGGCATGAAATGGCGCACGCTGACGTCCAATATTTTATCACTAATAAAGAGAAACATCCCAAGTATTTGCACAGTTCTGATACTTTCCAGCCCCGAGCCCAGGAAAAGGGGGAGTGTGGTGATTTATGCGCACTGCCAGGCATTGTTAATTGGGCTCTGGGCTAGAGGCCCTGGAGCTGCTTTTCTTTGCTTCCCAACCATGAACCAGGATGTGCAGAGAACAGTGGGTCAGGGGTGCAAGAGACGCCCTCAGAGCACACACAGTAGGCCCTCACTCAGTATCTGGGAAGTGCTGGAAAACACTAGAGGGCAGTTTTTCAAAATCAAGGCTTGGCAAGTGCTCGCCTCCACTGGTGGCTTTGTAAACAGATCCAATGTTTATAAGCAATCTCCTTCTACTTGTTGCCACGGCTGGGCTGCAATCCTCCCCAGGTTCCTTGTCTCGCCTTCCCGCCCCTCCCCCACCCCATCCCTAGTCAGGGTCTACAGTCCAGCCCCGTTTCCTTCTCAGTTCAAAGTCTCTCCCTGTCTGCCTCTCAGCTCCAAGCAGAGGGAAGCTCAGTTTCCAGTCACAGCATTCAGACAACCCACAGGCTGCATCTATATGGCACCCAAACATCTGGATGAAATGTAAACAAAACAAGCAGATGTTTCTCTTTTATTACAGCAGGTGCCTTGGCAGTGCCCTCAGCCTGGTGCTGAAAGGGAAGGGCTCCCTCTGGGAACTAGGACACCAGAGTCCAAGTTCCCAGAGGGAGTTTGAGAGGGCTGCCTACCCTTGACCTTATCAAGGAGCTAGTCCCTTGGGTGTCATAGACAGGGATGAGTGAAGAAAGCCAGATACTCCTAGGGACAAGATGCTGGTGAAACTGACAATGGAGGATGGTGTCTGTGTGGACAGAATGAAAGGTTCAGGAATTGGGAGCAAAAGAAAGAGATGCCAATGCAAATCAGTGGAGGAAAGCGTTGATTTCAAATCCCTCTCTAATTTCATTGTGAGGAAGAGTTTCCTGAGCCTCCAGCATTCCACACCACTGCCTTCCAGGAAAAGAAACAAGATGTGGCCTGTACAAATCTCCATCTTAGCCCAGAGTCACCTGTGCAGGAGGAGTTGGGCTCCAGAAAGAGAGAATGTCCTGGGGACTTGGATGACCTGGGGTTTCAAAAACAGCACACACCTCCCCTTTCTCAGGCCATCTTCCACCTAACAGGAGACAAAGGGATGCATCACATTAGACTAATAAAGGTGGGTCGAGAGGTTCATGAAAGGGATAATTGAGGAAGGACAGGGGGACAACGGACCATGAAGAACAGAGTGATAACAGCCACAGAGAACCAGAGGTAAAAACAGATGAATTGGTTCCCATTTGCCTTCCCTTCACTCCTGCCAGCCCCTCTATCCTGACTCTGTGTGGCCCACTAACATACTCCCCCAGTGCAGTCCTGATCCTCTTCCCTGCTACCCCAGCTCTGTGTGTGACACTCACACTCCCCCAGGTCTCTCCTCTACTCCTCAAACCCCGGGTGCACTGACACTCTCCAATCCTGTCCTCCACTTCCCTAGTCTCTGGGTGTAACACTCAACACACTCCCAGTCCTGTCCCCTCTCCCCCAGTCCTGTGTGACACTGAACACACACCCCCAGTCTTCTCACCCATCCCCTAGTCTCTGTGTGTAACACTAAACACACTCAATCGTGACCCCTGCCTCCCCAGCCTCTAGGTATAATGCTAAACACACTCCTAGTCCTGTTCCTTACTCCCTCAGCCTCTGGGCGTTGAATTAAACACAGTCCTCCAGTCCTCTCCCCTACTCCTCTAGCCCTGGGTGTAACACTGGACATGCTCTCCTGGCCGTCTGCCCTTTCTCAGTCTTGGATGCAACATTAACACACCCTGCAGTCCTGTCCCCCATGCTCCCAATCCTTGGGTAAGGCACTGCTCCCACACTCAATGGGGAGCCAAGGAACAGTTACGTTCCCTTGGCTCCTCCACGGTCTGTCACAACAAACACATTCCTCAGGGCCACCTTCCTTGGTGGCAGCTATTTTACCCTAGTATCTGCAGAAAGACTCTCAGGTCCATACTGTGATCCTGTGTGCCAACCCAGCACC
The DNA here is from genome assembly GCF_007565055.1 of Rhinopithecus roxellana. NCBI lineage: Eukaryota > Metazoa > Chordata > Mammalia > Primates > Cercopithecidae > Rhinopithecus > Rhinopithecus roxellana. The sequence continues at coordinate 84,264,200 of NC_044565.1, forward strand.
AAGCATTGTGGAGACAGAGGGAGAGAGAGAGAAAGGGGAGACAGAGGAGAGAGAGTGGGGATGGCAGCAGTGGTGAGGATTGCAGCTTCTCATCCATCCATTGATTACTGGACTTTGTGTCAAAGGCAAATCTTTTTCTTTGACCTCGGTGTTCCCGTCTGCGACACTGAGCCGCAATCTGGCATCAAGCACCCCAGGAAAGGGGCTGATTGCCACAGAGAGTTGAGAATTCAATAACTGGACTCTGGTTAGGACCGGGTCAGATACAACGTGGAGAAAGAGGATTATATTTTGGTAGGGAGGTAGCATTTTTGTTTTGTTTTTCTTGTTTTTTTTTTTACAAAACAGTAACTGTCAAGCAATGCCTCCAGGCTTTGGGGTTTCCAAGTGAAGAATTTTACCCCTGATAACCACAACAACCCCTGAAAGAAGTGGAGGCTTTCCTTTCATATTTTGGGGGGCTGGGAGGGGCAAGGGGTAGGAATCAGACACAAAGAAAACTGAAGTATGGGTGATCCAATTCCCCTTCCCCCAAGTAGCCTTGCTTTTTAGCTCCATGAGTTAGAAGTTTATAGGAATTCTGGATCCATGGTTTCCTATGGTCGCTTTTACAGATCTTGTTAATTTATTACCCGTGGTTACACTTTTAATGGAAATCATGAAGAAATGGCAAAGGAAACATGAGCTAATTTTTTTTCCAGTGACACATTTCACTGCTATTTAAATAGCTGTTTTGCCAAACCAAACACAGCGCTTACAGCCAGCGGTGACACATGAAGGAGATCACTGTGGCCGATCCTGCCTGCGGCATCCAGAACAGGCGAGACTTTCTCTCAGCTTCCCCGAGGGCCCGGACGCCAAGGGGGGCGGGTAGGGGAGCTGGAGCCTGGGGCACAGCTGGAGCCGCAGAGCTGGGTGAGTGCAGCTTCCACCCGCCCCGGCACGGCTGCTCCTCCACTGCCTCCTGTCCACTGCTTACCCCTGAGGGGCCCTGGGGTGACTGTTTTCTCCCACCAGCCTGGGAGAACCCCCCCCCACAGAGTGGGCCACAGCAAGGCCACCAGCAGGGCCTCCTGGCCCTCACTGCAGGATGATCTGCTCAGGCCTTTAGCCGGGAACATTATCCGGTTGTATTAAACCAGAGATAGACTTTGGGGAAGCCCTGGCCAGCTCGGTTCCAGTTCTGTGGTGGCGGCAACAGTGGTACTGTGACCACGCTTACACAGGGTGCCTTTGTTAAGCAATTGCAGAGGCTGTGACTTCTCCTTCTCAGAAATTTTGGCCTCTGATGCACTCTTGCTCCCCAACTTGGGGACTGTGATGTCACCAAGCATTTACGAGCTTCTCAAGAAGCCAATTGAGACTTGTGGCATTTGGCAAGAGAGACTCCAGGGCCTGGGATGTTGGAGAAGAGGAAGAGACCACAGTCTGTGGCGATGGCTGGTGCTGGAGGAATGGAGGGGAAACTGTTCACAGCAGCCAAGTCAGAACTTCCCCAGGGTTAACAAATGCAGTGGGATTGAGGGAGGCAAAGTGCTTAGGGTCTGACATGAGGGCTGTGGAGACCTTGATTCATTTGTCTGATCTTAGAGGCCCTGTGACAGAGAACCCAGGGGCACCAACCTTCTGCCTGTGAGCTCCACTAATGAACAGCAGGAAGGGGCGATCCAAGAAGCAGGCACGAAATGAGGAGAGAATATTCTGGAGGGAGGAGCCCGAGTCAGCAGGAACTAGGATTTCAGCCCCACCCAGGCCCTGCTGGATCCTGAACAAGTCTAGCTACTTCTCAGATTCCCCCTCCGTGGGATGCTCTGTGGCCCCCAGAGCCCACTGCCAGTGTCAAGGTGGCAGAGCCGAGGGACTGTGACAGAATCTGGGCAGCAGGCCTGCTGGCACCCTGGGAGAAACCAGTCTCCGTCCTCTACTTTGCAGGGAGAAAACCCACATTAGCGAGGCTGGGGAGAGAAGTGAACTGTCATCTTCCCTTTGCCAAAAAGTATATTAAATTCACTGACCACATTTTTCCAAACCCAAGTGCAGAGGACATTAGATCAACGCACACTGGCTGGGCTCTGGTGCGCCGGGCACCCCACACATTTCATTTTGCATTATTAATATTTAAACCAAAGCAGCTGTTTGCACACACAGAGCACAGAGCCTGCCCAAGGCTCCTGTGGAGACTTCTTTCTGGGATCAGATGCACCAGCTAGGAAGCCCATTGTTGACCCTCAGGACTTTGAACTTCCCCAAGTAGACATTCATTGGTCAGGGATGGATGAGATTTCTGGGATATTTCCGAGCAAGGGGAACTGGTGGTTTGTTGGCAAGTGCAGATTCTGATGATCTGGCTTCCCTGAAATTCCTTAAGGAACTAAGTAGTAGGGCCCACCCTGAGCAGATTTTTGAGAGGGGTGAAAGTATCTCTTTAGGCACCAACCTCCCCTCTGAGCCCTCTTCTGCCAAGCATTTTGCACTATAGAGCCTGGAGTCCTCCCCCTGGGCGTTTGCAAGTTAAAGCCTCATCTCTAAGCCTGGCTGGGAGACTCTTGCCTGAGTCCTGCCCTGCAACCTGATGCACACAGCCCCTTCCCAAGCTGCCTCAACTCCCAACTTCAGCCTCGTGCTCCAACCACCAAAGTCTGCTCTGTTTTCCAGACACACTAAATTCTGTTCTTCCACAGACCACCTGCTATTTCTGCTTGCCTTTGAAATCTCAGGACAAAATTCACCTCTTCTCTGCTACCCCCACTCCCCGCTAGGACAAATTAATTACTCTTCTCTCCTTCCATCATACTTTGTCCCCCTTTATTTTGACATATATCTCAGTATATTGCAAATCTTTGTTTTTATACCTGCACTTTCAATGCACACCATGCTTTAAATAGAGTATATTATGTAATTTTTTTTTCTTTTTTGTTGAGATAGAGTCTCATTCTGTCACCCAGGCTGGAGTGCAATGGTGCGATCTCGGCTCACTGCAACCTCCGTCTCCTGGGTTCAGGTGATTATCCTGCCTCAGCCTTCCGAGTAGCTGGGATTACAGGTGTGTGCCACCACGCCTGGCTAATTTTTGTATTTTTAGTAGAGACGGGGTTTCACCATGTTGGTCAGGCTGGTCTCAAACTCCTGACCTCGTGATCCGCCCACTTCAGCCTCCCAAAGTGCTAGGATTACAGGTGTGAGCCACCGTGCCCAGCGTATTTATGTAATTCTTACAACAACCCTCTTAAGTAGGTACTATAATTATCCCCATTTTACAGATGACAAATCTGAGACCTGGAGATTCTGAATAGCTCATCTAAGGTTACATAGTTAGAAAGTATGTGTTTTCCCCACCACCCCAAAACTATGAGCTCCTCAAAGAAGTGGCCATTGTCTTATGCATCCAGGGCCTGCGTAACACACTGTCTCATTTTAAGTGCTCAGTGTTTATCAAAATAATTTTTTTTTTTTTTTTTTTTGACGGAGTTTTGCTCTTGTATCCCAGGCTGGAGTGCAATGGCGCGATCTCAGCTCACCGCAACCTCTGCATCCCGGGTTTACGCGACTATCCTGCCTCAGCCTCCCAAGTAGCTGGGATTACAGGCATGTGCCACCACCCCTGGCCAATTGCTGTATTTTTAGTAGAGACGGGGTTTTGCCATGTTGGTCAGGCTGGTTTTGAACTCCTGATCTCAGGTGATCCAACTGCTGCAGCCTCCCAAAGTGCTGGGATTACAGGTGTGAGCCACCACGCCCAGCCTCAAAATAAAATTAAATAGAGCAAACAGAAGTATTTTCTCAGTTTGGGATCTGCTGAGATGCCCTCGTGTCACCATTTTCTTCAGGGTACAGCCCTAACCCTGGCTCCTGGAGAAAGAGGAGTAAAAATGCAGCAGTAAGCCAGACCTGGATTCGAATTCCCATTCCACCTGAATTTAAACTAGCCATGTCTCTGTTTTTCCATTTGCAAGCTGGTGAAAATAATAGTACTAAACTTAATTTAATTATTACAGGCCGGGCGTGGTGGCTCACACCTGTAATCCCAGCACTTCGGGAGGCTGAGGCAGGCAGATCACGAGGTCAGGAGATCGAGATCATCCTGGCTAACACAGTGAAACCCTGTCTTTACTAAAAATACAAAAAATTAGCCAGGCGTGGTGGCAGGCACCTGTAGTCCCAGCTACTCAGGAGGCTGAGGCAGGAGAATGACATTAACCCGGGAGGCGGAGCTTGCAGTGAGCTGAGATTGTGCTACTGCACTCCAGCCTGGGTGACAGAGCAAGACTCTGTCTAAAAAAAAAAAAAAAAAAAAAATTATTGCAACAACCAGTTCAGTCCTGCCTGAGCCGGATTAGGGAAGAGAGGAGGAGGTCATGGCCCAGAGGAAAATTGTAAGGATTAAATGAAGTGATATGTGGGGAGCATCTAGCCCATCTTGCCACATTTATAGATATACGTGTTGATGTCTTGGGACACTGAAGTGCTTTGACGGCAACGATGATGACAATGTGATAGATTGCCATATAGCGCCTTATAGGGCTCCACATGGATATCTTCAATTAGCCCTCACAACTATTATAAGCCTAGCATTACTGTCATAATCCTATTCTAGACATCTGGAGCTGTGGAACAAACCACCCCCAAAAAAGTAGTGCCTTAAGACAGTAATTTGTGTTGCTCACAAATCTGCAATTTGGGCAGGGCTCAGTGGGGAAGCCCCTTCTCCCTCCTCGGTTCAGCATCAGCTGGGCCAGTAGAAGACTGAGGGCCAGAATCATCTGATGACTCTCATGTGTCTGGCCATTGATACTGGTTGTCGGCTGAGACTTGAGCTGGGACCCTCAGCCAGAACCTATATATACCCTCTCTGGATAGCCTGGGCTTCCTCACAGTATGATGGGCAATTTCCAATTCTAGGGTGGGTACGAAAGAAAGAGGGAGCATGCCAGTGGAAGCCACATGCGTTTTGTAACCTAGCCTAGGCAGTCACGTGAAGTCACCTCTGATGCATTTATTTGTTGAGGCAGTCACAAAGACCTGTCCAGATTCAAGAGGAGGGGATGTGGACTCCATTTCTCAATGGAAAGTGGCAAGGTTCTAGAAGAGCATGTGGGACTGGAAATACTGCTGTGGTCTTTTATGAAAAACACGCAGGGGAAAACATGGAGGCTCAGGAGGCTGTGACTGGCACAAGAGCACAGCACCCATGAGTGACAGAACCAGAACCTGAACCCAGGTCTTCTGACTCCAAACCCTGTGCTTTTCCCACTGCACAGTGGGATGTCTGATCCCACTGACTGGGGCTTCAGAAGCGTCTTGCCCCTCTCCACATCACAGAGCCTTTCAAAGCACCCATCTCCTCACACAAACCTGCCCGTGGCCTGACTTACTTCCAGCCGTCCTCCTCCTTGCTGGGCCTGACTTACTTCCAGCCGTCCTCCTCCTTGCTGGGCCTGACTTACTTCCAGCCGTTCTCCTTCTTGCTGGGCCTGGCGAGAAGAGCTCCTGAATGGGTTGGACCCACTCTGCTGCTTCACTGCCCAGGCCAAGTTGGGGGAAGCCAGAGGGAAATGGGGCCCACCAGGAGCTAGAACTGGGGAGGCCCAGTACTCCGGGGTGAGGGCGGGAGGGAATGACAGTGAGAGCAGTGTCTGGGATGTGTAATTCCAGACGACAGCAGGAACTAAGACTGGGTAATTTGGGGAATTTTTGGAAAATGTGAGTGTGATGTCAGCCTCAGTGAAAGAGAGAGGAAGACTGGAAGGGGGCTGGGGGCTGTCCTGGGGGGCCGGCAGGGGAAGGCGAGGGGAGTTGAGTTGTAATGGGAGGAATAGTTTATTAGTCTAGAAAAGTTTAACTTGAAGTTCACAACCCCCAACCTGCACCACCCCTCTGCCCAGTGCCAGCGAATCATACAGATATGGTGACAACCCATGCTGGTGAGCCCTGGTCGAATCCAGGGGAAGAGATGGGAATGCACTGATTTCTTCATAAATTGTTAAGCGATTGAGCACAAAGCCTTTTGCCAGTCCAGAGCCAGAGCACTGAGGATCATCAAGGAGCCCTGAGAAATCCATGCCGAGGGCCAGGAGCAGGAAGGAGGAGGCCATAGAGGTCAGAGTTGGGGCAGTCTGAGCCTCAACAGACTCTTTGGGGAATTTGGTCGGTGCCTCTAGGAGCATTTTAGATTGACCAGTGACGCTCCATCCTCAGAACTGTATGCCATCCACACAACCTGCCCAGAGGTCACCTCAGGCCTGGAGTTCAGACTCATGTCTGAAGGCTCAGAGGCCAGATCAGCTGTGATTACACTCTCCACTCTATTCTCTACAGCTTTGTAACCTCAGGCAAGTCACTGGACCTCATAAAGACTCAGTTTCCTCCATCTTAAAATGGGAGCAATAATACCTGCTCCAAAGAGCTGCTGTGAGCCTGAAATAAGATAGTAGAGGTTAAGTGCCTACCTCAGGGTCCAGCACATAAGGATTCAGTAAACTGTCATTCTCTCTCCTTCGTCTTTTTCTCTTCCGTTCCTTTACATAAACCCAGATGATGATTCATCCTAACCCTTGTGCAGTCCAGACTTACAGAGCCAAAGAGAGGCAAAGCTGATAAAACACTGGGGCAGGGAGGATGGACAGGAGGATGCTCATACTCTTCAATCTTACAGCCACATTTTGCCTTTAGGAGTCCACGGTATGGGGGCCCTGGCAGAGCAATGGGAAAGCCCCTAGACCCAAGTGCCAGCCCCCAATGCGGGGAGGGAAGCTGGAACTGGAGGCTCCTCTTGTCACCTTGTGCTGTCTGTCCTTACAGTCCAGTCAGTCCCAAAATCTGTTCTTCAAACCTGCTACTCCATTAGGCCCCAGCAGGGTACCAGCAAGAAAGACAGAAGCACAGGTACCAGGGGAGGAGCTGCTTTATCCTGGTGCTGGAGACATGGCCCTACGCTCTCTATGCCTCTGTCTCCTCACCCAGAAAGTCAGGGGGTTGAATGGAGGGTGCTCTGCCTGCCTGACATCCTGGTGTCACATATCTCCCCTCATCCATCTCTATCCTCTTGCAACCCCCCTCCCAGCCCTTTCGACAAGGCCTCAAACAGAGAAGCCATGCTCATCACAAGGGAAGTCCTGGGCTGCAGCCTAGGAGGACTTCTCTAAAATCCTTTCTGTGGCTCTGACTTAGGCCTCCAGGTTCCTCTTTCCTGAGTCAGGGCTGAGGTTTGAGTAGAGGGGACTGTAGCCTCTGACTTTCCTGGAGGACTCTGATGCTATTCTTACTCCTGTCTCTCATGGGTTTCTGTCCTTCAGGCATTCTTGGAAGTCTTAAGCCGCCTCTCAAAGTTCCTGTGTTAAAAATACTTCCCTAGAACCTTAGGAATGAGGGCGAAAAACAAACAACCTCAAATCTTATCTGTGGCTTTATTTTGAGACTTCTAGCAACCTGAAACACTCCACCCCCACTCCACACACCCCAGCCCTTTCTCCTCTCCTGGAAGCTCGGGCATCCTCCATTTCAGACCTGCCTGAGCCGGATTGGGGAAGGGAGGAGGTTATGGTCCATGGAAGAGTTATACCCTGAACTTTATGGAGTTTGCAGTGGCCAGGGGCGGAGCCAGGTCCCACCTTTCTCAACAACATCCAGAGAAATGAAATTCTGGTTCCACAAGGCAAGAAGGAAAGGGGGATTAAAAGACAAAAGGAAGAGAGAGGATAAAAGAGAGTTTTTTTTTTTTTTTTTTTTTTTTGAGGCGGAGTCTCGCTCTGTCGCCCGGACTGGAGTGCAGTGGCCCGATCTCAGCTCACTGCAAGCTCCGCCTCCCGGGTTTGCGCCATTCTCCCGCCTCAGCCTCCCGAGTAGCTGGGACTACAGGCGCCCGCCACCTCGCCCGGCTAGTTTTTGTATTTTTAGTAGAGACGGGGTTTCACTGCGTTAGCCAGGATGGTCTCGATCTCCTGACCTCGTGATCCGCCCGTCTCGGCCTCCCAAAGTGCTGGGATTACAGGCTTGAGCCACCGCGCCCGGCCAAAAGAGAGTTTTTATAGAGAAGACAGAAGGTAGCCTCCAGGTAAGAAGAGAGGTAATGGAGAGGTTAGTCATGTCATATCCAATAAGTGATGGGGGATAGGAAGTTTCTGTGGGTTGACAGAGTTACTGACCATGGAAGCATGTTTTAGGCAAATGTTAGGAGCTAAGTTGCATCTGAGAAGAGCCCATGGACCTTCCAGGGGCCACAGCTCACGATCATCCACCCGCAGAGGATTCATGGCCAAAATCTTCCTTGGGAAACCCACTCCTGTCTTCCTCAACTCCAGATCTTCTGCTCCAGGGAGGAGCCTCTGGGCAGCTACAGCCAAACATTCTCTGGACTCTTCCAGGCCCAGCATTTATCTTAGGGTTATTTTCACTCCCAAGAACAAAGAAGCTTTCTATTCAAGTGGTGAGAACCCACACCTCTGACAAGCCATAGATCACCCACAGGGAGGGCCAGAGGAGCTGGTCCAGCACGTGGCAGTGCTTCTCCCTCCCATCCAGACCCTCAGAGCGGGTGTCTGGCTCACCTTGGCTTGCAGTGGGATCCCAGGCAGAGGGCAGAAGCTGTATAAGACAAATTGGTTCTGAAAGTCAGAAGCCAAGACAGGGCAGGGAGAGGAGGAGAGGGAGGCTGACCGACTGGAAGAGTGAGGGCACCAAGGAGCCCCAAGCAATCCCTGCTTAGATCCAAACTCTATAGACTTAGTCCCCTTATATGAGATATATGACAATCATCCAAATCAACTGGGGAGCCTTCAAAAAAGGTAATAAAAGAACATGGTATATAAGGGTCAACTGTACTAGAATGATGTGTAGTAGACTCAGCACTCCCAGTGACACACACTGTAGCCAAGTTTCTTTTTCCTTCAATAAATATATTTGAATACAGTAGCATATATATAGATATACATGCATATAGATAGAAGTGTATTTATATATATGTATACGTATAAACTGTATTTCTACACATCTGGTAAGACATTAAACATTGTTCTACAATGTCCTTTTTATATTTAACCATATAATTTATAAGCCATTCTATATGTGTACGTATAGAACTGTCTCCTTTTTACTGAATTCTTAATATTCCATTGCATGGCTATTGGTAGGTAAGTAAGTAATTTCCCATCTTTTTCTATTTCAAATAATGCTACAGTAAATAGAGTGCAGTAACACACTGTTTCATGCAGATTCATGAATACTAATAGGGAATATTCCTAGAAGTAGAACTGCCAGACAGATCAAAGGACATATGCATGGGTTTTTTGTTTTGTTTTGTTTTGATTAATATGCTAAATTGCTCTCTGTAGGTGTGGTATTTATTTACACAGACACCAACAATATATGAGACTGCCAGTCTCTGCACATCTTACGCCAACATGATGTTATACAACTTTTCATCCACATTAATTTGATAGTTAAGAAAATAGCATTTTAGGCTAGGTGTGGTGGCTCATGCCTGTAATCCCAGCACTTTGAGAGGCTGAGGCAGGCTGATAACTTGAGGCCAGGAGTTCAAGATCAGTGTGGCCTACATGGCAAAACCTAATCTCTATTAAAAACACAAAAATTAGCCAGATGTAGTCAGCCTGGACTACATGGCAAAACCCCATCTCTATTAAAAATACAAAAATTAGCCACATGTGGTGGCATGTGCCTATGGTCCCAGCTATTTGGTGGACTGAGGTGGAAAGATTGCTTGTGCCTGGGAGGCAGAGGTTGCAGTGAGCAGAGATCACGCCACTGCACTCCAGCCTGGGTGACAGAGCAAAAGCCCTGTCTCAAAAAAAAAAAAAAGAAAGAAAATAGCATTCTATTGTAGTTAAAACTTACATTTCGCTTATTCCAAAAATGTTGAGAAACTTTTAAGGTGTCTAAAAGTCATTTGTACTTGCATTAGCTTCAAAAATGTATAGATCCCTGGGTCTTATACTCAAAAGCCTGATTCAGTAAACCCCCAATCAGTACTTTTTAAAAATACTCAAGTGATTGGGGTAAATATTTCTTAAACAAAAAATAAAAAGTACAAACCAAAAAGAAATGATTGATAAATTGTACTTTGATTAAAATTTTAAATGTCTGTTCACTAAAAGAAAGTACAAAGTCAAGCAATAGACTGGGAAAAAATCTTCGTTAAAAGTACGTCCCACAAAGAACTCATAACCAGAATATACAAAGAAAGCTCCTACAAATCAACAAGAAAGAGAAAAAAAACAACAACCTACCTTTTTAGGTAGACCAAAGACATAAATAGACAACTTATAAATGAAGATATGTGAATAACCAATACACATATGAAAAGATGTTTATTTCATAACTCATCAGGAAAAGGCAAGTTAAAACCATAATAAGATACCACTACAGATGGTACACTGGTAAATATTTAATAACTGATACTTCAGGGGAAAAAGCCTGATTTGCAGTTTTTTGTTTTTTGTTTTTTGGGTTTTTTTTGGTGTGAATACTCCCACCATGGCTAATTTCAAGCCACCAATGCGACATCACTGAATGCAGAATTGGGAAGAGGTGTATACAATTGACTCTCACAAGACCCACAGGCTGGCTCCAGCACATCACTGAGATCACTGCAAACCCACCATGAAGGCTAAAATGAAAAAGACTGAACATATCAAGTGTTGACAAAAATGTAGAGCAAGGAGAATGCTAACACATGGCTAGTGGGAGTGTAAATCAGTTTAATTACATTGGAACACTGTTTGGCAGTAGCTTCTAAGGCTGTGATCCTATGTCTGATCCTATGATACTGGAGGCCCCATAGAAATGAATGCATATGTGATGGTTATTTTATGTGTCAACTTGACTGGGCCATGAGGTACCCAGACATTTGTCCAAACATTATTCTGGGTGTGTCTGTGAGGGGATATCTGCACAAGATTAACATTTGAATTGGTAGATTGAATAAAACAGATTGCCCTCCATGGTGTGGGTGTTCCTCATCTAATCACTTGAAGACCTGAATAGAACAAAAAGACTGAATGAGAGGGAACTCCTTCTGCCTGACTGTCTTGAGCAGGAACATCAGTTCTCTCTTGCCTTTGGACTCAAACTGAAACATCAGCTCTCTCTGGGTCTTGAGCCTGCAGGCATTCAGACTGGAACTACACCATCAGCTCTCCTGGGTCTCCGGCTTGCTGACTACAGATCTTGGGATTTGTCAGCCTCCATACCCACATGATTCAATTCCTTATTTCATATATATATATGTATATAAAGTACTGATTTTTTAAAAGATTTATAGATAGATAGATAGATAGATAGATAGATAGATAGATAGATGATAGATAGATAGATAGATATCTCCTATCGGTTCTATCTCTCTGGAGAACCCTGACTAATACAGCCAGGTAGCCACCAAAAAACATGCACATGAATGTTCATAGCAATTTTATTTGTAATAGTCAACAAACTGGAAACAATCCAAATGCCCATCAACAGTGCTACGCAGTGCTAGATTTCTACCATGGAATACTAGATAGCAATAAAGAAAATAAACTACAGATACACACAGCAACATGGATGAATCTCACAGACAAAAACATTAAAAGAAAAGGCCCAAACACTAAAGACTATATATATATGTATATAGTATATACATATATATACACAAACTTCTAGAATAGATGAAATTCTTTTATTGTGAGATAAGTTAGAATAGCAATTACCTTTGAGGGGGTTGATATAAATAGGAGCATATATGAGGGAATGTTCTGGATATTGGAAATATTCTGTATTTTGATATCAATAGTAGTTACAAAAGTGTAAAATTTCACCCAGCTATACATTTAAGATTTGTACTCCTTTACTGCTTATACTATATATACCAATATAGTTGGTTGGGTTTTTTGTATTTTGGTTTTTTTTTTTTTTTTTTGGTGACAAGATCTTGCTCTGTTGCCCATGCTGGAGTGCAATGGCACGATCATATCATAGCTCACTGAAGGCTTGAACTCCTGGACTCAAGTGATCCTCCCACCTCAGCCTCCAAAGTAGCTGGGACTATAGGCATGTGCCACCATACCTAGCTAGTTTTTTGTTGTTGTTGTTGTTTATTTGTTTGTTTTGTTGTTGTTGAGACAGGATCTTTTGTATGTTACCCAGGTTGGTCTCAAATTCCTGGGCTCAGGTGATCCTCCCACCTTCACCTCCCAAAATGCCAGGATTTACAGGCAAGAGCCATTGTGCCAAGCCCCCCAATATAATTTTTTACATAAAAATAAGTTTTAAAAACTACCAGGTATTTCTGATGATCAGCTTGGTACAGGAAACATTGGACTTGGCAATCTGTAAATTCTCTTAAAGCTAACATTCTGTGAATATGAGATGAAACAGACATAATGGTGCCAGAGCAAAGGCAAGAAGAAGAACCAGAGAGTAGACACAGGGCTAAGCAGGAAAGAAAGGGAGACCTACAGAAAATACATTAACTCTCCAACATTTGTTTAGCACCTGCTACGGGCAAGACACAAGGCTCAATAGCCAGAAGGTTAAAAATGAGCAAAGAGAAGCCCCTACCTGCAAGGAGCTTGCCTTCTTATAGGGGACATAATTCTACATTACAAAGTACAGTATAGTAATCCCTGAAAACCAGAGGCACCAAGAGAAAGCTCCACAAGTGGACAGTGGCATTCAGTTGGGTATGGGGATGATCTGGAAAGAATCCACAGTAGAGCAGGTACTTGAACAGAGCCTTGAAGGATAGGTAGAATTCTGCTGGAGAAAGACAGCTGGAGGTAGACATGTGTTAATTCCCTCTCACACTGTCATAAAGAAATACGTGAAACTGGGTAATTTATAAAGGGGAGAGGTTTAATTGACTCACACTTCCACCTGGCTGGGGAGGTCTCAGGAAACTTACTATCATGGAGGAAGGCAAAGGGGAAGTAAGGACTTCCTTCACATGGTGGCAGGAGAGAGAAGAGAGAGCAAAGCGGAAAGAGTCCCTTTTAAAACCATCAGACCTTGTGAGAACTCACTCATTACCACAAGAATATCATGGAAGAAACTGCCTCCGTGATCCATTCACCTCCCACCAGTTCCCTCCCTGGACACGTGGGGATTATGGGGATTATAATTCAAGATAAGATTTTGGTAGGGACACAGCCAGACCATATCAACATTGAGGATTCTTTATAAATGCAATTTAGACTGGCCAATGCCTAGGGCCAGTGTAACCCTTTAAAATCAAAACTCACCAGACTCACCATAAAATGGATGAATAATCCACCCTAGAAGTGGCTAGCGGATGCAGAATGAATTCCAAATCCTACCAAGGGACAAGAGGTTTCCCAAAGAACCATAAAAGAGACAATGTCCTCAGCACAGAGGGTAAAATATAATCATTTGTTGTTATCCTTAAAGAATAGGGAGGAAACTGCATGGAGACTATAGGCAATAAGACCAGGCCAACCAGAATATGAACAAGGAAAACAGCGGCGACAAGGCAAAGGATAGGACACAATAGAGTTGGTATCAATAGACTATGACTAGAATATTGCTCCCTGAGGGTTAAGACTCTGTCTTGTTCATCAGAGAATTCTGGGGCCTAGCATAGTGCAGGGCACAGAATACCTACACAATAATGTTTGTTGAATGAACTAAATAGGTGAGGAACAAAGGTGACACCCGTTCCCCAGGTTTAAAATATGTGTGACTGGGAAAATGGGAACTCAGGAGCAGATGGTTTGGAGAGGAGAGAAGATTATGGGTGGACAGTTACAGAAGCAAGACTGGAGCTTAGACCGGAAATTCTACTAGTAATTCTTTTTTTTTTTTTTTTTTTTTTTTTTTTTGAGACAGAGTTTCACTCTTGTTACGCAGGCTGGAGTGCAATGGCACGATCTCGGCTCACTGCAACCTCCGCCTCCCAGGTTCAAGCAATTCTCCTGCCTCAGCCTCCCTAGTAGCTGGGATTATAGGCATAAGCCACTGCACCTGGCCTCTGTTTTTTTTTTTTTTTTTTTTTTTTTTTTTGAGATGAACTCTCTGTCGTCAGGCTGGAATACAGTGGCGTGTTCTCAGCTCACTGCAAACTCTGCCACCCGGGTTCAAGCCGATTCTCCTGCCTCAGCCTCCTGAGTAGCTGGGACTACAGATGCATGCCACCAGGCCCAGATAATTTTTGTATTTTTAGTAGAGACAGGGTTTCACCATGTTGGCCAGGATGGTCTTGATCTCTTGACCTCAAGATCTGCCTGCCTCAGCCTCCCAAAGTGCTGGGATTACAGGTGTGAGCCACCACGCCTGGCCCCTACTAGCAATTCTACAGTTGAAGTCATCCTCCAAGAAATGACGACTGAAGCTACCTGAGTAGATGGCAGAGGCAAGGGAGAGAATGAACAGAAGAGAGCTGAATTTGAGGGTGAGAAACTACAGAAGGCAGCAAGAAATGAGAAGACAGAAGAATCAGGAGAGTGTATCATCAGCAAAGTCAATGGAAGAGCTTTAAGAGGAAGGCCCTCTCAGTTAATTCTATCTGAAGAATGATAGTTGTGTCCCTGCTCCCCATGCAATCCAGAGACAGAAAACTTAGTAGACAAAGTGTGGACTTGAAAGAGAAACAGACAGGCCTTGGATCCAAACACAGCCCTATGTCATTTAATAGTGAAATCTTAAGCAAGTTACTTAAAGTTCTATTTCCCAATTGGTCGGGACTTCCATTTTCCAACTGGTTAAAAGTGAGAGTTAATACGATCTATATCCAGGTTGCTGAAAGGATTAAGTGAAGGTATATGAAAATCAACAAAATATATGAAAGTGCCCAGCACAGGGATTGGAACATAGTGGGCACTTGGTTCTTATTTATTCCTCTTTCCTTCCTTACTGTGTGCTAGGATCTGGTGTTTGTGGAAAATGATGCTGAACAAGTAACACTTGAAATGCAATGAAGGGGAGGAGACCTAAGCGTATGCATGGACCACGCATGAGGACTGAGCAAACCATTGCATGCTGGTCAACTCAACCTGATTGACCCAGGTGCTTCAATTAGTAAGAAGATGTGAGTGACCCTGCAAAGAGCGGTTTTAACAGGATGCGGACAGGGTGGGATGAGAGAGCAGAGGCAGCAACTGTCTTTCTTGGGCAGCAAGAGGAATAGCCACTGAAGAAGTAACTGCAAAGACAGAAATGTGCGTGGGTTAGGAGCAAGCTGAATGTGTATGTGTGCAAAAGAACCAGGAGGGAAGGAAAGATGGAGGATGCAAGGGAGAGAAGGGCTAGTTGATGAGGGGCAAGTCACCCACAGAGGCAGTGAAATAAAATCAAGAAAATCAAGGAAGCACTCAAACCCAAGGCTGCTCCAGGTTTCATGACTAGGGCCTGTTGTTGGTATAACCTGAGGGGTGGTCTTTAAGAAAACGCAGGCAAGTTTACAAATACAAAATTAGATATGACAGTGTATTTTTTTAGAATAAGGAAATCATTCACAACATTTTTAAATTAAATGTTTAAGCTGATAAATACCACAAACATCACAAAACCCAGAAAAATGGCATGTTTATTAATTAACTTCCTGACATACCTCTATAATACTTTCAGAGAAAAATGTATTTGTTTTGCTGTGTACTCTTTTATGGACTCCTCTTACATCAAAGGTTTTGTGGTATCATTTTTTATAGCTGGTATAGAAAAATAACTCAAGCCAGGCACAGTGGTTTATGCCTGTAATCCCAGCACTTTGGGAGGCCAAGGTGGGTGGATCACCTGAAGTCAGGAGTTCAAGACCAGTCTGGCCAACGTGGTGAAACCTGGTCTCTACTAAAAATACAAAAATTAGCTGGGCATGGTGGCGCTTGCCTATAAACTCAGCTACTCTGGAGGCTGAGGCAGAAGAATTGCTTGAACCCAAGAGGCGGAGGTTACAGTGAGCCGAGATTGCACCATTGCACTCTAGCCTGAGCAATAAGGGTGAAACTCCGTCTCAAAAAAAAAAAAAAGGAAAAGAAAGAAAAATAACTTTCCTCTAAATTGCTTGGTCAAATTGTTTTCTATTATTGATGGTTCAGAAAAATTTCTTTCAGCTTCATAACTTGATATTGGTAATACATAAGTTTTTAGGATTGTCATACTTGGGAAAACCACTATTGAGGTCCTTTCATGTATGAGCTATAATATTTCAGGGGATGTCAAGTTTTCTTGCACAGTGACTCATCTTAAAAATTATTTAATTGACAATAGTCATTAGTTTGTTGATATTCTCATTGTAGTTTATTATGAGTTTTATATTATCTCACTGTCAGTATTTCATCTCAAACAAGCAAAAAATTTAATATTGTCCACATGATTCAGTGATAACTTGAAAATCATAAACATGTGACTTTATAGGTAAGCATTCTAGCTGTGTGCAGGACTGTTGTAAATTTGTACCCCGCAAACACATGAATTCTGACGAAATCTTATTTCACATCAAGAAAAAAAAAATGTTTGATGCATTTATGCTTGAGTATATTCCTGGAAGGAAAGAATTTTTATTTTGACTTGGCATTGATAAGAACCAATAACTTACAGTTTTATATTTCTGATGAAAAAAAAATCCTGGACTAGCTTATGGTTCTGAAGTGGGTTGACTGATAGCCCCCAAAATGATATGTCTACATTTTAACTCCATCAACATATGAATTTGATCTCATTTGGAAAAGGAGTCTCTGCAGATGTAATTAAGGATCTTAGGATCATCCTGGATTACAAAGTGAGCCCCAAATCTAATGACCAGCATCTTTAGAAGAAACAGAAGAGAAGACACGAACATGGAGGAGACAGCTAGGTGAAGATGGAGGCAGAGATTGGGGCTACACAGCCACGAACCAATGAACTCCCAGAGCCACCAAATGCTGAACAAGAAGAGGAAGCATTCTTCCCCAGAGCCTTTGAGAGGAGTGCAGCCCTGTCGATACATTGATTTCACACTCTTGGACTCCAGAACCATGAGAGATTGTATTTCTGTTGTTTTAAGTCACTCAGTTTGTGGTAATTTGTTATAGTGGCCCTAGGAAAGAAACTCATACCAGTTCTATACATTCCAAACCTGGTCTCCCTTCTACTACCCAAATATTGGGTAAACGGGGTTGCAAAAAGACACACTCTTTTGTGAAATGCCCTCCAGCCATGCACCTCTCCACGCCAGGTAGTACAGAGAAGGCCCCATGAGCCCTTCCCATTGTGGATGGCCAGCAACAACTGAAATACCCATGAAAGTGACTGCAGGCCACATAAATACATCTCACTAAACCCAGACTAAAAGCATCCCACACTCAGCTTTCCCTTAGCTGGATCCCAACAAATCCTCTTACTCCCTCCAAGGCCACTCAGCACAAACAGAAATGTGAAGGCAAGGAAATCAGAGTGGAAAGAGACAGATATCTTAGCGGTCATGGTTAAAATATGACTTCTGGTCCAGGCGTGGTGGCTCATGCCTGTGCCCTTTGGGAGACCAAGGCTGGTGGATCACTTGACGTCAGGAGTTTGAGACTAGCCTGGCCAACGTGGCAAAAGCCTGTCTCTACTAAAAATACAAAAATTAGCTGGGCGTAGTGGTGCACATCTGTAATCTCAGCTACTTGGGAGGCTGAAGCACAACAATCGCTTGAACCCAGGAGACGGAGGTTGCAGTGAGCTGAGATCATGCCACTGTACTCCAGCCTGGGCAACAGAGAGAGACTGTCTCCAAAAATACATTTATATATGTATATATATGAGTAGGGTGTGATTCATGAGCTCTTTGTGCACAGCTGTCCCACTCCTGAGGAAGGTCTCACAGATCCTGAGCACAGCACTCAAGCCAAAAGGAATCCCTCTCAATTTAGAAATCTTCAGTCACTCCCTGGAAAATGAGGAATAGAGCCTAGGTATGTGGGAAAACCATGACAGGCACCTGAGCCTCAACAGATTTAAAATTTTTTAAACAGTTTTAAAAATTTTAAAAACAGATTTAAAAATTGTTTGGGGTTCTATTAAAGAACAACAGGGTCTTTGAACACACAGTGGGTTCTTTAAAGACTCCTCTGTCCTGCCAAGTTCACTTCACTTTTTTTCATAGACTCTTTATACCACTGGATTAGTAGAAGAGAGTGGACATGGTTCATCTGAATTTCTGCATGCTCTTGATAAAATTTCTTAGAATAGGAAAGAAGAAATGACAGGGATTATTTGAAGATTCAAAGATGCTTCCATGTCCACATTTGTCCTAATCTGTTCAAACTTTTTATCAGTGATGAGGATGAAACCAATGATGGCATGTTTACTAAATTTATACACAATATCAAGCTGGAATTATCGGCCTTTCCATTAACAAACTTTTATCAAAAGCTTCTAAAGGAAGAATCCAAGGGGATAAAAGGCACTTCCTCCTACAAGAGCTGAGTCCAAAGACAATAAATAAGGACACAATTATGATGCACCTGTGGCTTACGCTACCACAGAGAGATGCAGGGGGGCTATGGGAGCCCAGATAATAGGCCCCCAGCCCCACTGGACTTGCCATGTAGGAGGTGACAGCTGAGAAGTCTGAGAAAATGTAGAGGTTAGCCAAGCAACACTGGAAGAAGGGCAACCCACCGGAGGAAAGAGACATGCAGAGGTCCAGGTGCAGGTGGACATTGGTCTGTTCAGGAAGCTGATGTGGTTCTAGATAGCAGAAGCACCAAGAGTTGGAAGGGAGATGTCTGGGAATAAGGTTACAGAGTTAGACACCAGGCAGCTCCTGCAGGAACTGGTTAAGGTTACTTTAAATTGTGTATTTTTGGTTGTTGTTCTTGAATGAGGTACACTTAAAACTTTGGAACAGGGCCCCAAGGAGCTCCCATGTGGCAGGGAACACAGATGTGGAGCTCTTTCAATGCAGCGGGGAGAGTTGTTCACCAGAGTCAGCCACATGTCCCACACGTCCAGCGTCATTGCTGGCTACTTCCCCTCCTCACTCTACTCCAGCCACATGGGCCCCAAAGCATCGAGCAACTTCCAGCCTTTAGGACCATCATACCAGCTCTTCTCTTAGCCCAGAATGCTCTCCTACCCCTGTGCCCAGAGTCCTGTATCCAACTAAATCCTTCAAGTCTCAGCTCAACTATTACTGCCTTATAGAAACCTAATTTGACTCCCCATTAATGTTTCTCTTGGCACTTTTTACTTTGGCAGCACTGATGACTTATACCTTTTAAAGAATATATGTATTTGTATTATTGTTTAATGCCAGAGCCCCTGAGGGCAAGGTTGAATATGTTTTGTTCATGACTGTATCCCTTGTGATGATATCAAAAACGTCTATCACTTTGAAAGAAAGAAAGAAAAAAGAATGAAGTTCCAATTATCTACCACTGCACAACAAACCATCCCAACATTTAACAACTTAAAACAACAACCATTGTATTTTATCCCCCAACTTTGTGGGCTGGTAATTTGTGAAGGGATCAGCTAGGCAATTCATGTCTTCTATGGCCTCCATGAAGATCATTCGATGGTATCAGATGGCAAATGGTCTGGTTTGGAGGGTCCAAGCTGGCTTTGCTTACATTTCTGGTGCCTTGATGGCTGGGGGGCCGGACTCATTTAGAACTACTGATGTCAGTGGCTTCTCTAGTATGTTGCTATAAAAAGGTTAGTCAAACTTTCTACGAGGTGGCTCAGGGGGAGGATCTCAAGAGACCTGGGTGGAAGCTTCAAAGTCATGTATGACCTACCTTGAAAGTTCCAGACATTGACTTCCAATGCATGCTACTAGCCAAGCAAGTCACTAAGGTGATCCCAGATCAAGAGAGAGAATTAGAACCCACTTTGGATGTGTAGAATGTCGAAGATGTTGCAGGTATCTCTAAGCCACCACAATGGGGAGAGGGACAGGGAAATGACATTTATCCTTTCACAATGGTCATCCTGACTATAGTGTCCAGAAAGGATGAAAAAAGGATGGAATATGCCTAGGGAGATCAATTCAGAACATACTAGAGGCCGGGCGCGGTGGCTCAAGCCTGTAATCCCAGCACTTTGGGAGGCCGAGACGGGCGGATCATGAGGTCAGGAGATCGAGACCATCCTGGCTAACACAGTGAAACCCCGTCTCTACTAAAAATACAAAAAAAAAAAAAAAAAAAAAAAACTAGCTGGGCGAGGTGGCGGGCGCCTGTAGTCCCAGCTACTTGGGAGGCTGAGGCGGGAGAATGGCGCAAACCCGGGAGGCGGAGCTTGCAGTGAGCTGAGATCCGGCCACTGCACTCCAGTCCGGGCGACAGAGCGAGACTCCGCCTCAAAAAAAAAAAAAAAAAAAAAAAAAAAAAAAAAAAGAACATACTAGAAATAAAAATACCAAAAAAAAAAATGAGGGCTTAAATGATATCTACTGGAAGAGAAAAGGAGGCATGAATTTGAGAGATATTTTAGGAGCAGTAGAAAGGAACAGTAAGAGCATGGACTGAAGCCACATCATCTAGCTTTGAATCCTTGTTCTGCCACACACCAATGGTGAGAACTCTGGAAAACTAGTCGTTTTCTCTGGTCCTCAGTTTCCTCATCTGTAAAATGGGTATAATAACTGTACTTATTTCACAGGGTTGTTGAGCAGATTACATGACTTAATACATGGAGGGAAAAGCCTAAAACAGTTTCTGGGTATACTAAGGGTACAATAAATATTAGCTCTTAAAGGCAAAAAATAAATAAAACTTACTAGGAGTCAAGTTTCATCGGAAAGCCAAGGCATTGCTAGGGGAAACAGGAAAGGTTCCCTCTACCTATGTGTTCTGTTTGTCAGTGATGTTGAGGAGGCATTTTCAGCTTCCAACTCTGCAGCTGTAATGTACTTTGGAGTGTTGCATACTCCCACACCACCTAGATATGGTTACTTGTTAGGTTTACTGAATTCAATACTAATGAAAAAAAGGGAGCAAATAAAAACGCACAGAGATGTTTGAAGTATGGAGGAGCTGAAGATGCTCCATAAAAGGACCTAAGTCCTAATAAAATAGGTATAACTGCATTAGCCTGAGGTCCTGGTCTTTCCTACTCTTCCATCTTTCATCTGACATTGACCTTGCATTCACTCTCTTCCAGTCCCTGTGCCAGGTTCTGGGGATACGGTATGAACAAGACACTGTCCCTACATTTAATCCATAAACAGAGACATGCAATACAATGTCACAAGGGCTGGATCTGGGAGATGAGGGGAACCTGTAGGCGCATGTGAGAGGACATTCCAGGCTGATGAGTGGCTTTCACAAAGCTATGGAGGCATGTCGGGTTGGTGCCTAGGGTAGCACTGGTGTGACTAGAGTGTGGGGGACAGTGGGCTTGGCAAGAGCAAAAGCCCAGGGGGCATCATTCAGACCGTAGTGATGTCTGCAGTAGTAGGCAATGGCCTGGGAGCATGTGGGCTCTTTATCTGAGTCTGCCTGTTGTCTTTTTGCAGAAATCACCCAGAAAGGCACTGAGATGCTGCCTGTCTGACCCTTCACAGAGACAGAGGACCAAAATCAGTTTATTGCCATTCTCAGATACTTCTTCAAAGTGCTTGAAGAGAGCAAACTGGTCATCCGGGCACCAGGAACAAGGACAGGAGGAGTTTGTGTCTAGCCATTAATGCTCCCGGGGACCCAGCAGGCCCACTCTGTGCCTCAGATCCTGAGACTGAGTCCTTCAGTCCTACCCCAGCTTCCTGGCAGTGGAGGAGGATAAGACAAACATCTGAACCCTCTACTGCCTTCACCCGCTTTCCCGCCTCCATGGGAGCCAGAAGAGATAAACCCCAAGGTTGGGTCTTGCCAAGCTTCCCATGAGTTTATATGTGGCACCTGAACCCCAAACAACTCCAGAGGGAAAATAGCATGCCCTTACCTCATTCAGCCTAAAACTGCATGGCAGGACCAAGGGTTTGGCCCCATGAGAATGAACATTGAGGGGTGGTGTGTTAGTCCGTTCTTACGCTGCTATAAAGAACTGCCAGACACTGGGTAATTTACAAAGGAAAGAGGCTTAATTAACTCACAGTTCCACAGGGGTAGGGAGGCCTCAGGAAGCTTACAGTCACAGTGGAAGGGGAAGCAACCACCTCCTTGTTCACATGGTGGCAGGAAGGAGAATGCCAAGCAAAAGGGGGAAAAGCCCCGTATAAAACCATCAGATCTTGTGAGAACTCACTATCCCGAGAACAGTGTGAGGGTAATGGCTTCCATGATTAAATTACCCCCACCAGGTCCCTCCCACAAGACTTGGGGATTATGGGAACTACAACTCAAGGTGAGATTTGGGTGGGGACACAGCCAAACCATATCAGGTGGCAAAACCCCCAGACAGAGTTTCCCCACCAATGAGCATCCAGGAGTCCAGCAAAGCACCTGATCCAGCCCTAATACTGACCCCAACAGCAACCACACACTGACCCCAGCCCCACATGGGAACCCCAGGTCAAAGGAAATACAGAAAGGAATGGTCTCTGGGGAGAGAAGCGCTGTTGCCCCACAGTCTGGTGGTCTTGACTGACAGCTGTCTGCCATATGTAGCTTGAAATGTACCTGGAACAACTGTCCTTTGGGTTTAAAATCTGATAGAAGACTACTGCCATTATTAAAGGATTTAATACACAGAAATCTGTTTGGAAAGAACCAGACCTCAGAAGTTCACAGCTGAGAAATAGAGGCATTTGAGTTATTTCCTCTGTGAATAACAGACGGGGATGGAAGTTCTTAAGAAACTCTTCTCCTCCAACCCCTGATCTGCAGGAGTCATCAGGAAATGGGATTATCTTCAATTTATAAATGATGAAGAATTGCCAGCTTCTAAGCAGAGAGAGGAAGGGGGTACTGTGTCACAGACAGGAGAATCCAAAGGGAGAAGCTAGATTTTTAAAAGAGACACCAGTATGTTTAATTCTTACTGTTCAGCCTCCTCCTAAGCCTGGAAGGCTGGTACTGGGTGCCCAACCTGTGGCCCGTAGGGTGAGTGAGGGCTCCTAACCCTGGCTCAGAGCGTGAGGCCCCAGGGTAAGTCCCAGAGTTGCACTCTGCTGGAGAAGGCAGAGGTCAGCCTGGAAATGCGACACCAAAATGGGCTGTCAATCAAAGAGAAGACAAATGACAGAGGCTGAGACACAAAGCCCAAAGGCAGAATGGCCGGAGCCATAAGGGCCAGAAGGAGAAACAGCGGGTTGGGACAGGAAAATGGGATTGGGGCGGGGGAAAGCAAGCAGTCTGAATTCAACCCAACGGTCCACGGCAGCATCCAAAGAGCTTTTACACAATTACAGCACAAGTGCACATGGAAAAGTCAGATTCCTTTTATAATAACCCCTTTCTCAGACTCAAAAAATTTAGAAGATTTAGAAAGTACAAAAAGTGTATAGAAGCCAAGTAAAATGAACTACAACCCTTGACTTGAGTGATGGTCATTTCAAGAGGCAGGACATTAATAGGACTTAAATTGTTTCAAGAATTTATCCCTTCACCCTCAAGTTTCAGCTACTGACATCTGAAAGGAAAAAAAAATACTGTTCCCTTTCTTTGTCCAAGAGGACAAAGCCTCCTGAAAGGAAATCAAGGCCACAGCTGATCCTAACAGACCAGATTCTGTTTCCTGCACTCCAGAAAAGGGGAGGCAGCTGTTCATTCGAAAAGGGTTATTGATCATCTCCTGTGTCTGGCACTATGTTAGGCCCTGGGTTCTAGCACAGCAGATGCCATCCCTTCCCTTGGGGGCACTTACACCTTCTGCAAAGGCTGCTGTGGTCCCTGAGGTCAGTCCTACAGCACATCCCTGACACATACCCACATGCGCTCTCACACCCCCCCACACACCACAGCATCACACACAACTTGCACACCCGAATACACAATCATCCACAGATACTCCCACTCACACACTCGTATATCCACATCACATCACACTGACATATACTTACACAGACTACACTCACATGCATGCACTCACCACACACACACCTCCTACAACACGCTCTCACACATGCAGTAACTGCTAAACACACACGAAGCAGTTATCTCCTCCTTCCTTTGTACTCCCTTAGCTCCTGTGTAAAGTTAGCTGTGGCATTTACCATACTGTAATGTGATTAATTACATCATGCCTCTCCTCCACCTCCGCCTCAACCTGGAAACTTCCTAAGTTCATTTCTGTAAGCCCATCTTCCCGCTCAGTGCCTGGCACATGGCAGGTGCTCAGTAATGTTCACTATGTGAACTCTGAAGGCCACAACTATGGACTTTGGTCCAAGGAGCAAGTCTCACCCTCTCCCCCACTAGCTGGAGTTGGAGTTAGGGGGGAGAAACACCTAAGGGAGCCCCTCAGCAAATGTTCTAATACAAGGCTCTCCCAGTTCAGCTCTACAGCACCCAGCGATCCTTCTTGCTTGTCCCACTTGTTGGAGGGAAGCCAGTGACCTTGTGAGAAGAGGCAGGAGAGACTTTGTCAGATCTGCATGGTAGTCTCAAGGTCCCTGCCCAATTCTCCCATTTCTCCCTTTTTCTTTTCACAATATTACTCCCCAGTAAATCTTTTGCACACAACTCCAAAAGAAGGAGTGGGAGGGAAAGGAGGAAGAAGAGTATGAAAGAATAGCTGCATCTCCACAGCACACACCCATTAGTGACAGCCACAAGCCTAGGTCTTACCTTCAGCTTCAAGGAGCCAGAAATCTGATTTCTCAGCCCTCTGAAGGTTGAGCAGGTGTCAGGAGACTGAGATGTGCTCACCAGTACCATGCAGGATGGTAGTCGATAAATCTCAGGAGAGGGAGGGGAGGGGAGAGGAAGAGAGGAAAGGGGAGGGGCGGGGAGGGGAGGGGAGGTGTGAGTAGGGGAAGTAGGGAGGAGGAGGGCAAATAAGCAGAGGGGAGGAGAAAGGGGGAAGGGAGGGAGAAGGGGAAGGGGAGGGGAGAGGAGAGGGGGAAGGGAGGGAGGGGAGGGAAAGGAGGGAGAAGAGGAGGGGGAGGGCAGGGGAGTGGGGGACGAAGAAGGCAGGGGAAGGGAGGGGAGAGGGAAGGGGAAGGGAGGGGAAGGGAGGAGACCAGCAGGGGAGGGGAGGAGAGGAGGTGGGCAGGGGAGGGAAAGGGAGGGAGAAGGGGAGGGGAGGGGAGGAGGTGGGCAGAGGAGGGGAAGGGAGGGAGAAGGAAAAGAAACGGGAGGGAGAAGGGGAGGGAAGGAGAGAAGGGGGTAAGGGAAGGGGAGGGGAGGAGGTGGGCAGAGGAGGGGAGGGGAGGAGGTGGGCAGAGGAGGGGAGGGGAGGAGGTGGGCAGAGGAGGGGAGGGGAGGAGGTGGACAGGGGAGGCGAGGGAGAAGGGGAGTGGAGGAGAGGAAAGAGAGGGGGCAAGAAAGGGAGGGGAGGGCAGAAGAGAGGAGTAGGGAAGGGCAGGGGAGGAGAGGGGAGGGGAGAGGAGGAGAAAGGAGGGGAGGGGAGGGGCTGCTGAAGCCCCACTATTCCTACAACCTTCTAGTGTCAGGTCAGCTCCAGGCCATGCCCAGGCCAAATGGAATACCAGCATAACTTCAGAGCCACCCACCCCTTCCCTGTCACAATATCTGTTGGGTTTGGCCATGGTTAGCCATCCCTGATGCTCTGCTGAGGTTGTGTGACACCCCCACCCACAAACTCCCACGCCTCCCAGGCACCTTCACACACAAGCACAGCCCTGGCGGGGGGGCAGCTCCCTTTCCAATATCATGTTTAGGAACTTGACTCTGTCCCCAGGCTCAGCTTGTAGAGACCAGGACTTGCCCACATCCCCCTCCCCCACCATAATACACCAGTACTGAGTCCTCTCTTCTTTTCCTGCAAGAAGGCAGCAGCAAGCAAGACCTTCTACTCTTTGGGGCTGAGAGCTGTGCTCCACCTTGGGACTCATTAGCATTTTTAAGGTTCTTATTCCCATACACATCCTGCCCTGGGATTGTCCTCTTCCTTGAGGCATTAGCACCTTCCCTTCCCCTTTCTCACCCCAGTCCCGCCTGCCTGGGGTCAGCCTTCAATCCACACAGTGTCTGGGGAAGAGCCTAGAGGCCTGGTCACACTTCCCCCGCCCCCGCCCCATGTTTCACAGCCCATCTCTTCCTGTCGGAGGCGGAGGCATGTCCTGAAGTCCTGAGCCCCCTCCCATCTATTCTCCCTCCCCGCACAAGAGGTGTTCCCATAATCAGTAGGCATCAGTCGGCTCTAATCAACCCCCTATTTTGACTATTTTAGCAGCAATAAAAGGGCCATAAAGAGCAAGTCATTGGGCCCTCTAGGAGCATGGTGCTCCTTCACTGTGATATAATGAAAAACACCAAGTGCTTCCTCGGAGCCCTAAGTGACAGCCCTGGCAGCAGAGCTATTGGGGGAAGCCTAATTATGCTATAAATTAAAGGGCTTTTTTTTTTAACCCAACATTATGACCTTTAATAAGATTGTTTTTACAACCAGCTGTCAATAAATCATCCAGGAGCACCAGTGAGAAGCATTCTCTGAGAACTTCTGCGAATTTCATTAGAGGCAGTTTATTTGGTTTTGGTGAGCTATGATGTTTTTTAAATCTCAAATTAAAGGCTCTGAACCATAAAAGCTAATTCAGAAAAGTTCCTGTTTCAGCCTCTGAAAACAAGCCCCCCTAACTGCAGAAATTAGCTAAGATGTGGCCAGGCCAGGAGGTCATTACTTGGGAAGCAATGACAAGTGCCTGAGGCTTCCCCAGGCTTGGCAGCCGTGGGCCCCCACAGAACCTGAAGGTGACAGTCCCAGGGTGGACAGCTGGCCCTACCATGGCCAGGCCCTGGGAGGTCACAGCCCCGAAGACTGCTGAACTCAGGAGAGACAGGCCAGCTCACAAGCTCGGGCTCAAAGGGGCTAGTCCTTGGCCAACTGATTCAGGAATCCCGCAAAACTGTTTAACCTATTCCTTGGAACGTCCTGCCTCCAGCTTTCTTAGAGTCCATTTATTGTCCTCAGAACAGTGACACTGCATGTATGTGACTGCCTTTCTGAAATACATAACCAGTGATAAATGAAGAATACAATGTAAAAATGGTATATTCAGAGGTGTTGGCTATGACGATCAAGTCCATGGAGTCCATGCAGACATGGTCAATAGAAGCAGAGAAGATGATGTGAGGGTGGTCGCCCACCTCCTAAGAGAGCAAGCGGGCCTGGTACATGTGACGCAGCAGCTAATGTGCTGGTGCAGGCCAATATCAGGAAACCTGGATTTAAATTCCAGCCCTACTACGAATTCTGGAAACTTGGGAAAGCACAGTTAGATTATGAAGCCAGACGGACCTAGTTCAAATACTGGCTTCAACCCTTGCTAGCTGAGCGGCCTAAGGCAAGTTACTTCATTTTTCTGGACCTCAGTTTCCTCATCTGAAAAATGGAGACATTAGTACTTCCCCCAGGGGGTTGTGATGAGGGTGAGCGAACTGAAGCATATGAATCACCGGGCACAGTGCTGGTGTCTGTAAGCTCTCAATTAACATCAGCTGGTAACAACTGTCATAAAAGGCATGATTGTACTTAACCTCCCTGGGCCTCAACTTTATCAAATGATTTCTCAGGCCACTTGCATCACTGTACGGAAGTGATTCCGAGAGTTGTAAACTCCGCTGCTTAAACCTGCCAGAGGCCTCGCATTGCCCACAGGATTCAGTCGAAGCTCCTTGGAAACAGCCTGCCTGGTTGGGTCCCTGACTGCCCCTCCAGGTCCATCTCCTACCAGTTGCAACCAACAGAACGTGTGTTGACTCTACCTCTGGGCCCAAGCACAGTCTCCCCACTGGCTGGAATCAATCCTTCCAGAGCCTCTTCACCTAGCTCATTCCTACTCTTTCTGCCAGCACCTAAAGTCACTTCTCCTAGGAACCTTTCCTAGCCCCTCATCCCCACCCCTCCACTCCTACACGTGCTGCTCTAAAACCTGCTACTCCTGCTATCAGAGACCTCATCACTTCGCACTGACCACATTGTCTAACCCGCTGTCCCCACCAAAGTAGGCAGCATAGACCGTGTCTCTTTTGGTCTCCTTGGATCCCCTAAGTCAATACTGTCCTTGGCGTATGGTATGTGCTTAAAATATCTGCCAACGTAATGTTAAATGATGCAGCATTTAGAGACATATTATATGGGAAAAAAAACTATATACAGAACTAGAATAAGTTATTTTGTAAGCAATTATTTGATTTGTAATTAGAAGTTGGGTTCTTTCTTTTAACGGATTATCTTAGAAGGTTGTCAGAAAACAAAACTGTTAATACATCTTACTATGGCCTTAACTATTTGACCCTGATCTCCTTTTTTCTCAGAGAATAAGGCAGAGGAAAAGAGGAGAAACTAAAGGCAAGGCTGTACCAGAAAAGATTGACTTTGAGGACTAACAGAAACTGAGGCTGGGACCTAGCAGGGTGCTATTTACCTCCAAGTCCTTTCCCCACATTCCCCCATCTGCCCAACTTCCACAGCTCAGGGGTCTTTTCTCCTAGGGTAGAAATATGAATGGCTCTAAAATTTCCCAATGAAAACCATCCGTGAAGTTGTGCGTGGGAAATGAAATGCCAGCCCGTGGGCGTCAGCAACTGTGAAGAAAGCGTGGCATCCACGCTCACCTGGGCTTCCTTTGGTTTGCCTCATTAATCAGCTCCCCAGGTCATCCGTGCGTCTCGCCTCAGGCTCATAGGTCTGGTTTTTGTATAATACACATTTCCCCCAGTTTTTATTTCATCTGTTTTTTTTAAGCAGCCTTTCCATTATTTCTGAACATTTGAGTTAAAAAAATGTAAATTACAGACGCCTGCGGATTGACGTAATGTGAAAAGAAGGCGGCTGTTTCCCCTTCCTCCAAACAGGGAACATGGTTTTTCAAACTAATAAACCCCTTAAACCTCATGAAGCCCATTTCGACCTTTTTAAATGGCTACTTTCAGAAGGGTAAGGGAAAAAGCAGCAGCAGGAGAAAGAGTTGGGGGCCGTGTCATGGCGGGAGAGGGAATGATCCCAGCTCGTGCAGATGGAGTCTGTCCCTTCCCTCAGTCGAAGGTTGCAGCCACCAACAGACTGGCCATGCTGAACCTGGGAGGGGAAAGCCCACAGCATGGGGACAGGCCTCTGAAGTCCTGGTCAGAGGAGAGACTGAGCAGACGCTATAGAGAGGAATTCTGTGGTATGGGGGGTTCTGGAGAAGGTGAGAGCAAAGGGATCAAGTGGGAAATAGGAGGGATTCGCTTTGACACTGTGGTTGGGATTGTGGGTGGGAGGGCATTGGTGGAAGCAGGGGGGTTGAAGCTACCAGGGAGGCAGAGCCAACATTGCCTACCTTCTCTAAAAGCAGGAATTGAATTTGGAGGAGACCATGGAGTTGGGGTTATGGACAGTGGGGAGATCTGAAATAGAGCAGTGAAAAACTCCAGGGGACAATCAAAGCCAAAGGACTAATCGACCTCTAATGGGCAAGACTCTTCTGTTTTGAACACTCAGAGAGGAGAGGCCCACTCAGTAATCTCTAGGGATAGAGTCAAGGGTCACTTTCCTCATTCCAGAGGGCTCTGGCTGTCTACCCAGGCATTGGGTCCTGTTCTGCCTACAGTCCTGAACCACGCAGAGAGCAAGACACATAGGAAGCATCCAGAAATATTTACTGAATGAATGAGCTAATACATGAATGGATGAAAAAGCAAATGGAATGAGCAGTTTCTAAACAACTGTAATCCTTCTGACAGGAAGTGTGAGTGCCTTTTCTCCAAGAACACCAAGATTACTCCCCCCCAAACAGGGCTGCCATGTACAGTTCCACAGGTACTAGGGATCCAAATAAAATATTTTCTTTTCAAAGCAGCCTATCATTCAGGAAGCAAAGCATTCTAATAACAATTGAGGAGTCTCTCTCTTGCTTTGTCTCTCTCCAGAGTTCAACCAGCTGGGATTTGAAAATTAGAGAAGGCAGAAGGGACAGTAAAGTCCACTTGGAAACTTCCTGGGGAGAAGCTGGCAGGGACCACCCTGTGCCTCCTCCACATGTTGATGATCCTTGCTGTTTAGTGGCTGGAAACAGGTCTTTGAAGTTTCTGGCTTTGCCTCCAGTAAATCAGCCACAGCTTCCCTTCTATTCCAGGCTGGTTTGAAAATAACTCTTCCAGTGCCTCCACCTCCCAATCCATGAAGGAGACTTAAAATTTAGCAAGCTTACCCCTTCTCTGTCACACTCACATCAAAGGACAATGCTAGGGACCACCAAGGGAAATACTTCTGCACCCCAGGACCCTGGGATTCACACTTCCTTCTAGGCAGCTACACGGGAATGGAGGAAATGTATCATATGAACAGAGGCAACTCTGGAACCAGCCCTTCCTCTACTGAGGCCAGGAAGACATGGACGGGTTGCTACTCAAAAGGAAAATGTAGGTGTCCCCTGCAATTTGAATAGGCTGTGGATGTGCTTTACCATCGTCATGCTACTTTGGCTTCTAATTTAGGGAGCAGAGGGTAAGGCCTCTTAGAGCACAACATCTTTGAGCTAAACGGCTTTGAGTGAAAAGTAAAATCACTTAAAAAAAATACAACTGCTTATCAACTTTATTCAGCTCCTATTTAGATGTGAAAAATGCTCCAGAGGGAGGTTTCCTGAGCAAAGGCCAGGATTTACTGTGTATTTCCCACAAACAGGGCTCACTGGTTCCTTCTGTGAGAAATGAAACCCAGCGGACCCACCCAGCAGGCCTCACCGGCAAAAAGGAGTCTACGCCAGATTAAAAAATCCACTTCAGGACTTTTTTACTGCTGGAGTGGGCTGGAGAGCTGTCAATGGGCAGGAAAATAGCACATCTGGAATGTGGCTCTGTCCCCGTGCTGGCTGGTATAACTCAACATGTACGTCAGATTTTTTTTTCTTTAATGGCCAAGATTTATCTGGCTTCTATTCATTTTTTAAGTCCAGGGTGAATATGATTGTTAACTTCTATACTTTTACATTTGTGTAAATTAAAAGCCATATTTCACTACTGGGCAGATGGCTTGCTTGCCTTAAATGTAAAAATGGCAAAGCTAAGCACTATAATCCAAGACATGGATTACCCAACTCACCCAGAAGATACTAAAAGAGAAAGATCTTGTGATTTTCTTCACCAAAGCTATATCCCCTTTGTGCCTTTATAAAATCTGGTTCTGGAAAAGTTGGCGCCAAGATGCTCAAACTGCAAGTAAACTTTTGTATTAATTTAGTCAGTCATGTTCCGACTGTGGCAACAAGAGGTTATTACAGGGTTTTTTTTATTATTATTATTTGATTTTATTTTTTTGTAGCAAGCAAATTGGTTTGTAAAACAGATATAGCCATTTTAACTCCTAAAGAGATTTGGAGGAGAGTGGATCCTTCCGGAGACAGCCATCTCTTGCTTTTTTTGGTTGGGGGTTGACATCCGTTTTGAGCATAAGGGAATGTCTTTTTCATCGAAGTCCATACTTGGCATTTTCTCTGAAGTTAAAAGCAAGAGCAATATAATAAACGTTTGCTAACAACCCCCCACATACTTAGATTTATTGGCTAGTTAAATCTTTAATGGTTAAAGTTAAAAACCTTTTATTTTAAGGGCTTGGGGATTTGCACAGTTGGAATGTTACATTTCAATATATTCAAATTGGAATGGAAGAGCCAAAGTGGCCAGGACATTGACTTTCTTTCTTGGATGTCCCAAGCTGACAACAGGCATAGACTTGCCCCAGGGCCTCCCTCCTCACCCCGAGCCAAGTCCAAAAAGGGAAGGGGAGAGGAGGAAAGCAAGCATGCTACAGGGGCCAATTTGGGTGGCTCCCTTCCTACTTTCACTCTCCTGTTCTTGATCTGCACTCAAGTCACTGAGAAATCAAGGAGTCTCTACATTCTGATTCTGCCACTCAAGTGACCCATCTTGGCAGGGTCACACTCCGCTGGTCTCACCCTTCTGGGGGCTCCCTAATTTGGTCATCTGGATTAGAAAGGTGGTGTGCAGCAGCAGTGGTGAAGGTGCTAGGGTCATTGAGTTGATGAGGGTTGATAATGTGATGAAGGGAGATGGGAGAGAATGGAAGACTACCGAAGCACAATGGAAGGACATGATTTGAGATAAGAGGTAGGAGTGACAGGAGTGACAGAAGTGACAAAGAAGTGACAAAGGGTGGTACTGATGACATCTAACCAAATGTTTACTCTGTGCCAGGTCATTTCAAGTTCCTTTACGTGAATTATTTCACGGATTCTCCAATCTAGTACTATGTTGACCTTATACAGATAAGGAAATTAAGGTGTAGAGAACTAAGCAACTCACCAAGACTAGAAAGAGATAGACCCAGGCAATCTGACTGGACAGACTATAATTTTGATGCAGGCTTCAAAGACATGGGGATGGGAATATCTGAAGCCTTGAAAATTGAGAGGCATGAGTGTCCAATCACTGCTAAAGCAGAACCAGTAAGGATAGTTTCATCACTTTCAGGAAACATGATTATGAGGAAATGCTAGTTCTCATGCACATCCCACAAGCGCAGACCGCCACTTCATCCCAGTGGTTCCTCATGCACCTTAATACACAGGAACATGTTCTGACAAAAGATATTTTATGCACTCATCTACTCACTTCACAGACACATGCTTCAGAAACACTATGGCACCAATACTTTCACACAGATGCGCCAACATTCACACTCACATCTGGCACCACACATGCACACACACACTTGTGTACGCCGAGGGGGATACGAGATGCAGTTATCTCTTGATGATCCCTTGGAATTCCACCATGACTTTGTTTCTCAAATACTGACTGACTGTTGTCTGTCCTACTGACAATGATCCACCTAGCCAAGGGCGGATCCTACAGGATGCAGGATAAAGCATGTGGATCAGATGGCCAGAAATATAAGATGATCCAAAGGCTCCCAGACACAGTGGAGATAAAGGAATCTTCCACCCATCACTTTCAGTCTCCCATCCTGAGGGCTTTCACCTTGAGAAGAGCCACCCAGCCTTTGCTAGTGGCTTTTGCCATTAGGGGTTAAAGGTCAAAGTTGGGTCTTTGGTCACCAAACAGGATGAAGACTGCAGACAGCAGGCATGTGAGTCACTCTTCTTAAGGAAACTTGACTGCTGAGCCCAGGAAGAGAAGACTCAATGGAACACATCAGGCTCCCCGTGAATTTTCTAGCTCCGAAACGTTAATATTTCTCAGATGGAGGCTCACGATGTTCACAGGGTTTTCAATTTCAAGGCCATTTTTGCTTTTTTAAAATGGGGTTTGATGTTCTCTGCCCAAACCTAGGTTTAACAATCGACAAAGCACCAGGCGGCCAACCTTGGCACTTGTACGTCGGTCCTGCAGGACAGTAAGGCCACTCAGCTCGTATTGTCTGCAAAGCCATGACTCTCTGTTCCCTGGCACAGAGACCTTGCCAATTGCAGGAAGTTGGGAAATAAAAGAAACTTTTCAAATAAAAAGATGTCAATTTAACAGCCAGGGACCTGGAAACAGATGTTCCTTGCCTAGACCAAGAGCCGCCCACCCGCCCGCCCATCCGTCCTCCGGGTTTTCAAAGTCACTTCTTGTCAGGTGCCCTGGTTAAGAGACAGAATTAATGAGCTGTGCTCCATTTTACGGCTGCCGTCTGATGTGGGAGCTGTGTGCGGAGCACTCCGCGGACAGGCCAGCTCGGCCCCAGCCCTTCCTCCAGCAGCTCAGCCTGGATCAAAGCGGCGAGCAGCTCAGCTTTTATAGCAAAATGATTAAAACCACGTGGGGCTTGTTTCCTCACACGTGACCTCCCGACAAAGTGCAGAGCGGGGAGCCAAGGAAAGGTGAACCCACGGGTCTGTAGGCCCAGGGAAGAGTAGGACCCACAATGCAGAGACATAACAAGTAAGCACAGATGCAGCAAGTAAGCACAGATGCGCATGCGCACGTGCTGCTGTACACGGACTAAAATAACACACCCTCACACGCATAAATAAATGCTCTTTCCCTGCAAGTGGAAACGGCCCAGAACGAGCAACCAGAAGGCCTAATGGGCCAGGTTAGCTAGGACCACAAAGATAAGTAAATAAATGTTCCTAGTTATTCAATTACTCCTAACACTTGTAGAAAGTACTACAGGATTATACTTGCAAGTAAGGCCCAAATATCCCTCCAGCATCTGGACAAATAATCTCTCACCTGTCTGTAGTCTTCGGCAACTTCACCACACCTGAAAATTACAGCTCCCTGGAGGCAGGCAACTTTCCCTCTAAATTGATTGATTTGATCAAATGATCACCTGGTTGGTTCCCCGTCCCTGGTATTCCTGCCTAATCTCCTCTGCCCAGTGAGACTGGATTTACTGGCAGAGGTGATGAGATGTCGCTTCCGAGATTAAGTCACCAAAGGACTGTGGCTTCCTTCTTGGGCGTCTCTGGCTTTGGGGGAAGCCAGATGCCATTTTGTCAGCTGAACTAGGGGAGCACCACATGGCAAAGAACCAAGGGAGACCTCCAGCCAACAGCCTGCGAGGGATGGAATCCTGCCAACAGCTCCTGGAGCCAGAGTAGAAGCCGACCTTTCCCATCAAGACAGGATAACTGCAGCCCCAGACCACACCTCAGTTGTAGTCTTAAGAAAAGATCCAAGTTGTGCCTAAATTCCTGATCCCATAGAAATAGTGAGATAATCAATATTTGCTGTTTTAAACTGCTACGTTTTGGGGGTGATTTGTTGGGTAGCCATAGGTAACTAATACACCTACTTGGCTCCTTTTCCACCACTGAAAATCACCACTTCTTCGATCTTTTCTCCTCCCATGGGATATTCCTGTGCAGTCAGATAGAATTTACTGCAACCTTTAAGAACTTACACCATCAGCCTCACTGCTGCCTTTACCTCTCTGAGCTCATCCCAGCCACTCTGGCCTCTTTGCTGTGCCTTGAACACACCAGGTATGACCCAACTCAAGGCCTTTGCACTTCCCAGGGCTTGCTCTTCCACTTCCTTCAGGTCTTTGCTCAAACATCACCTCTTCAAAAGGCTTTCCCAGACCACTCTGCATAAATAAATAAATAACCTCCATCTCACCCCTAGGGCTCCTTGTTCCCCTTTCCTGCTCAGTTTTTGCCATAGCCTTTATCATCATCTCACATACTATCTATCTTACTCATTTTATTTCTTGTTTGATTCTCTCCTCCCCAGGCCAAAAGACAGGAATTTTTAGGGTTTCGTCTGTTTTGTTCACTGCTCCATTCTGTTTCTAGAACCCTGTCTGGCACAATGTAGGGGTTTTTCTTAGTCCATTCAAGCTCTATAATAATGTTCCATAGAAATTTTTATTTCTTATAGTTCTGGAGCCTGGGAAGTCCAAGATCCAGGTGCTGGCAG
Source organism: Rhinopithecus roxellana (assembly GCF_007565055.1). Lineage (NCBI taxonomy): Eukaryota > Metazoa > Chordata > Mammalia > Primates > Cercopithecidae > Rhinopithecus > Rhinopithecus roxellana. Next base: position 84,299,551 of record NC_044565.1, read on the forward strand.
ATTTGGTGTCTGGTGAGGGCCCACTTTCTCGTTGATAGGTGGCACCATTTAGCTGTGTGCTCCCATGGGAAGGGGCAAGGTAGCTCTCTGTCGCCTTTTTATACGGCCACTAATCCCATTCCTAAGGCCTCCACCTCAATGATTTAATGACTTCCCAAAGGCCCCAACCTTCTAACACTGTTACGGAAACACCAGGGGTTCCATCTAGGTCCTGCTGCTCACCACACACAAAGCCAATCACTGAGGCAATGAGTATTGCCAGGGAAGAAGGCTTTAATCAGGGACTGCAGCTGAGAAGATAGGAGATCAGCCTAAAATCCATCTCCCTGACCAACTAAAATCAGGGGTTTATATAGCAGGGAAGAAATGTAACTACATGTGGGGAACAGGAATTAGAGAAGGATAAAGAAGAGGAGTTGGTCAATAGGAAGCAGGTGGTCAGTTAGGCAGTCATGGTGGCTGAAGGGTCTGGCCTCTCATGGCCCAAATGCAGTGATCTGGTCTCAGTTGCTTGATACTATCTGGGAGTCCTGATGACTGGTTTCCTGAGAAAGGAACTCAGATAAAACTATTGTAACTTTCTTAAGTTTTAAGACAGAGAGGGTCTATTTCTATGTTCATTCAAAAGAAAGCTTAAACGTCAGTTCTATGGGACAATTGGGCAAGTTTCAACACCGACACCTTGGGGGTTAGGATTCAACATATGAATTTGGAGTGGGGGGACACATACATTCAGCAGCATTCAACAAGTACTCATTGAATAAATTAATGAATGAAGATATCGAGCTCTCATTTTCTCAAGCACCTACTATTTGGTTGGTGCAAAGTAATTGAGGTTTTTCCCATTATGTGTGTGTGTGTGTGTGTATGTATGTGTGTGTGTGTGTCTGTGTGTTTGAGATGGAGTTTCGCTCTTGTTGCCCAGGCTGGAATGCAGCGGCGTGATCTCGGCTGACTGCAACCTCCGCCTCCCAGGTTCAAGCAATTCTCCTGCCTCAGCCTCCCGAGTAGCTGGGATTACAGGTGCCTGCCACCATGCCCAGCTAATTTTTCGTATTTTCGGTAGACACGGGGTTTCACCATGTTGGCCAGGCTGGTCTCGAACTCCTGACCTCAGGTATCAGCCTGCCTGGGCCACCACGTGCATCCAGCCATCACTTTTAATGACTATTACAAAGCAAGTACTTTGCCTGCATTGTCGTTAATCCTCATAAAAACTCTGCAAGGTTGACACTATTGTTTCTCAATTTACAGAATCTAAAATCTGAGATTAGGAGATGCTGTCTTTTTCAAGGTCTCGCAAGGCTGTGCTGGGATTCAAGCCCCCAACATCCTTTTTCTCCCCTTCTCCATTGCTTTGGATAGCTCTTTATAGTTAACAAAATGCCTTCAATGCAGTGATCTCATCTGACCTTAACAATAACCGTGGGAAAGAAGAATTGTAATTATCATCTCCATTTTGACATATATGAGAATCAAAGCTCAGAGAGGCAAAAGTATTTGCCCCGGTTGACACAGCTGGAACAGCAGAGCCATTCTTCAGTTCATTCAAAAGACATTTGCTGAACAACACCCAGGTGCCAGACCCAATAGCTAATAGGATATGATGCCTCAAGCTTTCTGCCTCCCCAATCTTGTGGTGCTGAACCTTGGCCACTGCTGTGTGTTGAGTACTCATCCAGGGTAAAATGTGGGTACTTGTAAATGTTAACTTGTGTTGTCCAGACATGGCCTGAGAGGGGCTGGTCTGAAAGGAGATTGACAAGTGAGGGCTGAGATCACTGGGAAGCAGAACTGGAAGAGATGATGGAAGAAGGAGCTTTTTAAACACTGAGCCAGAAGATGTAGTAAGCAAGAGAAGGTTGAGAGTCAGAGCTTTTTAAAATCCCTTTTTATCCTTATTCCTCACTCCCATCACTCCACAGGCAACCTTCTCAATGTGTTTGATGTGTATCATTTTGTTTCTTTGTGCTTTTGCAAAGTGCTTATTTTTCTTTTGTGCATAAGTGTTTTGATTCGTGCAAATAATATTATGTTGTGTACTTAATTTTTCCCCCAGCATTGTGTCAAAGATTCATGTGTGTTACTACATTTACACCTAATCCATTGCTTCTAATTGTTACATAACATGGTGTGTACCTATCACATCTTACCCATCTGCTTCCCCAGGGATAACACCCAGACAATGCTGTGATGCACATGCCTGCCATGTCCCCTCCTGGGCCTGTGTGAGTTAGACTGTTGGTTCATAGGGTATAGTCATAATTCAGTAGTGCCTGCTTGCTCTGCTCCCTGAGATACTCCCAGAAGCAGAGGATGAGCATTCATATACCCTCATATCCCTGCCAGCACTTGGTGTTATCCAGTTTTCTAATGCCTGCCAGTCTAACAGATATAAAGTGATATCTCATTATTGCTTTAATTTGCAACTATCTAATTATTAATGTGTTGGAGCAACTCTCTATATATTTGTTGGCCTTTTAGATTCTCTGGAGTAAGCTAATCAGATTTAAAATGGAAGAGGGAAGAGCCATCTATTTAATTAATCTTGATTCCTGGGAAAGTCCAAAGGGTTGAAAGGTCTCCAGGCATAGGAACCAGGGGTGCTCAAGCTTACAAATGGAAAATGTTTCCAGGAGAACCACTGGACCTGAACTGGGAGGTTTTCCTTGGAAACCATCTTTTTATTACCTCCAAAATACAAGACAGAGCATGGAAAACTGGATTTAACCGGTTTGACTAGATTTAACCAGCCAAAACATATTTCCTGGAAACATAAATAAGTTGAATTACATTAAAAGGAAGAATTTCGGCCGGGCGCGGTGGCTCAAGCCTGTAATCCCAGCACTTTGGGAGGCCGAGACGGGCGGATCACGAGGTCAGGAGATCGAGACCATCCTGGCTAACACGGTGAAACCCCATCTCTACTAAAAAATACAAAAAGCTAGCCGGGCGAGGTGGCTGGTGCCTGTAGTCCCAGCTACTCGGGAGGCTGAGGCAGGAGAATGGCGTAAACCCAGGAGGCGGAGCTTGCAGTGAGCTGAGATCCGGCCCCTGCACTCCAGCCTAGGGGACAGAGCGAGACTCCGTCTCAAAAAAAAAAAAAAAAAAAAAAAAAAGGAAGAATTTCTGTTCTTTGAAAGACATAATTAAGAGATTGAACAGAGAATCCACAGCGTGGGATGAGATATTTGCAAATATATATGGCAAAGAACGCAGATCTAGAATATATGAAGAACTTCTACAAATCAGTAAGAAAAAGACAAACCACTCAATAGAAATATGGGCAAAAGACTTGAAAAAGCACTTCATTAAAGAGCATCTCTGTATGGCAAAAATCGTATAAAAATGTGCTCAACTTTTTAAATAATAAGAAATACAAATGAAAACATCAATAAGATGCCACTACACACCCACCAGAATGACTAAAATGAAAAAGACAGACAATACCAAACGTTGGCTGGAATGTAAATTGGCACATCCTCTTTGGAAAACTACTTGGCCAATATCTTCTAAAGATGCCCCTGTGCATACCCTTTGACCCAACAGTTCCATCCTAGGAATTCATCCAAAAGAAATGTGCTCATTGAAATATATGTCCAAGAGTTTCATACACTCTAGCCTGGGCAACACAGTGATACCCTGTCTCCTAAAAAAGGAGTGTTCACAGCAGCATTATTCACAATACAAAACTTGAAAGCTACCCAAAGACTCATCAATAATATGGATAAATAATAGTGTTATATTCATGTAATGAAATACTACACAGCAACAAAAATGAAAGAACTGCAGTTTTACTTTACACAAAGTACAAAACCAGGTGGTGAAGTCTATGGTGAAGTCAAGACAGTGATCACCCTTGAGCAGATATCAACTGGGAAGAAGTGGGAGAAATTTTCAGGGTGCTGGTCCCATGGGTGTGTTCCCTTTGTGAAATTTCATCAAGATGTAGTCTTATGATTTTTTAACTTTTCTGTATGTATTTATACTTTGATGAAACATTCAGAAATATTACATGGGCACCTACTGTCCAGCCCCAGCATCATAGTGACAAATCAGGAATAGGAGACAGCTCTGAAGGTAGAGGGGGTAGTTGGCAACGGGTTGCAGAATCATCGTCTACATACAAGAACAAATCCTTGCCCTGCCTTGCTTTGCCAGTGGGGTACAAAGGAGGTCACAGCCAATACATGAGATTTCAGAGGAGGCAAGATAGCAGTGTCTTAAATGTGAGTAGGGTTTTATTAAGAACCAAGTACTTTGACCAGGCACGGTGGCTCATGCCTGTGATCACAACACTTTGAGATGCCGAGGCAGGCGGATCACTTGAGATCAGGAGTTTGAGACCAGCCTGGCCAACATGGTGAAACTCCATTTCTACTAAAAATACAAAAATGAGCTGGGCATGGTGGCGGGCACCTGTAGTCCCAGCTACTAGGGAGGCTGAAGCAGGAGAATCACTTGAACCCAGGAGGCAGAGGTTGCAGTGAGCCAAGATCATGCCACTGCACTCCACCCTGGGTGACAGAGCAAGACTCTGTCTCGAAAAAATAAAATAAAACAAAAAAACAAGTACTTTCACATAGTTTGTTCCATGCACGCAGCCTTTACAGCAGAGGGAGCAGAAATCTCTAAAGGCAATGTGACTTCCTTAAGTCCACACTGCCAGTAAATACCAGAGCTAGATCTAGTTCTCAGGTCTTCTAGTTCAGGGATCTCCCTCGCATGCCACACTGCCAGCTGCATCTGGGCTGAGGCAATCGGGAGGCTCCTCCACAGGGGAGGAACAAGTTACACTGGAGGTTGAAGAATGGAGGCAATGCATGAGGGCAGACAAAAGCGAATGCTGTGGCAAGAAAGTGCCAGGGCCAGGAGCTCACAGCTTTAGCAGGATCTCAGCTTCCTGAAGTGGAGCTGTCAGAGGTGTTGCTAAAAGACAGGCAGGAGTGGCTAGGGAAGTGCAGAAGGACTCCTCCGGCGGCCACGCTGTCTTGCCCTTTCTTTAGAAGCCCTAGGAGACCCTCCTCCCAACAGCTCCCTGTGCCCCCAGATTTATTTTGCTTTCTTTCGCTAAATCAAACTTTATCAGACAGTTTTACTGTCAGCCGTTAAACCAAAATGTGTTTGTGCAACAGTAAACACCTTGTTACTGCAGGGAAGGATTACATAAACAAAGGTGGGGACGAGACCTAACTCACTGTACCCAAGAGCCGTGCAGCCCTCAGTGGGGGACGGAGAAGGGCAAACAGAAGGGCACTTCGGGGGCTTCTGGAGGCCTGAGGCAAGGCGACAGGCCACGCTCCAGCCTGAGGCTTCTGCCCTCGCCAGAGTGGAATGAATGGCAAGCGTTCCTCCAGTCTGAAGGGCACTGTCCTCTAGAGATCTCAGAGGGGGCCCAGGAACCTTGTCAGAGCCCTGAAGGGGACAAAGGGGGAGGCAGAAAGGCTATACGGAGGATGGAGTGGTCGGTTTGGATTAGAATCTGGTGTGATGGTGGTGGGTTGGGGGCTAAATAGGTGTGGGAAAAACTCGAAGCCTGGGAGGAATCAAGAGAAGAGAGGGTTACAGTCAGATTGAGAAGACACGCAGGTAAAGGAAGAGCATAGTGGGGGGCTGCCTGCTTGGGCCTGAATTATTGGCCAAGGAGTGGAGAGATAAGGGCCCCTTTTGGGGTCAATGGGGCAGGGAGGTTTAGACTGGCTCTGGGTGGGTGGCAGATACAGACACTGGGGCGTCAGACCAGAGGCAGGACCAGTGGGCAGAGCAGCCAGCTAGACCACCCCTCTCACGGAGTGCACCCAAGATCTCAAGGCCTCCCCTCAGGGCACTTTCCCTGCCCCTCCCCTGACCTTCTCTCACTCATCCTTGCTCAAAACCCCCTAATGAGGGCTGCTCGCTGAGCCAGACTGCCATATGACATAAGCTGTCTAGGGACAAACCTGAAAGGCTCCAAGGGGACCCCAAGTGCTGTGCAGAACAGAGGGGGACATTCAGAGAGGAGGTGAACAAATAGATTAAATGTGTGCCTCCACTGGGCACTGCGCTAGGAGCTTCTGCACCACAGGTACTTTCCTACTTACTTTTTTTTTTTTTTTTTGAAATGGAGTCTTGCTCTGTTGCCCAGGCTAGAGTGCAGTGGCGCGATCTCGACTCATTGCAACCTCTGCCTCCCGCATTCAAGCGATTCTCCTGCCTCAGACTCCCAAGTAGCTGGGACTGAAGATGCCCACTACCACGCCTGCCTAATTTTTGTATTTTCAGTAGAGATGGGGTTTTGCCATGTTGGCCAGGCTGGTCTTGAACTCCTGACCTCAGGTAATCCATCCACCTCAGCCTCCCAAAGTGCTGAGGTTACAGGCGTGAGCTACTGAGCCCAGCCACAGGCACTTTGATTTTGAGTCTCACACCCACACTTTGGGATAGAAAGTATCTGCTTAAGCTGAAAAGTGAAGGTTGCAATGAGCCATGATTGTGCCACTGCATTCCAGCCTAGGTAACAGAGTGAGACCCTGTCAAAAGAAAGAGAGAAAGAGAGAAGGAAGAAAGGAAGGGAGGGAGGGAGAGAAATAAAAAATTAACCCCTTACACCAGGCTTCCTGTTGGCATCAATTGTCTTATATTTCCTACAATGAGCATTTCCTGTATGGCAGTCATTCTGGCTCTATTACTTCATTTAATCCTCACACTCATATGAGACAGGTTCTTTTATTATTCCCTTTTATAAATGGGGAAACCAAGACTCAGAGAGGTTAAATTATTTAGCTAGGGTCTTACAGTTAGCAAATGACTGAGTCAGAATTGGAGTCCAGATCTCTCTAATGCCAAAGGCTGTGCTCTTCCTGTCTGAGTCTGGGCTAAGAGGGTCTGGAGGAAGGGGTTGGGACATTGTGGGTGGAGGTTAGTAAAAGGGGTGGCCCACAAACTAAAGGCTTTGCCCTGAACACTAGGCAGGCATGCAGAGGTCCCTACTGAAGAAGAGAGGACAGTTATCAACCTCCCTCACGGTCCAAAGGGGCTGGCATGTTCCCAAACCCCTTCCTCAAACACTAGGATGTGCCTCCAGAGCCCTGGAAGTCTCTGGCCATTCTAAGCTAAGAGTCTGTAGGGCAATAGCCCCAGCTTCCTGAAGTCCTAGCCTGTGGCATTCTAACCCTGGAGACCACAGCTCCCTCTTTTCTCCAAATCCCAGATCCCAAGCATCCCTTCAGCCCCACCCTTAGCCTTCTAATATACTACTCAGGTACTTCATCTCTCCATCACTGCCCCAACCATCCATCCCTCTAATATCCCCACCTCGACCACAGACTGGCTCCATCAGCCAGCCACAGCCCTAAAGCCTGAGGCCACACTGCAGAGGCTTTACCCCAGAGGTTAGCATGACCTAAGAACCTTAGATCACTGGGGCTGCAAGTTCCCAGGTCACTGCAATCTTTCTGTTCAGGCCCTAAGCACACACAGGCCACTGACTTCATTAACAACCTAGTTCCTTCTGAGACTAGGGAATCAAGCAAGCTTGGATTCTGGGGTCTGGATCAGGGCCCGGGGCCACAAATCTCAGGATTCCATTTAGCAAAATCACAAGGTAGGACTCAAAGGGGCAGGCCCAAGGTCCCATGCTCAGAAGGATTCATGCTTGGTTATGGGGTTTTTTTGTTTCTTTGTTTGTTTGTTTGTTTGTTTTTTGAGATGAAGTCTCGCTCTTTTCCCCGAGGCTGGAGTGCAATGGTGCGATCACAGCTCACTGCAACCTCCGCCTCCTGAGTTTAAGTGATTCTGCTGCCTCAGCCTCCTGAGTAGCTGGGATTACAGGCGCCTGCCACCACACCCGGCTAATTCTTGTATTTTTAGTAGAGATGGGGTTTCACCATGTTGGCCAGGCTGCTCTTGAATGCCTGACCTCAGGTGATCCGCCCCCCCTCGGCCTCCCAAAGTGCTGGGATTATAGACGTGAGCCACCACGCCCAGCCAAAATTCTTATTACTTTTTTTTTTTTTTTTAACAGGGAGCCCTGCATTTGTATTTCGTACCAGGCCATGCAGATTGTGTGGTTGGTCTTACCCAACAGCGCTGCTGTTTCTATGGCCTAGGCTGTCTCCTTGGGTCTTGCAGGGGCCAATTACAGATCTTGGAGGCCTGGTCTGGGCAGAAGTGCTCCCTGCCCTCACTCCCCACCCATGGAGCTGAACACTGCTGTCCTAAGGGGCAACTCAGGGCTGGCCCAGGGAAGGACACAGCTCAATTATCTGGATCCCTGGCATCTAGGACTCTGGGGACAGAGGGAGGGCAGAAAGAGGTTGTGATTTAGGAAGGAAGGTGGAAGAGAAGAGAAATGGGATTCCAGGGCCTACAGCCAGGGGAGCTGGGAAATGAAACAATCAGGGATCCAGGAGAATTCTACTCCATTCATCCCCCAAGGTTCCTGGAACCACAACGGTATGGCCAGCTGCAGGTGCAAAGGCAGTATAGCAGAAGGATTGGATACTTGGGCTCAGGGCTGATAGGGTTCAAATCCTGCCCTGTCACTCAGTAGGTATAATCTTCCTTCAGAAAACTTGGTTTCCTCCTTTGCAAAATAAAAATATTGCCTACTATGCAGGATTATAACTGGAGGCGACGTAAATAAAGAACAACTCCTCAAACACCTGCCATTTTGTGTTTAGCATTTTACTAGGCACAAATCCCTGGAGAGGCCTCATTTAATTCCCAGTGTCAACCTGTGAGATGGAGACTGAGTATCAGAGAGAGTTCCCTGCCCTAGGTCGCAGAACAGGTGAGAAGTAGAGCTGAGGTTTAAATCCAGATCTGTGGTATCCCAAGCCTTCTGGGTGCCACTGCCCCACCCTGTCTGGTGGTATGTGCTGAGCTGGGGATGTGTGTTTGGGTTTAGTCACACAGAATGCAGGGATTTGTTGGTTAAGAAAAGGATTTCAAGAGTAGATGACACCAAGGAGGTTATTTCATGAACTATCATTTAAAGTCACTCTTTTAGAAGAAAAAAAATTCTCTTTCTAAAAAGAAAAGTATAATTAGAGACCATCATGCTGTCTCTAGGGAGCCTCTTCCTCCTCCTCCATCCACCATCCAGTCTGAGACAGAATTGTATGGAGGCTGCCACCATGTCTGGAGTAAAGGATGCTGGGATGTCTGCCAGAGACCCAGGCTCTGCCATATGTCCATTGCACTTACTGGCTTTTTTCCCCCAATATTTTATGAGAATATAACTTACAATACTGAAAGTGCACAAATTGTGCGTGGAGCTTGATAAATTTTCACAATCAGGCATATCCAAGAAACCAATATTAAAACTGAACATTCCCAGCATTCCAGGAGCCCCTCTACTGCCCCCTTTGAGTAACTGCACTAACCCACCCCCAAAAAGCTGACTTCCCACACCACTGATTAGTTTTACCTGTTTCAAAACTTTATATAAATGGAATCAAAGGGCATGTACTCTTTTGCATCTGGCCTTTTTGTTCAGCATAAAGTTTTTGTCCAACATTATATTACAAATATATTAACTCACACATACCTATGTACAAACCTGCACATTCTGCACTTGTATCCTGGAACTTAAAGTAAAATGTTTATATATATATAGTCATTTATATTTTCCATGTACACACTTGCAGTTCATTTACTTAACATTGCTGTATAGTATCTCTTTGTATGAACATTCCACAAGCTTCCTATTCTGGACATTTGAGTAGTTTCCAATCACTTGTAAGTTTTTAATGTCTTGTAATTTTTTATGACTAAAGGACAGTCTCTCCAAAAAAAAGAAAAAAAAATTGTTTCTAAAAACTAAGATTGGGGCCAGGTATGGTGACACACAACTGTAGTCCCAAGCTACTTAGGAGGCTGAGGCAGGAGGATTACTTCAGCCCAGAGGAGTCAAGGTGGCAATGAGCCATGATTGCACCACTGCACTCCAGCCTGGATGACAAAGCGAGAGCCTGTCTCAATATAAAACAAACAAACAAACAAACAAACAAAACAAAAACAAAAAACCCTAAGATTATGTTTCATTACTGATGGACTTTTTAAACAAGGATGCCCGTTTCTCTTTTCTGAAGCTAAGGCATCACAGTCAGTTGGTGTTATATTTTCACCTCCAATAGAAGTCCTAGAGAAATATTAATATCACCTTGAAAAAGTTACTTGAAACAAATACAAAGGTGAATTCTAAAGGCATCTGTCTTAGTCTTCTCTGGCTGCTATAACAAAATACTATAAACTTATAAACAACAGAAATTTATTTTCTCACCATTTTGGAGGCTCGAAGTCCAAGATCAAGGTGCCGGCAGATTTAGTGTCTAACGATGTCCCGCTTTCTGATTCACAGACAGCACCTTCTAGCTGTGCCCTCCCTCACATGGTAGGAAGTAGAAAGGGCAATGCAGCTCTCTCAAGCCTCATTTCTTTTCTTTTCTTTTCTTTCTTTTTTTTTTTTTTTTTTTTTTTTTTTTTTTGAGACAGAGTCTCCCTCTGTTGCCAAGGCTGGAGTGCAGTGGCACAATCTCAGCTCACTGCAACCTCCACCTCCCAGCCTCAGCCTCCCAAGTAGCTGGGATTACAGGCGTCTGCCATCAAGCCCAGCTAATTTTTGTATTTTTTTTTTTTTTTAGTATAGACAGGGTTTTGCCATGTTGGCCAGGCTGGTCTTGAACTCCTGACAGATGATTAACCCACCTCGGCCTCCCAAAGTGCTGGGATTACAAGCGTGAGCTACCACGCCCAGCCTCAGGTCTCATTTCTAAGAGCACTAACCCTATTCATGAGGACTCTGCCCCTATAACCTAATCACCTCCCAAAGGCCCACCGCCTAATACCATCACCTTGGGGGCTAGGATTTTGACATATACATTTGGAGGGGACACAGATATTGAGATCATGGTAGCATCCCACTGAGTCTTCTCTTAGAACCAATTACAGTTTCAAGAAAATGTTGGCACTTTCCTGTTAGCAAATTACATTATGAGAGAGCAAGACAAAAAAGCATGACACCAAAAAAGGTTTGTGTAAAATGTCCCTCATGCAAAAGAAGAGGTGGAAAGACCCTTTCAGCTGGCAGATGCTTGTCTTTATTCCTAAAAACACTAAGACACAAATGTGACTTAAATGCAGCCAACAAACATATGAAAAAAAGCTCATCATCGGCCGGGCGCGGTGGCTCAAGCCTGTAATCCCAGCACTTTGGGAGGCCGAGACGGGCGGATCACGAGGTCAGGAGATCGAGACCATCCTGGCTAACACGGTGAAACCCCGTTTCTACTAAAAATACAAAAAACTAGCCGGGCGTGGTGGCGGGCGCCTGTAGTCCCAGCTACTCGGGAGGCTGAGGCAGGAGAATGGCGTAAACCCGGGAGGCGGAGCTTGCAGTGAGCTGAGATCCGGCCACTGCACTCCAGCCTGGGCGACACAGCGAGACTCCATCTCAAAAAAAAAAAGAAAAAAAAAAAAAAGAAAAAAAGCTCATCATCACTGGTCATTAGAGAAATGCAGATCAAAACCATAAGGAGATACCATCTCATGCCAGTTAGAATGGCGATCATTAAAAAGTCAGGAAACATGCTGGGCATGGTGACTCATGCCTGTAATCCCAGCATTTTGGGAGGCCAAGGCGGGCAGATCATGAGGTCAAGAGATCGAGACCATCTTGGCCAACATGGTGAAACCCCATCTCTACTAAAAATACAAAAATTAGCTGAGCGTGGTGGCGCACACCTGTAGTCCCAGCTACTCGAGAGACTGAGGCAGGAGAATCGCTTGAACTTTGGAGGTGAAGGTTGCAGTGAATCAAGATCACACCACTGTACTACAGCCTGGCAACAGAGCAAGACTTCATCTCAAAAAAAAAAAAAAAGTCAGGAAACAACAGATGCTGGACAGGATGCGGAGAAATGGGAACACTTTTACACTGTTGGTGGGAGTGTAAATTAGATCAACCATTGTGAAAGACAGTGGCGATTCCTCAAGGATCTAGAAACAGAAATACCATTTGACCCAGCAATCCCATTACTGAGTATATACCCAAAAGATTGTAAGTCATTCTACTATAAAGATACATGCACACGTATGTTTATTGCAGCACTGTTCACAATGGCAAAGACTTGGAACCAACCCAAATGACCATCAATGATAGACTGGGTAAAGAAAATGTGGTACATATACACCATGGAATACTATGCAGTCATAAAAAAGGATGAGTTCCTGTCCTTTGCAGGGACATGGATGAAACTGGAAACCATCATTCTCAGCAAACTAACACAGGAACAGAAAACCAAACACCACATGTTCTCACTCATAAGTGGGAGCTGAACAATGAGAACACATGGACACAGAGAGGGGAACATCACACACCAGGGCCTGTCGGGGGGTGGGGGACTAGGTGGGGGGATAGCATTAGGAGAAATACCTAATGTAGATGACAGATTGATGGGTGCAGCAAACCACCATGGCACTTACATACCTATGAAACAAACTTGCACGTTCTGCACATGTATCCCAGAACTTAAAGTATAATAAAAAAAAGAAAAGAAAGAGAAAAAAAAAAAAGAAAGGGAGAGAGAGTAAGTGATATACATAACCACAGTCAGTAATTTCCCTTGCTATGAATTTCTCAGCTGTTATAATGAGAGTCCTTATATTACTGAAAATGCCTGAGAACTCATTTGAGCCCAAAGTATCACTGAAGCTTTCACGGTTAATCTAGATTTTTTTTTTCTTTACAAACTTTCCACTGTGGGGGCTGACATTTTTTAACTGTTAAAGTGATATATTGAGAACACTTAAAACAAGTCACAAATGTCACTGGAAACACTTGGGTAAAACACCCACCTTATGGAGTTCTTAAGAAAGAGAAAAAGACAGTGGATGTTGCCATATCCACTATGTACTAGCTGGTATTACCTGTACCCAGGTCACTTCACTTCTCTGGGCTGTTTTCTCATCAGTAAAATAGGGACAATAATGACCATCTCCCAGGGTCTTGTACAGATTAAATGAGTTAAACTGTGTAAAAAGCTCTTTAGTCCAAAGCTTGGCCCATAGTAGATGTTCACTCTATAATAAGTATAGACGGTAGTAGCAGAGGAAATATTCCATTTATAAAGCAATATGTTAAGAAAAAGTTAAATATTACTGCTATGCCATTGTACTTGTCATCTGCTGTGTTGATGAATTTCAATAAGGACACTTGATCCCAGGGAGTGCTACAAATACTTCCATGAAGAAAGATTAAGAAATAAATTGACATAGAAAATGACTGCTACTTTGGCCAGGAGAGGTGGCTCACGCCCGTAATCCCAGCACTTTGGGAGGCCAAGACAAGCAGATCACTTCAGGTCAGGAGTTCGAGACCGACCTGGCCAACATGGCAAAACCCCGTCTCCACTAAAAATACAAAAATTAGCCAGGCCTGGTGGTGCAAGCCCGTAATCCCAGTTACTCAAGAGGCAAGGCAGAAGAATTGCTTAAACATGGGAGCAGGAGGTTAGCTGAGATCCAGTCACTGCACTCCAGCCTGGGTGACATAGCAAGACTCTGTCTGAAAAAAAAAAAAAAGGGAAAAGAAAAGGAAAAGAAAAGAAAATGACTGCTACTTTGGTTTGTCACTTAAGTTTCTCACAATCCAATCATTCATTCAATAAATATTCATTGAACATCCCAAATGATCCTTCCTCCCAATCTAGTTGTGTTGAAAGACAATAAACAAGAAAATAAGCAATCAATATGATTACAAATATTGTAAATTCTATAGAACCTATGAAGAAAATAATCAGAGTGCAACAAGAGACAATCAAGGAAGGAATATTTAGATTAAATTGCTGGGAAGCTCTCAGCAGATGACATTTAAGATGAAATAAGAAGGTTGAGCAGACCCAGCCAAGCAAAGAATGAAGGGAAAGTGTCCTGAACAGTGGACTAAGATTTAGGAAAGAAAAAAAGAAAGGAGACCAGTGTGGCTGGTACATGGAGATGGAGGAGGAGAGGGTAGGGGAGAGGAAGAGAAGGAAGAGATGAGGCTGGACCAGTGGTCTTGGCTCAGATTATACAGAACCTTCTAAGCCAGGATAAGGAGCTGGGACGTTCCCTGACCTGTGACTATGAACCAATTTCTACTTTTTTTTAAGAAAAAAATAAAATTCTAAAATACATTTTAAACTTCTTCAAATTAGATTATTAAACAAAAATAATTTTTTCCCTCATTGTTCAAATCAATGTGTTCTTTCAAGTGTATATCCAAAATGGTCTTCTGAAAGCTTGTCACAGAAGGGCCTGGGCCATGTTTACACTTTCTCTATTCAATTAAAAATAATAATATCCAAGATATTACCACTGGGGGAAATTGAGTGACAGGTACATGAGCCCTTGTACATTTTTCTGCAACTTCCTTTGACTCTATAATTATTTCAAAATTTAAAAGTTCAAAAATAATAACAGGAAAATAGCAAGTAGCCCTGTCGACTTGGAGATCCCCTTCATCTCATTCTGTCTTTCAGCATCATCTGAAGACTCTGAATGGCATTTTGAAGACACTGAAGCCGAAAAACCACCACTTTCCATAACTTTGTTATCATTCCAGAGGATGTATAGAAATATAGCCTCCAAAAAAATGATTCAAAATTATAGACATTTGCAGCCATTCAAGGCTTAAGAGTTTACAAAACATCTACTTTTCTTCTATTTGAAACCTTGAGGAGGGGATGCCTTTGGGAAACTTTTCTCCACAAAAGGATTACATTGAAAGGCCTCACTGTGCTCTACATTTTCTGCACATTTTTGGCTCTATTTATATCTGGAAGTAGATTTTTTTTTCTTCCATAGCTATGTTTAAAATACAAGGATGGAGTTGTGTTAACAAATGTACATTTAGGGAGTCTGAGTTTGCAAGAAAAAAAAGGAAAAAAATTTTAATATTGGAAATTTGCTAAAAATTATCAAAGAGGGTATCATCTTTTTGGCTGGGGGCCACTAATGGAATACTGCCCAGGGACTCTTCAAAGTCCTCTAGGCTATGCTTTTACTTGATTCATTCCCATAACCCAAAATATATATATATACATATATATATGTGTGTGTATATATATATCCTCCAGAGCCATTCACATACTAGGCACTGGATTAACTAGATTGAGACACCACGTTCTAATGTCTGGCCCACACCTCTCAGGACAGAAATTGGTTAGTCTTTTAACAGTCTCTCAGCAACAGACTCAGGCTATCAAAATTCATGGAAGCAGCTATGGAAACAAGGGTTCCAATGTGCTAAATTAATATGAGACTGACTCCTTGTTCCAGCACCAAAAACCAGCCAAAGCCACCACCTGAGTATGCAAGGAAGTGGTTAAGAGTGGAGACCTAAGCCGGGCTTGGTGGCTCATGCCTATAATCCCAGCACTTTGGGAGGCCAAGACTGGCAGATGGCTTGAATTCATGAGTTGGAGACCAGCCTGGACAACATGCAGAAATTCCATCTCTACAAAAATAATAATAATAATAACAAAAATTAGCCGAACATAGAGACACCACCATGGTGACACCACAGTAGCCTGTAGTCCCAGCTACTCGGGAGGCTGAGGTGGGAGAATGGCTTGAGCCCAGGAGGTGGAGGTTGTAGTGAGCCAAGATCGTGCCACTACACTCCAGCCTGGGTGACACAGCCAGATCTTGTTTCAAAAAAAGAAAAAGTGGAGGAGATCTGAGGGCCCAGCTGCCTGAGTCTGAATCCCAGCTCTCTCACTTAATATCTGTGTGACCTTGGGCAAAATAACTAACCTTTCTGTGCCTCAATTCCATCATCTGTAAAGTCCAGATCATCATAACAACCTATATCATTGGTTATAGTGAAGATTAAATGAGATAATGCAAGTACAGGACTGAGCAGAATGTTCTCTGTTGTTCCCTATGTGCATAGAAAGTGTTCTCTATTATTAAGTCAAATTCACCAGAAGGCTGCTTGGCAAGCCCAAAATCAGAACAAAGAGCCCTTGAGGAGATCATTTCCCTTCACTTGGGAGACATCAGTGAAATATCCCTCGTCCCCCACAGCACTGAACACCCTCTCGTCACCAGGCTGCTTTTCATGTCCTGTGCACCAACCCCGAGGCCAGGCTGCAGAAGCTTGACACATCCTGCTTCTCTGAAGCCCTTTTTCCATGTGAACCACCTCTTGTCTGGGGACCGATTTTTTTCCTTTCTGTTTAAAGTGCAGTGTCTTCCCATAGTCCTTGTAAACATTCTGTCTCTACCCCACCCCCACCCAGTTCAGTGTTGATTCAATTAGAACCGCTCTCCAAGCTTCAGCTGGGGTGCCCAAGGTCAGAGCCCATGTGCAGAAATCACATTACCTTCCCTGTGAATCACAACCCATCATTTCATATTGGTGTCAGCAAGATTTAAATCTTGCAGTAAGAGCTACACATGCATTTTACAATTGTAACACTCCTGCTTTTTTTCTTTTTTTTTAGTTTAGAGCACATGTAATTTCTAGGTTCGTTGCTCTATTTGCCTCTCACAGTGGAAACTCTACATGTTTGTTTGCATATTTTTTCACATGACAGGTAAACATGCTGAGGTAGTCCATGTTAATTCCTTTGATCTCAGTTTTTTTGCTTAGCTGAAAGTTGTCTCCTTCCATTTTGACCATGATATTTTTGGAGAACTGGCTTTGAAAATCTCCTAGCCTGGGCATATATCTGTTGACGTGACATTTCCCCTTTTGATTTCCAGAAGCACCTTAAGCTTAATATGTCTAAAAACAAATTTGTATCTTACCTCTCAAACTAGGTCTTCTTCCAGAGTAGCCTTATTTGACTGATGGCCCCTCCATCCACACATTTGGACAAGCTAGAATCTAGTGGTTCTTCTTGACACCTTCTCTCCCTTGCCTGCCATGTGCAACCCATCCTCAAGATTTTAGCTCCTGAACACCCCCTGAATCCATTCGCTTCTCTCCATCTCTAATGCCTCAACCCTTACCTAGTCCAAGCCCCCTTGTTTTCTGACCTAGACTATAACAAGAGTCTCCTGACTGGTCTCACACCCTGAGGCTCCATTCTCTTATTGACCATTACTGAGACACGAAGCTTATTCTGTCGTTCAGATTGTCTAGCTGTGGTTTCTAACCTTCTTGCACATCAAATCACCAGGCATCCTTACTAAAATGCATCATTCACCTGTGGAGATTCTAACTCATTAGGTCTTGAGTAGGATTCCAGGATCTGTACATTTAATGAACACCCTATTCTGATAGAGCAAGTCTGTGAAATTTGCACTTGAGAGTCATTGGCTACAGCTCACCAGCACCACACTTGGCCCGTTTTAGAGACAGCCAAACATGTTTCCTACATGAATCAAGGAATGAGTACCAATCTGACAAATTATTGAGCCCCCACTATGTGCCAGGCTGTTCAGATACTAGCGATGGAGCAATGAGTGAAACAAAAATCCCTTTCTTCATGGTGCTTACATTCTACTGGTAGGAGACAAATAAAAAATAAAATGTAAGGAACACTAGAAGGCAATAAGTGCTATGGAGAAAAATTAAGCAAGTTGAAGGATTTGCAGGGAGCAGGTGTATGGAATAGAGCTGTGGAGGGAGAGTGATATGGTTTGGTTTTGTGTCCACACCCAAATCTTATCTTGAATAATATAATAGTTCCTATAATCTCCACATGTCATGGGAGGGACCTGGTGGGAGGTAATTGAATGTTGGGATGGGTTTTTTCCATGCTGTTCTCGTGATAGTGAGTAAGTCTCATGAGATCTGATGGTTTTATAAAGGGCAGTTCCCCTGCACACACTCTCTCACCTGCTGCCATGTAAGACTTGCTTTTGCTCCTCCTTTGCCTTCCACCATGATTGTGAGGCCTCCCCAGCCGTGTGGAACTGTGAGTCCATTAAACCTCTTTTTCTTTATAAATTACCCAATCTTGGGTATGTCTTTATAAGCAGCGTGAGAATGGACTCATACAGAGAGGCAAGTTGCAGTTCCCAGATGGTCAAGAAAGACCTCACTGGGAAAGTGGCAACTGAGTAAAGACTTGAAGGAGAAGAGGAGCAAGCCATAAGGTAACTGGAAGAAGGGCTTTCCCAGATGAATTCTAGAGGGAGCAAGCAAACTTAGCTCTTCTAGCATTCTCCAAAAGAAAAATATATTCTACAGATCCCATCTTCATGCTCAGTCTTCAACTCCAAGCTGGAAAAGATATTCACAATGAAATATTGTATTTCTCACCTTCTTGTTACTGCTCTGCCTGAAAACCTGCCCTGAACCCTTCAGCTTTTAAGCTTTACTAACTCAGCTTTTTTATGCTCCACCCTATCTGGGTTTCCTTTTACTATAGGTAGCTAGGACACCACACTGTATTTTCTGGCTTACATGCTTGTCTCCTCATCCCCAAGAGCAGACTTCAGTTTGTTT
Organism: Rhinopithecus roxellana; assembly: GCF_007565055.1. Taxonomy (NCBI): domain Eukaryota; kingdom Metazoa; phylum Chordata; class Mammalia; order Primates; family Cercopithecidae; genus Rhinopithecus; species Rhinopithecus roxellana. The sequence goes on from NC_044565.1 coordinate 84,317,975, forward strand.
GTCTCTTTCTTATCTGTTATCATTTACTTGGTGCATAGCAAACTATTGGGCCAGATTAGATTCTTAATAAGTATTAAGTGCAGAAAAGAAAGAATGAGGAAGGAAAGAGGAATGGAAGGGAAGAATGAAGATAGGAGAGAGGAAGAAAGGAAGGAGGGAGGGAAGAGGGAAGATGAAAGCAAAGAAGGCAGCCCTAATTTTGTTTTAAATGCAAGGATAGGCATTACACGGTGGTAGATTTGCAAACCTAGGACTCCTGGATTTGACTAATTATTGAGCCCCCACTCAATAATCCTAGGAGTCCTGCCTCAGTCCTATGAAAAGGAACCCTGAGGCCAGGCACGGTGGCTCATGCCTGTAATCCCAGCACTTTGGGAGGCCAAGGCAGGCAGATCACGAGGCCAGGAGTTCAAGACCAGCCTGACCAACATGGTGAAACCCCACCTCCACTAAAACTACAAAAAAATTAACCTGGTGTGGTGGCGCATGCCTGTAATCCCAACTACTCAGGAGGCTGAGGCAGGAGAATCACTTGAATCCAGGAGGCAGAGGTTGCAGTGAGCCGAGATCATGCCACTGTGCTCTAGCTTGGGTAACCGGGTGAGACTTTGTGTCTCAAAAATTAAAAAAAAAATAGTAATAAAAGGAACCCTGATTCTTCTATCATCCTTGAACAGTCTCTGTGGAATTGCCTGCAGGTGCAGGGGGGTAATCGTAAGATATGGCAACAGTAATAATAATCTCCATAAGCAGGCCTCTCTTCTGGCTCCCCCAGACTGTCCTTCGTCTTCTCTTTTTGCACTCTTTTTGCACTTCTCTTTTTGCTCTTGCTTCCTCCTCTCTCTTTTTCTTGCTTTCTCAGCAGGGGTAGGAGATGTCCAGGGCTTCAGAGCCTCCATAATTCCCAGGAGCTCAGGCTCTTTGACAAAGCATCTCCTGAGCTGGCCACAAATGAACCTGGGGCCTCTTGTCCCACTGGTGCTACTGGAGGGTCTTTTAAGGATGCCCACTGGCCAGGGTCACCATGTTACACGGCACCAGGGAGACCATTCCTACTGGGCTGCAAGAAGGAACTGTTTTCCCCCATGATCAACAGGCCTAAAGGGAGTTGTGCTTGATCCCTCTGTCCACATGACTCTTTCTTATCCGCTGCACAGAGACCCCTTCTCCATAGCAGCTATGGAGTCCTCCTTCACCCTACCCTGGTAGGTGTCCTCCTTCACCCTACCCTGCGTGCCTACATGCCCAACACTCCAAGGAAACCTTTCTTCCACTGGATTTTTTCCACCATCTGAAGAACAAAACTTTACTACAGGGAGTGGAGATTGGGCTAAACAGCCTTGGAATGAGAGAGAAAAGACATGGAAAAGGTGAAATTGAGAGAGGTGAGGGGTCTAGCTTGAGTGCAGGCAGGGCCTCTGATTCTGGAAGCTCTGGAGAAACTTGACACCAAGGCCAGGTCCTGAGCCAGGGCAGGGGAGGGAGTAAACCATCTTCCCCAGCAGGAAGTGAGGGAGAGAGGGAGAGCGAGCTGGGGAAGCGCTCTGTTTTCTTTGGCCTCCTCCAGCCCTGGAGGGAACTCAGAGAGAGGGAGAGGCGCTGGCGGGAGGAGGATGGGGCTGTCAGGGAGATCCGGCTTTTGTGTCCTACCCTCTCCCAGGAACCGGAGGCTGGAGCAGGGGCACTGGAGCGGGCACCCAGACTGGGCCAATGTTTCTCCCTGCTGCTCCCTGTAAAGCATGGAAGGGAGCTATCAGATCGCAGTTGTGTCAGATCGGACTCTATGGGGACACAGAGTCCTGGAATCAGAGGCCAGTCCAGGGAGAATGTGGAGTGCGTTAGGGAGAGAGTTGGTTGGAGGTGGGAGGCCTGGGGCTTAGGTGTAGGAGGAATGAACCTACCAGAACTCAAACATGCTGGGCAGCCACAGTGAATTCCCTGTGTTCTCTCCAGTCTTGATCTTCTAGGCTTTTCCACAAGGGAGGCCTTGACCTTGTACACTGCTCTGTCCCCCAGAACAGAGCCTGGAGGAGTTATCCTGGCAGTAGCTCAGGCTGAGGTAGACAAGGTCAGCCCCTGAGGAAGCCAGAATTTTAGAGCCCCAATGTGTCTCCTGAGTATATACTGAGATATAGACAGATATAGGCCTTTTATTTCCAACAGAAATAACTTCCTTAAAGCCAACTCCCCCTCTAACCCTAATTCTCACAGTGACTTCCATCCCACATATGATCCTGACCCTAAGCTCAATCCTAAAACCATCCCTCACGGGAACTCCACACCAGTCTCAGCCCAAACACTTCAAAATCACTTAATGTAACCCCACACATTTATCCTCATCCAAATTCTAAACCTTACTCTCACCCCAAATCCGGACTGTCACCTTGATCTGCATCACAAACCTGACTACTCTATCTGTTGTGAGGTGAGAATTAACAAAAAGGAAAAGTTAACATGTATTGTACAGTTATGAGGTGTTTGCAGTATAACAGGCTTTTTCTACTTATTGCCATATTTACTTAATAGCAACCCTATGAGTTAGACATTACTATTATTACCATTTTACAGATTAGAAAACCAAGGCTCAAAAAGATTAAGCTAGTTACTCAGGTAAGGCGTCTCTAGCCTAGGAGGTGACTGCCGGAATGATCTACTCCCACCAGCAGTATCTTGCAGAGTGAATAAGAGGTCTCAGCTAGGAGGACTTCAATCTGCAGAGAGAACCAAGATTATTATGGCTGCCCCAGAAGCCACACCAAGCCCTGTCAGATGAGATCCAAATGGGGTCTCTGCTCAGATAGGGAGTGAGAGTTGGCCCTGAGGATTCAGAGCCCAGAAACACACTGCAGAGTGACACAAGAATCATAGCACAGACAGGCAGGATCAAATCCAGAAAAATCACCCCAAAGCAAGTTAGCCCCCAGTTCCACGGAACCACCAAGGATCCCACAACTGCAGTCCCCATTCCACCACTTTGGGGGTCCTCTTTCTAATCAGCCAACCCTAACTGGGCTCAGCTAATATTCCAAACCTTCCTGGAAAAAGGGGCCACATAAAACAGCATTCTAAATCACAAGTTCCCCGAGCCTTCCAGTACACAGTGAGGAGAATCCTTGATCGGGACAAGGATGACAACCTTCTAAGCACAGTGTTTATCCCATGCACACATGCACAGATGGGCTTGTTCATATATTCATACACTGTCCTGGTCGGGTCCTCTCCCGTGTCTTTTCTCTGCTCCAAACCTGATGGTTTCTCTAGTACAGTGAGGAAAGCCCACAGCAAGTCTACCTCCTTCATCCTAGAGGACCTCACTCAGGGGCATGCTGGCCTGCAAGAATCCACGGACATCAGCAGGTCTGGCCAGACTAGAAGAAAGGCATCTACTCTCTGGAGTCCTCCATTTCTTCCTGGGTCAGGCTTTGAGTCAGGGTTTTTATGGCCAGGATGTCTGTCCAACCATGAAGGACCACATTAAGACATGCTCAGAGCCCTGGCCCATACCACTCTCCATCAGTCTGGAAAATGTGATCCAGCCAGGACACCCTGGATGCAAAGAAACCTGTCCAGAGACCAGCAGAGGGACCCAGCCTATGGCCCGAAGTGCTCTGGCTTAAAAGCCAACAGAAGTCCCTCATGGATACTGGAGACTGGCCTGCAAGCACTGAACTTATTGCCCACACAACCCTTGACCCATGTGTTACATGTTGGCATAACTTAGAGCTTCTCCCAAACCAGCCTGGGGACCCCAAGACAGCCAGGGGTTACCTCCTGAATCCACCAGCATCCAATACCATCTTGTTCTTCCTCCTCCTACCTCCCACATTCATCTCCCTCTCATATCCAACCTGAATGTTCCTTTTCTTCTGCCCTCTTGCTCATTTGTCATTTGGGACCCATAAAGTGGGGTCAGTAACAGTAATAAGCATAATTGGCTCCTGGAGGAGAGAGGTGAGTGGGCTAAGCAGAGTAGACCTAGAGGAGGGAGAAGACCTGCAGAGGGAGATGCAATGGCTCTCATGGAATGGCTCCCTGGTTGTCTTTGTCTGAAACTTAAGAGCCAGGGATCCATGTCTGCAAAGAGGTAGGGGCCTATGACATGGAGTCTTCCCAAGCCCTCCCATAGAAACTGACAGCTCCTAGGCCTGGGAACCCATCATGCCCAGATCCCCTCCAGATTCCACAGCTGCAGATAAAAGAATAGAAACAACCAGCTCTCAGAGGGGTGGATGCAGATGTGGCCATTAGCACCCCAGATGTGGCTCAGCCATGTTCACCGCCAGGGCTGCTGTGACTATGAACAGGAATGTAAACCCAGATTGGGGTGGGGATGAGGGCTGGAGGAGGGGACGGAGCTTTTTTGGGGCTCCAGGAAGAACACAGCTCTGAGAAAGAGAGGGGTCTTGTGTCTGACTTCATAAAAACACTCAGCCTGTTCCTGGGGAAAATAGATTGCTGCAAATAGGTATTCCACCCTCATCCGCCCCAGCTTCATTACCCCGTTCGAATCTCTCCTCCAACTCCTGCTGCCCATCCTGACCTCAACTTCATTAGGACCCTTATCCACTGGTGGCCAAGGCAGCCTCCTCCTTGGCCACCTCCTGCCACAGAAGGGAGGGCAGCAACAACTGCCTCCATCTCTGGAAAATGGAGGGAAATGTCAGTTTCAGCCTGGCAGGTCAGCCTCTGTCCTAAGCCTCGCTAATACCCAGCATTCCAGGCACCATAAAGATGAAGGGTCCTACAGCCCTGCTCACCAGCTCCTGCACATAAACACCCCCAATGATAGAGCTCCCTACACCATTGCACTCAAGGCCCATTTACTTTCCACTTTGTTTTGAATTTTCATCTCAGGAGAAACTTGCAAATCGCTAACAGCAGGAACTTTGCGGAAGTTGTAGAATATAATCAGTGCATTCTCAGATTTGTCACACTCAGACAGAGCTTCCCCAAGGAGTCACCTATCAGGGAGCAGAGGAGGCAGGAGGCTGAAGGTAGCCAACAGAGCCTGCGGTGGGAAGAAGCCAGGGAGCTTGGCCCAGCCCCTGCCTCTGGGTGAGCTTGGCTTGCATCCCACCCAGCCCCCATCTGGGTCCTGTTTGTGAAAATGAGGTGAGCAGCCCACACTCTGCTATTTTGGGAAGACTGGCTATCTCAATATAGAACATCTCTCCTGGGCAGGAAGTTCTTCTTTAAATATAGCCTGAACCCCTCCTATTGCAGAATCAGTCATTTCCTTTGGTCAGGCCTCAGGAGAGGGGAGGTGGAAGAAGACAGCTGTCCCTGTCCTCCGCTAAGGAGCCACAGCCACAGTGCTGAGCTTGCCAAGTCCCCCAACTAACACACTTCTTGTCTGCATGCTACACCGACCTATTTACTCGCAGAGTGCAGCTCTCAGTTCAATGTGCCTCTGAGTGGACAGCCTAGGACTGGGTTTTCAGCGCTACCCTGTCCCTTCGGGGGGCTCCCTAGAGAAGGCTTTCTGAAATGACCTCTTTTAGAAAAAGTAATCCTCTTCTTCCAGTCATCTCCAATGAACCAAACAAATACTTATACCTGTTAGGTGCTTCATATAGAGAGAAGGAGAGAGAGAAAGAGAGACAGAGACAGAGTCTTGTGTTGTCACCTACGCTAAAGTGCAGTGGCATGATCACTGCTTACTGCAGCCTCCTGAGTAACTGGAACCACAAGCAGCACATGCCATCATATCCCGCTTTTTTTTTCTTTTTCTTTTTTTTTTTTTGAGACAGAGTCTCGCTCTGTCGCCCAGGCTGGAGTGCAATGGCATGAACTCTGCTCACTGCAAGCTCCGCCTCCCGGGTTCACGCCATTCTCCTGCCTTAGCCTCCCGAGTGGCTGGGACTACAGGCACCTGCCATCACGCCCGGCTAATTTATTTTTGTATTTTTTAGTAGAGACAGGGTTTCACCATGTCAGCCAGATGGTCTCGATCTCCTGACTCGTATCTGCCTGCTGGCCTTCAAATCTGGGATTCAGCATAGCACCGTGCCCGCCTCTTTTAGATCGCCATGTGCCTCGTTCAAACTCCTGAGGCCTCCCATTCAACTCCCAAGTGCTGGGATTACAGGCGTGAGCTACCATGCTCACTCTTCATATACTTTAGCACATTTAATTTCATCTCTACAACCCTACAAGTGAGAAAAAACCACCAACATCTTGAACGTGAGGAAACCACCTAAGAGAGAATAAAAAATTCACCTGAGGTTACAGAACTGACAGATGACAAAGTCAGGATGGGAACCCAGGTCTGCGCCCTCAACCTGCACTTCCTCCTCTAAGTCACACTCCCACCTGAGGAGACAGGAAGGCTGGACCTGACATTTACTGAGTGGACAGAGGAAAGAGAAGGCACACATGCAGTCGCAGTGCTCAGCTGAGACTCCCCTGGCTGCCTTCCTAAGAAGCCAGCGTCAGGGTTCACCCCGGCTCTCACACCTTCTCACTGCCCGGGGAACAGGATTTCGGCAGCCCAGCAAGGTCAAAGGGCAGCCAGAAACGTTGCTTCCTCCTTTATCTTAAGAGAAGAAGGAATCGCTTTTAGAGTTCCACCTGGAATTATAGATTCAGAAGGATTATTCATGTCAGATGGGTTTAAACAAAGGAAGGCTTCCAGGAATAGAGGAGACCATGGCCAGTTTTACAAAGAAGTGAAATTCTCTGTGGCAGAAAGCAGGGAGAAGCAAGCCCCAGAGCAGAGAAGGGACCAGATCAAGTCTGGAGAAGTGGGCCACCCCCATGGGGAAGGGCTGGGGTGCCAGAAATGGACACACACATGATGTGGGGCTCAGCCGGCCATCTGCAATTCTCCCATCCCAGGGCCCAGAATCCGGATCCCCTGTTCCCCGAGGGGGTCGGCTGCAGCAGCCCTCCTCATGCAGTCTACTCCACATTCCTCACATTCTTTACGCTCAATTAAGGAGAAATAATCAGGGGAGCAAGCAGGCCGCAGCAGGACGGCCATGCCCCACGCCGTTGGGATCACGTGTGCAGAACAGCCCCGCAGACCCCGGACCAGAGGGGCCTTGGGGGGACGAGGGAATCAAGCAGTGAGGACAACGGTGCCCCTCTGTGCTCCACAGAGACAAAGGAGAGTGAAGAAAGGCAGGCAGCGGGGAGATCAGGAAAGAAAAGGAGAGGAGAAGGCAAGGTCAGAGCAAAGGGAAGCTGTGCAGCCCAAAGCCCTCAGCCATCATTTCCTAATCATGCCATCGCTTCCCTGCAATCACCATCCATCACCATCAGCAAATGCCCTTTGAGACCCAGGGATGCTCAGAATGTTACCCGCCTTCATCAGTTAGTGGCATGTGCTGATTAAGTGTGTCATGGGAATAGGGCCTCTCTGTGGTCTTCAAAATACACTGTCTTTAGTCTGCAGGGGGATGCCATTCTTGGCCTCAGTGGAACATGCTTATTTCCTCCTCCTGGACCAATGAGTCTGATCAGCCAAGCAAGCTCCTACTCCCTCAAGCCTCTGTCCCTGGGCTGCCTCCCTTCTCCTCTCCAGAGCCTTCCAGACTTCCCCAGTCCCCAGCAGACCCAGAGTCTCTTTCTGGGTTCCCCTTTCAGTCCCCAGCAGACCCAGAGTCTCTTTCTGGGTTCTCCCTCCAACTAGGGGGGAAATACATCATGTATGTAACCAGCGTAGCTTTTATCATGCTGTTCTGTAATTGTAGGTGTTTACATCTTTATCCCCACCAGAATGAATAACTAAATGAATGATCATTATTATTTACTGAGCATGTTCTATGTGCCAGGCACTGTGTTAGCCCTTGAGAGATGACCTCATTTAATCCTTTTAACATCCTAGAGGTCATTCATATTACTATACCCAATTTACCCAAGAGGAAGTTGAGACTGAGAAAGGTCAAGTAACTTGTCCACAGTGACCCAGCTAGTAAATCAAAGAAAGGAACCTTGAACACAGGATTGTAAAATGCCAAAGCACATGCTATTATTATGACACAAAGGTACCTGAGGACGGCACCTTAGCCTTGCTTACCACGGCATGGCAAAGAATAGGTGCTCAATATATAAGATGGCTGTTTGGCTGGATAAATGGGTGATGTGCGCTCTGAAGAATTTCAGCAGTGGAGCTGAGCCAAAAACTCTTCCCATCTCCTTTATAATCAACGAGTCAAATTTGTGAAAGGATTTGTTAGACCAAAGACAAATGCTATGCTCTTTGTTGAGTCTCAGATTATGACTACTGTTAGGGCAACATCATCTGTGTCCACTCTAGGTCTCAGAGTGTGGTCAGAGATAAGACCCAGTTGATCTTCAGGGTGGGAATCAGTCTGGGGCTATGTTAGAGGATCAGTCTGTAGCCAGTGTAAGTTGCACGAAGAGAACACATCTCTGCCAAGCTGACTTGGAACTGAATAGAGAATGGAAAGTTCTCAAGCCAGAGACCCTTGTTCCTGGGCATTCAGGGTGGAGAGATGATATGTGTGAGAGTAACTGGGTGTGGGTGTGTGGGAGAGTGTGGGCCAGAGGACCCCAGGAACGGGAGTGTGGGGACAGACCCACTAAGTATGCACCATGTGATTTTGAGTGCCACATACACGAGAGTGCATGGTGTGGCACATGTGTGTGCTGTGTGTGTTGGGGTAACAGAGGCTGAGAAGGGTGTGAGAGAGGCAAGCACACACCTGTAATAACATTGGCTTCAGACGCTAGGAGAGAAGAAATTCCCCCAACTGTTTTATCAGAGCCGAAGTTACCAAATTACATTGTTGTTTTAAATTTGAGCTTCTCTGCCTGCAAATGGGGGGCTCTCAGGTTCATGAGCTTAATGCTTGGTTGGGCCTGGAGCTCCACTTCCCAACCCAATCGGGGATCCCAGAGCTCCCAGGCCCAAGAAATAAAAGTCTTCTCTCTCAGGGCTTTGAAGTGGAAACACTAACTGCTCCCTTTAATTAGAAAGAAACCCCCTATTGTTCCCGCTTTATTACTGATGGATGAAGACATAGCAGCAGGGGCAGATTCTCAAGAAAGGGGGAGGGGAGCTGAGGAAGGAGTGGAGGGGGCAAAAAAAATCTCTGTTTGGAATAGAGATTCTCCACACTTGGTCTCCATACGCAAACCAGACCTCTTTCAGCACCTAGACCACAAAGAATTTACTGGACATTTGGCCTTCTATTCGATGTTATGGAAAGACAGAAAGAGTCTCAGCCCTCAATCAGTTCATAATCTAGGTAAAACAGTCAGGGCAGGGGGAGAAGCATGAAAGATCATTGATATTAAATCAGTCCTGCAGGCTGGATGCAGTGGCTCATGTCTGTAATCCTAGCACTTTGGGAGGATGAGGTGGGTGGATTGAAGCAGGAGAATCGGTTGAACCCGGGGTGGGGCCGGCAGCGGGAGGATAGGCAGAAGTTGCAGTGATCCCAGATTGCACCACTTTTCGCCAGCGTGGGCAAAAGAGTGAAACTCCATCATTCACACACACACACACACACACACACGCACACACACACACACACACACAAACTTAGGACAAATAGAGTGGGGAGATAGCTCCATAAGACAATCTCCTAAGAAAATTCTGGGGGTGGCTGCTTGTGACCTGAGCTGGATGCTGCAGACTGGGGAGACTGGCAGAAAGACAGTCTTTCTGCAGTCTCAGTGCAGGGGAGGGTATTCCCACGCCAAGCAGGGTAAATGGAATGTGCAAAGGCACAGAAGGAATGGACACAGTTTCGTTGGAGGAAGCGGGTCTGGTTGTGGAGGAGGGTGCATGTAAGCGACCTAAGGGAAATCAGGTTGGGTACAGCAGATGGAACAGAGGAGAGAAAGACTTCGAAAGTGTTACGGGAAAAGGGTCCCAATTCACCCCAAGAGAGAGTTCTTGGATCTCGCACAAGAAATAACTCGGGGCGAGTCCATATTGTGAAGTGAAAGCAAGTTTATTAAGAAAGTAAAGGAGTAGGCCGGGCACGGTGGCTCATGCCTGTAATCCCAGCACTTTGGGAGGCAGAGACAGGCGTATCATTTGAGGTCAGGAGTTCCAGACCAGCCTGGCCAACATGGTAAAACCCCATCTCCACTAAAAATACAAAAAATTAGCTGGGCATGGTAGCATGTGCCTGTAGTCCCAGCTACTCAGGAGGCTGAGGCAGGAAAATCACTTGAACCCAGGATGCGTAGATTGCAGTGAGCCGAGATCACGCCACTGCACTCCAGCCTGGGCAACAGAGCCAGACTCTATCTCAAAAAAAAAAAAAAGGTAAAGGAATAAAGAATGGCTACTCCATAGGCAGAGCAGCAGCTTGGGCTGCTGGACTAAGGATACTTATAGTTGTTTCTTGATTATATGCTGAACAAGGGGTGGATTATTCATGAGTTTTCCAGGAAAGCGGTGGGCAATTCCTGGACCTGGATGTTCCTCCCTTTTTTAGACCACAGGGTAACTTCGAGGTTGCCATGGCATTTATAAACTGTCATGGCTCTGGTGGGAGTGTCTCTTAGCATATTAATGTATTATAACTAGCATATAATGAGCCATGAGGATGACCAGAGGACACTCTCGTCGCCATCTTGGTTTTGGTGGGATTTGGCCAGCTTCTTTACTGCAAATTGTTTTCTCAGCAAGGTCTTTAGGACCTGTATCTTGTGCCGACCTCCTAGCTCATCTTGTGACTTAGAATGCCTAACCTCCTGGGAATGTAGTCAGCCCAGCAGATCCCAGCCTTATTTAACCAGCCCCTATTCAAGATGGAGTTGCTCTGGTTCAAACACCTCTGACAAAAGCACATAGGGAAAATGGCCCTGATGAGATCATTAAGGAGCCACTGGGCCCTCTTGAGCCAGGAAGTGACCCAATAAAAGGTGGCCCTTGGGCAGATTAATGTGGTAGCCCTATGCAGGAAGGCATGGAGGGGAGAAAGAGCAAAGGTGGAAAGACCAGCTGAGGAGCTCCAGCAGACACCCAGATAATGATGGCTTAGACTAAGGTGGTGGCAGTGGGACTAGGAAAGAGAAGGTAAGTCTGGGATAGATTTCAAAGGAGGAAGCAAGATGTTTTGACAGAATAGATATAAGATAATATAGGAGGGAGTCAAAGACACCTCCAAAATCTCTAGTCTGGGAGGATAGAAGGGTGGTGGAGGGGGCAAGGGTAATGGAAACTGACCTTGAGGGCAAGTGGGGAGCCAGGGGAGTTAATAAGCAAATCCCCCAAAAGCTTCATTCTCTCTTCCAGAGTCAAAAGATATCCTGAACCCAGTACTCAGGCAACAGTAACTCCAGGAAGTTACTGTTAGGAAGGCCCTTTTCCTTGAGACTGGGAACGCCATTAACCAAAACAACCTTTGTATAATTTGTTCTTCATGCACTTCAAAGTGATTCACAGCTATGCCTCATTTGATCCTCAAAACAACCACCACAGGTGTCATTATCCCCATTTTGCAGATGAAAAAACTGAGACCCAGAAAAGCTAAATAACTTGCTCAAAGTCACATAGGTAGTTCAGGCCAGAGTTGAGAACAGAAGCCTTCTGACGTTCAGCTCAGAACCCCTCCCAACGCCTATTGGCAGACCAGACTAGGGGAGGGGAGGGGCCTGGAGCTGCCTGTGCCCTGAATCACTGGGGGCCAGGAGTCTGGGGCTTGGAGAGAGGGTCCACTCCCAAGTTCAACCACACCCTCAGCTTACTCCTCACACTCACATAGGGCGTAAGTCGGGAGCCCAGAGTTGGAAACGCCAAGTCTAATCAGACCTCACAAGCCCACAGATGGTTTGAATCAACATGCTACCTTGATAGGAATAATGAGGAGTCTCGAAGACAGTCTTATGCCAGCTCCATCCATCTGGACATAGAACCACTTCTTCCACGAGAGTTTCCCTGTCCAAGGTCCCATCACCCCCTAAGCCTGGCAAATACTTCATGAGGAAGTCCCTGGTACCACATCAACACCTGCTCCCTGGCCCCCACCAGCAGAACCACCCACAGGTTTTCCAAAATCTCTGGCCTTCTGATTTGACAAGCTCTGACTTCTTAGGCCTTTCTTGAGGCTGAAAAGGATTGCTAGGGAGAAATGAGTAGCCGGGGCTTATAGGCTGGGAAGGGGGTGTGGAGCAATGTGGCAGGGTCAATAAGCCTGGATCCAGACAAATGCAGACCAGACCGATGTCCCGCCCACTTCCTGGCAGAGTGAGTGTTCCCAGCATTCATCGTTTTACTCACTCAACATGACAAATGTCATCATGACATTTCTTTTGATGGGACACCTAATCTAGGGCACCCAAATCCCATGCAGTCTGGGATTTATAAATGTACAAGGTCACAGTGTCCCAGGAACAGAACCAGACCTATGATTTAGAAAAGCCTTGCCTGTTACTGGGGGAGCCCATTAGAGCCAGGCCCTCAGAACAGCGCCAGTGGTTCTTCCCCATGGAAAGCTCAGGCCTGGGCTCCCAACCAGCTATGTGCAACCCTTTGGGCAGAGACCTGCTTTAATGAGAATCTGGCCCTGCCCAACCCCCTAGCTTAGCAGAGCTTGATTGGAAGCTTAAAAAACAATGAAGTTAATTTTTAAAAACCTTTCATTGAGTTCCATGAGACCCCTATTAATTTTATTGTTTCAATAAAGCATTTATTTAATTGTCTCCAGAAGGGCTGTGTTAAATGCACAGATGTTACCTAAGTCAGAAGGGAGGGATCTGGGTGCCTTTTTTTCACCCTTTCCCATTAGCACATTAGCAGGATTCTGTTATTGGATTAACTGATTGTCACCTTCAAAGTCACAAAGGACAGCCCTAAGCAAATACGACACAAGGCAGGTAAATTCTGAAGAGCAGAGCAGGTCACCGTTGCAGGAAACAGGAAACCCAGCTCCTGATGAAAAGACTGGGTTTGGTTAAGACAGAGGAGAGTGGCCGGGAGCGGTGGCTCACACCTGTAATCCCAGCACTTTGGGAGGCCGAGGCAGGTGGATCACGCAGTCAGGAGATCGAGACCATCCTGGCTAACATGGTGAAACCCTGTCTCAGTTAAAAAAAAAAAATACAAAAAATTAGCCGGGCTTGGTGGCGGGCGTCTGTAGTCCCAGCTACTTGGGAGGCTGAGGCAGGGGAATGGAGTGAACCCAGGCAGTGGAGCTTGCAGTGAGCTGAGATGGAGCCACTGCACTCCAGCCTGGACGACCGAGTGAGACTCCGTCTAAAAAAAAAAAAAAAAAAAAGACGACAGAGGAGAGGATTTTCTTCTGCTGGTGAAGAGACACTTGTCATTTAGCCTCTGACACAAGAATGATATCCCTGAAAAAAAATCAGAGGATGAGTGCATCACTAGATGCATGATGTCCAAAACACAGGAGGGGAAGGGCTCAGCTTGAGTTGGCAGAAGATCTCTGGAACGTCACGTTCAGTCCTTCTACAATTATTATCGAGCACCTACTATATGCTGCCACTGCTTGGAGCTTGGAGCATACATCGGTGAACAAAACAAAGACCCTCCTCTCATGGTGCTTACATTCTAATGAGGAAAGACTAACAACAAAAAGTCAAAATATGACAGACGTAGGAAGATACTTTCCAAGAATGTTAAGTGCTCTGAGAACATAAAACAGAGCAATGTAGTAGAGTGACCAGAAACACAAAATAAAAAATATCGACTAATTGCCTACGGGCCATCAGTCCTGTCTGATGAGATGACATTTGAGTCTGAATATGGAGAAGCCAGACACAGGAAGGTCTGAGGCCTCAGAAGACCCCTCCAGGCAGAGCGAGTGTCAAGTGCAGAGATCCTGGGGCTGCCTTTGGAGAGGAGCATCACCAAACTACTAAGTAATCAGAGGAGCATGATGGAGGGAGGGGCCTCAAAGACCTCTTTCAGCAAGAATGTTTCAAGAAATGCCTCAGGACTAAGACCGCATCATTCATCTTTGTGTTTTTGGTTATTCGCTTGGTGTCTAGCACAGAGTAGACGATCAATAAGGTAGGATGGAATGTGGGGAAGGGAATGAGATAGAAGGGAAAGGTCAACACTTGGGGGGAACTACATTTAGTCAGGTTTTTTGTTTTTGTTTCTTTTCGTTTTTAGAGAGGGGTCTCACTCTGTCACCCAGGCTGAAGTACAGGGGCTCCATCATGGCTTACTGCAGCCTCAAACTCCTGGGCTCAAGCGATCCTCCTGCCTCAGCCTCCTCAGTAGCAGGGACTACAGGCTCACCACCATACCCAGTTTTTGTTTTTTTGTTTTTTTTTCATTTTTTGTAGAGACAGGGTCTCATTATGTTACCCAGCCTGGTCTCGAACTCCTGAGTTCAACTAATGCTCCCACTTTGGCTCCCAAAGTGCTGGGATTACAGATGTGCGCCATCGTGCCCAGCCTTAGTCAGATTATTGTTTATCTTAAGAGATTAAAAGAGAAGAGAAAAACAAACAAATGGACAAAAGCTCAGTCTACATACTAAGTCATTTGTTACCAAGCTAGGGAGGTAGAGTGAAGGAAAGGGTATGGGGGTTACACATCTGGGTATCAACATTTAATTGAAGAAACAGTAATAACATTTAATTGAAGAAATCAACATTTAATTGAAGAAACAGTAATAACAACCGCTCCTGAGATTGTTATAGGCCCTGCTTTATAGTTTACAAAACACTTTTACATACATTTACTCTTTCCGACAGCCTTGTGAAACAGATATTTACTAATAACAAATATTTACTAATTGCCTATGGGCCCTGATCCTGTGCTAGACGATGGGGAATATATGTTGAGCAGAAATCAAACAGGGCCCTGTCCTCATGAAGTTTATAGAGTAGACTAATTTTAATCAAACAACCCACAAATTAGAGAAATCACAACCACAGTGAGTGTTGTAATGGACAGGTACATAGAGCTGTCCATCACAAGGAGTGATTGAGCTGTTTGTCCATTAGGGAAGAGTCCTGCTTTGGTAAGGAGATTGGTTGAGACCAGTGACTCCAACTTTTTCACCACCAATAATCCCTTTTATGCTGGGTACGGGGGCTCACATCTATATTCCCAATGCTTTGGAAGGCCAAGGCAGGAGAATTGCTTGAGGATTGCTTGAGGAGTTCAAGGCTGCAGTGATCTGTGATCATGCCAGTGAACTCCAGCCTGGGCAATACAGCAAGACCCTATCTCTAAAAAACATCTTTAAACACAATTTTAAAGGGTCCCCTTTATTCATCCTGCTGCCCCCACAAACCCCAGATTTTGAAAGAGCCCACCTACCTGGGTACATTTACATAACAACAAACTTATTTCATTTTTCTTTTTTTTTTTTTTCAAGAAATGAAGATCTTGCTCTATCACCCAGGCTGGAGCCGGAGCACAATGGCACTATGATGGCTCACTGCAATCTCAAACTCAAACTTTTGGGCTCAAGTGATCCTCCCGCCTCAGCCTCCCATATAGCTGGGACTACAGGTATGCACCATCAGGCTAAGTTACTTTTTAAATTTTTTACAGAGATGGAGTCTCATTATGTTGCCCAGGCTGGTCTCAAATTACTGGCCTTGAGCAATCCTTTCACCTTAGCCTCCCAAAGTGCTAGGATTATAGGTGTGAGCCACCATGCCCAGCCTATTTCCAAATTTTTCTTAAGGAAAAACCAATGTCATTTGTCAAGATGAGATGCCGAATGCGTGATATAATTCAGCCATAGGCGAAGAAAGTCAATGTTTCTCTCGACTGGGCCGGCTTATCATGAAATATATATGATTTCCTATAGGCTTTCTGGAATATTGACAATAGCTGATAGCCACCCTCCTCCCAATACATTTGTAGACTCCTGGAAACCTTTGGGCCCTAAGGTGGGAACTACCATTCTATGGTCATACCCAAGATCCCTTTCAATTAGGGGCCTCTCTGAACCATGAAGCATAACCCTCTTGTGTTCAGGTATTTTGGAAAGAAGCAACGGATGTGGACTAGAGAGGTCATGGATGGCTTTCAGGAAAAGAAAGGCTTGAGGCTGGGCACAGTGGCTCACACCTGTAATCCCAGCACTTTGGGAGGCCAAGGTAGGTGGATCGCCTGATGTCAGGAGTTTGAGACCAGCCTGGCCAACATGGTGAAACCCCACCTCTACTAAAAATACAAAAATTAGCCAGGTGTGGTGGCGGGCACCTGTAATCCCAGCTACTCAGGAGGCTGAGGCAGGAGAATCGCTTGAACCTGGGAGGCAAAGGTTGCAGTGAGCCGAGATTACGCCACTGCACTCCAGCCTGAGCAACAGAGCGTGACTCCATCTCAAAAAAAAAAAAAAAAAGAAGGAAAGAAAGAAAGGCTTGAGATGGGCCTTGAAGGATGGACAAGGTTTGGCTGGGTGGAGAAAGGTCAGCGTCAAGCAGGAATTGCAGAGTTTGCTCTAAGATTAGTGAGGCAACCCGCCAGGCTGCAACACAGAGTCAGGAAGCACTTCTGGATACAAGAAGTGAAGAGGTAGGTTGCAACGGACTTTAAATGCCAGGCTAAATTATCCTCCAAATGATGGGGAATCATCAAAGATTTTAGAACAGGAAAATGATGTGTTGGAGTGATGTCGTTGGCAGATGAATCTGGTGCCCATACATGCTTTGAGGTGGGAAGAGAACATTTAGGAAACCTAATCAACAGAGCAGATGTGAGAGGAAGAGCCAAGACTTGGGAGGACAGCAATGAGGAAAAAGGGAGGAAATCCAAGAAATATTTTTTTTAAAGCACAGGACTTGAATTTGAGTTTGGAAACATCAAAGAGACTCCAAGATGTCTAAGCTTGAAGCTGGTGGTACAGAAACAACAGTCACTATGGGATGGTGGTGGAGGCAAGGAGATAATGAATGTGTGTGGGATCTTAGAGAGCCTTTACACACCACATGGTTAGCAGAGGTTACCTCTGGGGTTGGGATTGGAGGGACAGACGAGGTAGTTCGCACATTTTACTATAGATAATCTCTTTTAATGGAGGGAGTTTGTGTAATTTTTATTCCTTTTTTGTGCTTTTTGGAATTTTTCAAATAATTGTTTTAATTCCACAAAGACTCCCAGGGTATTGTTAACCCTTTATAAACCATCACTCCTGATTTCTTCTCTCTCCCCGCAGGGCCCTCTGGAGTCTCTGAGAAACACTTCACAGGTGTCTGGTCTCAGCTCCTGAGTCTGTGGTTTTCTTTATACGGCGGGGGAATGGGGTGGCAGGCAAGGGAAGATTCTCTTCAATGTGACTCTTCTTGTCTCCATCTTTTTTCCCCTACTGCCCCAGGAGGGCCTGCCTCTATCCTATAAGGCTTACACATCATCAGACACTTATCTTTGAACCATGATTGCAGCACTGGGCTTGGAAAGACTGACCTTGGGATTTTTGTAGCTGAATGAAGCCCAACCCAGCTCAGATCATGAACTAAAATGCAGGAGAGAACCAGGAAGAGCACAAGCTCTGCGGTCAGAGGCATCTGCATCCAAATTTGGGCTCTGCCTCCTAACAGTCTCTTTGGCTTTCTTACCTAAGTAACCTCTCTTATGTCAATTTTCTCATCTTGAAAATTGAAGATAATAACAGTATTTATCTCCTAGAGGTGTTAAGTGGATTAAGTGATAATGAAAGGCATTTAATAAGTGTGCTTTTTATTAGTATTAACAAGAACAATAAAATAATAAATCTTTTTGACCAAACGTTGTTGCTTGGAGGCAAAAACGACCTTAATGAACTTCCACGTCGGTTCCCATTGGTGACATGTAT
The DNA here is from genome assembly GCF_007565055.1 of Rhinopithecus roxellana. Lineage (NCBI taxonomy): Eukaryota > Metazoa > Chordata > Mammalia > Primates > Cercopithecidae > Rhinopithecus > Rhinopithecus roxellana. The sequence goes on from NC_044565.1 coordinate 84,335,686, forward strand.
TTGCTTCTCTGCCTCTCCCTTTAACTGGAATTTTCTATTTTCTCAAACCAACAAAAAAGCTGAAAAAAGACCCTGAATCGGGGCCTGAGGCACTGCTTCTTCATTTCTCTGCCTCTTAGGATTGATGTGACAGTTATCAGATTCCTTAATCTCATAAGCCTTAATTTTTTCATCTATAAAATGGGTGTAATTATTCTGACATCACAGTATGTGTCAAGAGGTTAGACAGCTCCTGGTGCACAGCAGGCTTTCAGGACACGATAGTTCTCCATCAGGGTTCCAGGAAGGGGCCAGTCCTTTCTGAGTTCTTTCTTGCCTGTCCACTCCTGCTTCCCGCCCCGACCTACCCCATCTTCCACATACTCCTTTCTATTAGTCCCTGATGTTTTGGGGCAAATCTTTCCAATTACATTGTAAGCTCCTGAGGGCAGAAGCAGGGGCAAGGCCTTCTTAACTATAAGGAGCAGTCTTTCTTCTGGGTTTGGGTCCAGGCTGGCCTCCTGGGGGAGGCAGGAAAGAAGGAGAGAACTATCAGCCCCCTAGAGGTTCAGAACCAAATGTACAAACTCAACAGCCCCTCTTTTCTTCCTCTTTTCTCTCCATTTCCCAAACTGCTGCTCTGTGACCACTTGAAATAAACTGCTTCTTTCTAGTTGACCATGGCCTAGAAACATGGCCCCATTGACTCGGAGTACATTTGGCTTTGTCAGAGAAGGTGTGATATGTTCACTCCTAACCACCCAGCCCCTATGCACCCATCCCCATCACATCTGGACAAAGACAAAGGCCTCTGCTCCATCAACCTGAGCCGCCTGAGTCCATCTGTCACTCACTGATCGATGGCCAATTCTCCATCCCTCTACCTGCTGCTCCATCTGCCAGGGACTACGGAGGCCCAGGGGACCAGCCCCCACTTTTCTCACTCCCCTAAAAAGTCTCCAGAACACAGTCCCCATTCACCACAGGGTCCCCACCCCAAGGCTACCCCCTCACTCCTTCTCTCCGGTGAGAGCTCTAAACAGGTACCTCTAAGCCTTCTCTGGGACCACCAACCCCCTCTCCAGTCCTCAGTGCCACCCACCCCTAGCTCCTCCAATCTCAAGAAACAGTGAAGCAGGACACAGCTCAGAAAGCCAGAAAAGAGACAGAAAGACTAAGTATCACAGAACATCTCTCTGGCTGGTGGGTGAGGCTGAGTAGGAGGAAGGCAGGAGGAATAGACAGCCAGGCATAGGAAGGGGTCTGAGAGGGACACTGGGGGCCACAGACTCCGAGGCAGAGACAGAGAAGCCAGCCCAGGCATTGAGGGCTCTGACAGCCCACAGAGCCTTTTGGTTTCTGGGTTCCAGGAGGGCCTCCCCATCTGACAGGGTCGTGGAGCTGAAATGGCTCGTATTCCCATCCTGAAACCCATGGAGGGGAACTAAGCTCTTTTCCAGAAACGGGTGGAAGCATCTCTCCTGAGCCATGGCTTCCTCTGTCTTTGTTTGACTACTTTTCTCAGGATTCAGAATTTTTTGTCTCTCTCTCTGTTTCTTCATGTTTATCTATCTCTGCACTCACGCTTGCACATTCGCTCGCGCTCTCCTCTGTCTCTGCCTCCGATAATTTTTTAGGGACTCTGCCTTGGGGCTCCCGCTCTCCAGCATGTGGGAAACCTGACCTTCATCATCTGTTTTTTATATTTTGGAAACATCAGCTTCACTTCCTACCTGAGGGAGGTGGGGGTGGAGGAGCCGGCTGCCTGGCTCCACCCTCCCCCCCCACCCCACCCCCGCTCTTTTCAGAATCAGTCCCCTCCCCTAGAGCCTTGCTCCTGGGAGGACAAGCTGGGGCTGTCCTTGCGCTCAGACTCTGGCATCAGGAGGCTCAGCCCAGGTCCTGATTCATGGTCTTCCCTCTGAAGCTCACCACAGTGTAGGGGAAGTGGTGAGGCCTCCTGTGATGGACTACTGGTTTGCTGATTTGGGAAAAAGGGGAAATTCCAGGCACAAAAGAGCCCAGGAGGTTAAGAGATTTCACCTATGGGGAACAGGATAGAAAGTGGTTCAGGCCAGGCACGGTGGCTCACGCCTGTAATCCCAGCACTTTTGGAGGCCAAAGTGGGCGGATCACTTGAGGTCAGGAGTTTGAGACCAGCCTGGCCAACATGGTGAAACCCTGTCTCTACTAAAAATACAAAAATTAGCCACACTTGGTGGCCTGCGCCTATAATCCCAGCTACTCCAGAGGCTGAGGCACAAGAATCGCGTGAACCCGGGAGGCAGAGGTTGCAGTGAGCCAAGATCGCACCACTGCCCTGGGTGACAGAGTGAGACTCCATCTCCAAAAGAAAAAAGAAAAGAAAAGAGAAAAAGAAAAAAAGAAAAGAAAAACAAAAGAAAGTCGTTCAACCCTGTAATTCCAACACTTTGGGAGGCTGGGGTGGGAGGATTGCTTGAGCCCAGGAGCTCAAGAACAGCCTGGGCAACATAGTGAGATCCTGTCTCCACAAAAAAATACAAAAATTAGCTGGGCATGGTGGCTCACACCTATAGTCCTAGCTACTTGGGAGACTGAGGTGGGAGAATCACTTGAGCCTGGGAGGTGGAGGTTGCAGTGAGCCGAGATCAGGCCACTGCATTCTAGTCTGGGCAACAGAGCAAGACCCAAGACCCTATCAGAAAAGAAAAGAAAAGAAAAAAGAAAAGAAGGAGAGAGAGAGAGGAAGGGAGGGAGGGAAAAGAAAGAAAGAATAAAAGAGGTTCAAGTTATTTCTGCCCCTTGGCAGAGTTATACCCAACCAAGTTGTCTAAGATGTTGTCACAGATGTTTGTTTGAAATTTGTGTAAATACTAGTAGGTCACTCAATTAATGAGATTGAATCCCTGATTCCGAATCCCAAGCTCTTTACGTCAAGTTTTCCAAGACCTGAGAAATATATTTTGTACATTTCCTTTCTCCACAAAACTCTAAGAATAGACATTCAATATCCCAAGGACCTTCTGCAACAGGACCCCAGTTGCAGAAGCATTATCTCTACCTTACCACCTCCTGGGAGGCCTCGAAGCACCACTTGGCAAAGATTAAGTGGAAAGGCTAGAAGACCGCATTTCAGGAAGAGGAACTGGGAGAGAAGGCACTGATGGGAAAACGCACATGATCGCTGGGGCAGGAGCTAGTACAGGCACCAGGCTGGGGAGTCTGACTTTGTGTGGAGAAATGGAAAGGGGGACACAGGCCTAGGTGGGGGGCTGGGGCCAGCTCATGGAGGCCTGAAGGCCAGTTCAGCTTATCCTCCCGTTTTTGAGTAGGAGAGTAACACTCCAAAAGAGGTGTCTGAGTCTTGGCCTGCAGGGAAAAAGGTAGACAATAAAGAAGGCAGCTGGGAGGCTGGAATAACCCTTCAGACAGTGTAGGATGATGTGACAGAAACATGCAGAAAAAAAGATACTGAAAAGACACTTTAAAGGAAATTTAGCATTTTGGTGTCTGGGCCATCTGCCCTCTTCCCAAGGATTAATATCCAAGTAAGTGTTTTGAGTGGGGTAGGAGCATGGCAGAAACATACAGGCAGCAAGAAAACATAGAGCATTGGACATGTTGAGCCTTCTAGACCTCGCACAGACACTGTGGTGTGAGCGCTGCCAGAAGCCCTGGGGGAGACAGGGAGGACGGCCATCTGATGGCTCCTGTATGAAGATGGCACTGAGGGCTCTGAGCTGGACACTGGCCTGCACTCTGGCCTGTGAGGCCCAGGCTATGGGCTCCACCTGTCTTTGAGTGGGTGGGCAGACTGCAGATCAGGGGCCTACAGTAGCATTTCATGTATTTCAATTCTTTGAAATGATTCCTCTCCCTGGGTGGCAGAAAAAAAAAAAGAAAAAACCAAATAAGCAAAATACAGTTAAGAACTCAAGAACTGCCAATTCAGAAACTCTAATCTGCTCAAAAAGTTCAATCCCTTTCTTTCAGAAGCCAAAAACCCATTTTCATCTCAGATTGTATATGTCTGTGTGTCTGAGAGCTGGTGAGGGAGACAGTGCGTATGAGAGGGAGGCCACTGAGATGCCTTTGTTGCTGTGTGAGCTACTGCTCCATACTGCTCCGTGGACCTGGGTGTGTTGCACGCACATTTGTGCCTGTTTCTCAGGCCCCTGTGTTCCTTGAACTTTCAAACCATAACAGAAACACTGAAGCTTGGCAAAGATATCACAGGAATAATTATCTAATTTCAGAACATGTTATTATAATACCTACATGATGTGTAACGAACTTAACAATGTTCACGTTATATTCACCTACTCTGAGCTACAGACTCACAATGCCAAGTTTTACCCTCAGAAGTTTCTCCAAGACACAAGGGCAGAGCAGGCCCCAAAGAAGGCTCTTCAGGGAATATTCCCCCACAATAGCTCCCTCACGGATTGAGATGTTTGGCTGGGTAGATGTCTGTCGGGAAATTGCTGGAAGGAGGACAGAGCCTATCTTGGGATGGCAACTGTTCCTCCCAGAATCCTCATTCCCCTCCAGAAGAGAAGACATGGAACTGATAAGGAACTAGCAGCCATATTGGGGTGACACAGGCAGACAGGCTTTTCCTGATTCAGCTGTGGGCCGGGGCGGGGGGTGGGGGGGGGGCGGGGGGGGCTCCTGATCCACCCAGCTCCCCCTTTTCCCCAAGGGCCTGAATTGAACCGAGGCTGAGTGTGAGGGGAATGTTTGCTGTTTGCTGCTGTTCCCTGTTGACTTTAGCCAGTAGCTCTGTTTACAAACCCAGGTTGGTTTTCCCAGCACAGTTAATTAGACCAAAGACATCTGGTGTAAGGCTGGGGAGGGCATCTGCTCAGAGCCTTCCCCCGACACCCTGCAGCCTGCAGCCACGGCCCAGAGCGGGATAAAACAGCTCCATCGGTACAGACGGGACTCCACCAGACCCAGTGTTCTCGGAGGAATAATGGCTTCCTTCACGCTGCCTTTCCACACTCGCTAAGTTGGACTGGGCCCCAACTCCCCAAGCCATAGAGAACAAGGAAGTCCGGGCTGGACTCGGCTCTCTCCTTGGTCCTTCCATGTCCAAAGGAACAGGGCATAAATTCTGGTCCCTTTCTCATCACAGACACTGCATTCTGTAGGAACGCCAGACCTCTTCAGTGAAAATCTCCCCTTCCTGGACACCCCCCCCCAACCCCCTCCACACCCCCCCCCCCAGAAAAAAAGGCTCTGGACCCTTCTCCTCCCTGACCCCTCCCCAGCCAATCCCTGACACTGTGAGGACGACAGAGATTAACCTGGCCCAGAGGGAGGCAGGAAGCTGCCCAGGAAGGTGAGAGGATCTAGGTGGGCAGTGTCAGGGCGGCCGGGAAGAGGAGAGCTGCGAGGGGGAGGGGCAGCGGCTTATCTCTCCCAGGAGGGGGGAGCTCACTCCAAACAGCTAATGCACTGGCGTGTGAAAGCCCCTCAATTAGCACTAATGATGCAATCAGGGAGGGAGGAGGAGGGACCGAAGTTCTGGTGGCGTCGGCACCAACTTACACACAAGGTACACATTCCCTTCATCGGACACAATGGCCCCTTCAGACACGCCGAGGCACACACTCCACAGAGAGCCGTCCGTGGGCACAATCGCACTCTTTGCGCAAGCTACTAGCATGCACATCGTTCCCGGTACGCGGCTGACCCCGTCAGACCCCAGGCATCCTGGGGGGTAGGGAGCGACCCCCAGCTGCATTTGGGGCTTTAGGGGCAAGGAAAATCAGAAACACTTAGTAAAAGGAGTTGAACAGGGCATCTCCGGCGAGTTCACGAGCATTCCTCTATGCCTATAGCTCCTATCCCACGCGCGCTCGCAGGTGCTGGCCCGGCTGCGCCGCCTCCCCCTCACCATCGCCCCAACCCGGAATCCGGGGCTGAGCGAGGAGCCACCACCCCCAGCCCCACCCGCAAGAGGCGGGGTCCACGCGCCTTCCCTGCGCCCAAACTGCCCCGAGGCCTCCAGTCCCAGGAGGGAGCGCTGAGATCACTCGGATCTTCGCACCCCGGACTTAGCTGCCCGTCCCCTCCCCAGCCCGTTACCCGCCGGCCTCGCCCCTTTATCTTCCTCCCACTCCGCCCGGCCGGCTCCGTTATCCACCTCCCGATCCCGTTATCCGGCCGCCCCGGCCCCGTTGTCCGCCCTCGCGTTGGGCGAGGAGTCCCCGCGCGCCTCCTGGCCGCCGCCCCTTCACCCGCGCCCCAGACGGAGCTTGGGGGACAGCGGGCTGGGCAGGGCCGGAGCCGCCTCCGCGCCGCTTCCCAGGCCCGGACGGCCGCGGGAGGAGGTCCCGCTGTCAGTCAGCGGGGAAGGCCGGGCCGGGCGGCCGGAGGGGGCGGTGCCGAGGACGGGCTCGGGCCGGGAGCTGGGAGGCGGAGGCGGAGGGGCAGGGGCGGGGGCGGGGCGGGGTGGGGGCGGCTCCGGGCCTTATAAGCGGCGGGGGGCAGGGCGGCAGGGAGGCAAGTGTCAGGCCGATGTGTCGCCCGCGAGGGGCCGGGGTCGGGGCCGCCGGGGCCATGCGCGTGGGCTGGGCAGGGGGCCAGCGGGGCGCAGAGCGGAGCCGCCTCGGAGCCTGAGCCGCCCGGGGCCGGGGAGCCGCGCGGGGCCGGCCGGCCGGGGGGAGGGGAGCGATGCGGCGCCGGCGGGCGGCAGTGGCCGCGGGTTTCTGCGCCTCCTTCCTGCTGGGCTCCGTCCTCAACGTGCTCTTCGCTCCGGGCTCGGAGCCTCCGAGGCCAGGCCAGTCCTCTGAGCCTTCGCCGGCCCCGGGACCGGGCCGTCGCGGGGGCCGCGGGGAGCTGGCCCGGCAGATCCAGGCGCGCTACGAGGAGGTGCAGCGCTATTCCCGCGGGGGCCCCGGGCCCGGGGCGGGCCGGCCGGAGCGGCGGCGCCTGATGGACCTGGCTCCGGGCGGGCCCGGCCTGCAGCGCCCCCGGCCCCCTTGGGCCCGGCCCCTGCCCGACGGCGCCCCAGGCTGGCCCCCGGCTCCCGGCCCAGGCTCCCCCGGCCCGGTCCCGCGCCTGGGCTGCGCCGCGCTTCGCAACGTGTCCGGCGCGCAGTACGTGGGCTCAGGCTACACCAAGGCCGTGTACCGGGTCCGCCTGCCCGGCGGCGCCGCGGTGGCGCTCAAGGCGGTGGACTTCAGCGGCCACGATCTGGGCAGCTGCGTGCGGGAGTTCGGGGTACGGAGGGGCTGCTATCGGCTCGCGGCCCACAAGCTGCTTAAGGAGATGGTGCTGCTGGAGCGGCTGCGGCACCCCAACGTGCTGCAGGTACGAGGGTGGGGACGCGGGGGTGACGGTGTTGGCTGGGAGTGCCCAAGACCTTGTCAACCTGGCTGGAAGATAAACCCTTGATCTGGAGTGCCAGTGACTGCGCCCAGGCTAAGCTAGACGCAGAAGCCGGACCATGGCGCTTCCCACTGCACCACCCTGCTTCTCGCGTCTGGGTGGGCGTCCCTTTACCGAAGAACTCCTGGGCTTCTCCGCTTCCACACACCTCTTAAAGACAGACCAGGACAGAGGCTCCCAAAACTCAGGGGTGGGGCAGTCCATTAGGGCTTAGGACTGTACTTTGGGCTGGACTTAGGAGGTTGAACACCAGGGATATTACCCCAAGCCAAAATGACCCTAAGCCAAGACACTTGAGTCAGAATTACAGCTGTGTGATAAAGTCCCCCTTCTTGATGGAACTTCTCTCAACTTCCAGTGATTTGTCTGGTTTTGAAAATGAAACGGGCCAGCAACGGGGTTGGGAAGGGCTGGAAAGACACCATGTGTCAGGCTTGATTCCCATAGAGTCTCCCCACCCACCCACCCCCAGCGCTACCCCAGAAGACACTGGAAGGGGGCTGGGGAGCAGGCTAGAAAAAGAGAACACAGCCCTTCCCAGAAGTGAACCAAGGGTTCCCCAGACCTTAAAGCGGGTCCTTGAGTCCCTGGAGAAGCCTCAAGGTCTCAGCTCAGTGGACAGACTGGCGGCCTGAGGATCTAAATGTCACACTGTTTGAGTGTATATAGATAGCCAAGAGGCTGGAAGGTTGAGAAGGCCAAATGCCCAGGTTCCTACTCCGTGGGACTCTGCCTCGCCTGTTCGCTGGAGACACATGGGAGAGCTGAAACCCCCACCTTGTGCCCTCAAGCTAGACTTAGAGTGAGCCTCTCACAGTCCTAGCACTGCCCTTACACTACTTCCTCTCTTTCAGGTCTCCCTCCATCCTAAGATTAGACAGACTATTCCCTTTGCACATGTCTGAGCAAACTGAGAGGGGAATCCCTGACCGCTGTTGGCCTGGTGAACATGGGGTGTGTGCAGCCTCCCCAACAGATGAACCTTGCACACACCTTCCACCTCCCAGCCCACTCAAACTAACCTTTCTGCACCCAGCAGAAATGACCGGAAACCCAGGAGTCCCTCTCTCCTTTCCTCAGGAGTGAGATGGCGCCCTAGCCCTGGAGGGAGATGGGTGGGCATCGTAGAGTAGGAGAGATTGGCCAAAAAGCTGTTTATACTCCTGTTGGCTCCCAGTCTCACTCTCCTCCATTGTATTCCCCCACCCTGGTCAGACAGTTGTGACCGGGCCCTGGGCCCCAACCTGGTCTCGGGAGCTCCGGCAGAACCAACAGTTGTGTGTAGTGAAGCCTGGCTGCACAGCTCACACTGTGTCTGTCTGCAGCTTCAGGGAGTGAGCCCCTGGTTACGTGGCCATTCTGACTGGGAGGATCTTGTACTCTTTGCTTCCCAGGGACTCTTGGGAACTTTTTGGAAACTCTAGGGTGTCAGCCAGATCCTGAGGGAGTGGAGAGATCTTGAGTGACTTAGCAGGACATAAAGTCTTAGTTGCTTGACTCAAGACCCCTCTCCCTTCAGACGAGTTTGATGTTTGATGTGCTTTCCTATCTTTTAAGAAACTTCTGCCTCACTCTTCCTGCCAGCCCAAACTTCCTGACAAGCATTCAGCTAATGCCCCACGCATATATCACAGGACGGTCCTCCTCTGAAATGTCAGGCCCCCATCCCAACTCTGAAGGCACCAAAGAACAAATTACAACAGAATAGTTTTCACCCTTCCCTCACCAAACCAAGACCAGGGTTGTCTGGGGTTGGCTGTGTGACTCTTTACTGTAGAGTCCCAGACGAGAGTTAGTGGCCCCAGGGCACAGGGTTGCTAAGGGAGAGAGGGTCACAGGTCCTTTCTACCCAGGAAAAGTGAAAAGTGGGGGGCCCTTTAGTTTGAGTTCAGGGACTGCTTTGAGGGCTCTCCCCCATTCATCTTCTGACCCCCAGGCCCATGTTGCTCTGGCTTCCTCAACTGGCTGTCTTTGCTGGCAGGGAAGCCTACAGTGGGGTCTTCCTGCCCAGGAGGCTTCAGGGCAGGTGTACAGGGAACTAGAAATAATGCTGCTTTAATACCTCTGAGTCATTTAAAATTTCAAAACCATTTGACTGTTTGCTGAACTGGGGAGGAGTCAGAGAACATTTCTAGAGTTCCTAGTGGTGCAGGCCCACCACCCTTCCTCTCTGAGCAGCGCAGAGTTGGTGCTGTGGATTCTAGTAGAAAATGCCCAGGCTAGCAGGCCCCACTCTGCACCTCCCAGAGCTTTCTCTGGTCATACGGATTGCCTGGGCGAGATCTTTCCATCCATCTTCTTTGACCCCTCCCCATCCCACCCCTGACACACGCACACACACTCCCTCATGTGACTGACTCCTCTATAGCCCAGGGCCAAAGGGCACAGGGGTCTTCCCTCCCCTCAATCTCTCCCCACCTCTCCCCTGTCATCCTGGGGCCCCCAGGCCTGCCTGGGCCCAGATTCTGGCCCTGCTAAAGTATATTTCTTCTCCCAGCTGAACAAAAGATGTGACTGAAATGCTCAGCCTCACGCTTCCTGGGGGGGTTAATGGTGTCTTTTTATTTTTTCCTGAGGGGTGTTGATTAATACCTCGTTAACAGCGCATTTAACGACCTCCGGGTGTTTAATAACCTTCAGAAGTTTCCCACAAAGGCTCAGACTCTGGGCAAGAAAATGAGAACCAGGCCCCAGGGCTGTTCCCCTTACCTTCCCCCCACCCCACCAGGATCTGGGGCCTCCCTGGACTGATGGGAAGGGGGTGGAGAGAGAAGAGGGTGCCTGGAGCTGCCCTGGCCCCCCAAGTCACAGCCCGAGAGTGAGGCCTTCCCCCATGCCAGCAGGATGACGGAGAGCTGAGGGGGCACTCCTGGGGTGGGAAGAGGACATGTGAGGACCTAGAGTGGCTCTGGGGAGGGTATGAACGATGATATGAGGGTGACAGTGCACAGGGATATCCAGGCCATGGGCTTAGCATCCCCACCCCTCCACTGCATAGTTCTCCTCTCCCCCAGTCGGGCCTGGACAACTCGGCCTTTGTGTTTCTACCCCACAGGGTGCTGGTTGTTTTGAGCACTATACGAGCCCCTGGCTGCTGTGGAGTATGCTGGAAGAGCCAGGGAGAAGCCTGAGGATGCTGTTTAGGTGGTAGTGACAGTCAGACTGTGCTTCCCAGAAGTCCCTGGGCAGTGCAGAGCTTCTCCCCGCATGATATAGAGTGGGCAGTTCCCTGTGAGGGTAACCCCAAAAGAACTGATCTTCCAGGAGGAATCATCACTCACTACCAACGCACTGATACACATCACTCATATGCAAAACACACCCCGGCATGTGCCCTTAGGTACCTTGTTCTTATCAACACTTGTTACCAATCTGAGGGAACTTGTTTTTCCTCCCTCAAGACCCACACAGAGAAAATTGAAGCTGCCAAAAGGTAGAAATGGTGAGGGATACAGATTGGAGAAGGGGAGGAGGGATAATGCCCAACCGTATGCTGGCTTGTGTATTAGCAAACAGCATTCTTAGAAAAAACAGATTGTGGCCGGGCACAGTGGTTCACGCCTGTAATCCCAGCACTTTGGGAGGCCAAGGCAGGCAGATCACTTGAGGTCAGGAGTTTGAGACCAGCCTGGCCAACATGGTGAAACCCTGTCTCTACTAAAAATACAAAAATTAGCTGGGCATAGTGGCAAGTGCGTGTAATCCCAGCTACTCGGGAGGCTGAGGCAAGAGAACTGATTGAACCCAGGAGGTGGAGCAGAGCTGAGATCATCCCACTGCACTCCAGCCTGGGCAACAGAGCGAGGCTCTGAAAGAAAGAAAGAGAGAGAGAGAGAGAGAGAGGGAGGGAGGGAGGGAGGAAGGAAGGAGAGAAAGAAGGAAAGAAAGACAGGTTGTAGAATCTGAGTGGCACAAATTCACATCTTAGCTCCTGCACTGATCGGCTGTGCCACCTTATGCAAGCAACTTAACCTCTCTGAGTCAGCCTCCTCACCTGAAGTTGGAGATAATAATAGTACCTACTGTGCCCATTATAAGAATTGAGTTATGCACATAGAGCAATTTAGCAGGGTGCCTGGCACGTGGTTAACTCCCAGTGGCCAGACCTGCCCATTTACCTGAGTCGGAAGGGGTGAAGGGCTGGCATGATGAGTAGGAAGTCTGACTGCAGGGAAGAGAGGGCATGCTTCCCAGGCAACGCTGCATTCTCTTCTGGCCTGAGCTGAAGCAAAGGCCTAGGGATGGTGCGGGGAGAGAGAGGGGGACCCTGACAGTCCAGCCCTTCCCTGTCCCCACCCCCACCCTGTGACCTAATGACCTGCCCTCGGCTTTCCCCAGCTCTATGGCTACTGCTACCAGGACAGCGAGGACATCCCAGACACCCTGACCACCATCACGGAGCTGGGCGCCCCTGTAGAAATGATCCAGCTGCTGCAAACTTCCTGGGAGGATCGATTCCGAGTGAGCTTAGAGGAGGGCTTGGGCCCTGGGCTCCTTGCTAGGATGGTTCTCCCTTAGAAGGCCAGCCCTCCAGAGCAGCTCCCACTCCTCCTCCACCCAGGGAGAGGGAGGAGAAGAAGGCGCACAGGCTGACTCAGCCACCGGCCAAAGTGTTCAAAACAGAAGGAAGATGTAGAGGATCCCGACATTCTGTGCTCTTGCCCTCCTCACCCCTCCTTGTGCCCATGTACACACCAGCTTGTGGGGGCTGGCACCTTAAAGAGGGGAGCACTCACACACTCACACTCAGCCTGACTGTGGGAGGGCCAGTGTCCTGGAACTAGGAAAGACCTTAATACCATCTTGACCCTCCCACTATTTCCATACACTGAACTAAAACTACATTCAGGATGCGACTTCAGGGAAGAGACACATTATCCCTAGACCCTCGCTGCTGCCGTTTCCCACCCACTCCATATCATTTGCAGGGTCAGGCCAGCTGAGAGTTAATAGGAAATCACTGGCCTCCTCTCTAAGGCTGCTGACCTTGGCCTTTGTGGAGCACTGGGACCTACAGAAGAGAAGTGCCAACCCCCACAAGCAAAGTTCAGATTCCACAAGGAGGGCACCCTCGAGTCCCACAGACCCCCACCCAGGAGAGAAGCAGTGAGCAGTCTTTTCCTCTGCCCCTCAGATCTGCCTGAGCCTGGGCCGCCTCCTCCACCACCTGGCCCACTCCCCACTGGGCTCCGTCACTCTGCTAGACTTCCGCCCTCGACAGTTTGTGCTGGTGGATGGGGAGCTCAAAGTGACGGACCTGGATGACGCACGTGTGGAGGAGACGCCGTGTGCAGGCAGTGCTGACTGCATACTCGAGTTTCCGGCCAGGAACTTCACCCTGCCCTGCTCAGCCCACGGCTGGTGCGAGGGCATGAACGAGAAGCGGAACCTCTATAATGCCTACAGGTGACCTCCACCCCCGATTCAGGAACTCCATCGAAGGAGAATGGGCCAGGAGGGCATGGCAGGAAGAGAGCCAACGTGGAGGCCAGCTGGGCAGGGAGACTCAGCCTTGACCAGAGTGAGGGAAGGCTTCTACCCTGTCCAGAAGGGAACGTTCAGGCTTCTGATGGGGAGGCTAAAAATAGCTCCAAGGAGAATCTGTGTTAGGGGGTGGCAGCTGGAAGCTTCTTAAAATAGTGTTGGACTCGGAGCCTAGGGCTGGTGGAACTGGCACTTTTCCCTTCCTACCCGGGCCCTTGTGCTCTGGGAAATTCCTCACTGGGCCCCAGCCATGGGGCTGCTCTGACACCGGGGGTCAGTCAGGGGATGATGTGGGGCTGGGAGGTGGGCAAGTCCTGGGAAGGGATGGGAAGCAGGCCCCTGGTTTCAGTTAGTGTGAAGTTAGGTGTGGTCTTAGCATGCGCCCAGCCCCCTCCCCCAAGGCTGAGTAGACTTCACAGCAGCCTGCCTGGTTGCTAAGCCTGAGGGATCCAGCTCCCTGGCCAGGTTAGCGTTTACCCCAGGTTGGAATAGAGGAAGGATGTGTCTCCAAAGGCTGGATCCCTGAGCCACTGGTTTCTCTCTGCCACAGGTTTTTCTTCACATACCTCCTGCCTCACAGTGCCCCGCATTCACTGCGTCCTCTGCTGGACAGCATTGTCAACGCCACAGGTGAGCTCTCCAGGGCCCATCTGCTTCCAGGCACCTTCCCCCCGCACCCCCCACCCCCAGCAAAAGTGGGGAGAAAAATAACCCAGGGCAGCAGGGGGTCCAGAAACCATCACTTCCTAAGGTGGCATTCTGCCACAACCTCCCCACTCCCCAACCCTCTGTTCACTGGGGCACAGGCTCTGAAGGCAGAGCGGGGAGCAGCTGGCTGCTGACTTCAGGGAGGAGTGGGAGCCCCAGGCCTCCTGTCTTAGCCACGCTGCACTCTGCAGGAGAGCTCGCCTGGGGGGTGGATGAGACCCTGGCCCAGCTGGAGAAGGTGCTGCACCTGTATCGGAGTGGGCAGTATCTGCAGAACTCCACGGCAAGCAGCAGTACTGGTGAGTGACCCCAACCTGATCCACAGGGAAGCGAGAAACAGGTGGGAGGGTGAATGACCCAGCCCAATTAGGCTAAGTGGCCTATTTCTCTATAACCCTTTCTCTGGTTACCCTTGTCTCCAAAGGCCACTCTAGGGGCTCACATAGAATCGTGGAGGGGCTGACATGGAGTAATCTGAGGTTCCATCTCTAGCTGAGCTAGAGCAACTATAATTCTGCCTTCAACCTGGGGGTGGACACTGACACCCTACTCTGGATGGCTCCAAACCCTGTCATGTACTGGCTCTGTGACTTTGAGCAAGTTACCCCTTGAACCTCACTTTCCTCATCTGTGAATTGGGTTCACCATTACCCACCTCACCAAATTCTTATGGGAATTAAATGTCAGGTGAAATGTGTGAAAGCAATTAGTGCAGTTCCTATGACACGGCTGGAACACAGTATATGTTTGCTTCCCTTTCCTTCCTCTAATCTCCTGGGACTAGAAGGGCACTGGATGTTAGGGGAGGCACACACTGAAACCAGCCAGGAAGCCCCAAGGGCAGGGGGAGAATTCTGGCCACTGGTTTCAGGCTGTGGTCCTTCTGCTGAAGCCCTGGGGTTTAGCTGGGGTTGGCAGGGGTTGAGGGGTGAGCAGCCTCCATATTCAAGGAGCTCTGGCTAGTCTTAGGGGTAGGGGAGCCCTGTTAGCCCTGTAAATAAAGTTTAACGAGGTGAACAATGGCTGGCTCTGTCCCTGAGGATGCCGTTTATGGGGCTGTAAATCACAGTCAGCCCTGGACTTTGGTCTAGTCCCTGGTAGAAGGAGGCAGGAGGGCGGGGTGGCCAGAGGCCCAGGGCTTCTGCATTATCAGCCCAGAGCTGGGGCTCTCCAGGCAGTGGGAAAGACAGGAGCAAACAAGAGGCCAGCAGCTGAGCAGCTCACTGGATTATGAGTTTTCAGAGCTTCTTTTTTTTTTTTTTTTTTTTTTTTTTGAGATGGAGTCTTGCTCTGTCACCCGGGCTGGAGTGCAGTGGCCGAATCTCAGCTCACTGCAAGCTCCGCCTCCCAGGTTTACGCCATTCTCCTGCCTCAGCCTCCCAAGTAGCTGGGACTACAGGCGCCCGCCACCTCGCCCGGCTAGTTTTTTGTATTTTTAGTAGAGACGGGGTTTCACCGTGTTAGCCAGGATGGTCTCGATCTCCTGACCTCGTGATCCGCCCGTCTCAGCCTCCCAAAGTGCTGGGATTACAGGCTTGAGCCACCGCGCCCGACGAGTTTTCAGAGCTTCTGAGGCTCTCTCTGTAGAATGAGATCTCAGATTTTCCCTCCAGCCCCCTCCCCACTCTAGCTGTGGATTTTTTGCATTTCAGTCCATTTGCATGCCTCTTAACTTCAAAAACCCCTGACTCCCTTCCATCCCAGGCCCTTCTGAGGAACTTGCCTAACTTCTCTCCCCAAGGCCAGGAGAAAATGTGAATGAAGGTTACTCTGAACCCTTGCAGGCCACACTGGATGCTGGTTAGAAGTGCAGATTCTCAGTTCCACCCCAGACCTCATGAATCAGAATCTCATGGTGGCTCACACCTGTAATCCCAGCACTTCAGGAGGCTGAGATGGGAGGATCCCTTGAGCCCAGGATTTCAAGGCTGCAGTGAGCTATGATTGTGTCACTGCACTCTAGTCTGGGCAACAGAGTGAGACTCCATCAAAAAAAAAAATAAGAAGAAGAATCTGCATTTTAACAAGAGTCCTTGGTGGGATTGAAGTTTGAGAAGCCTGGCTCTAACTGTCTAAAATGTCCTGACCTCAGCAATTCACCTAGATAGCTGGGACTCCATGGGTCCCTGTATATGTCTGTCCCCCTTGCATGTGCCTGCTATCTTGTACTGCCTGACCCAGCTATGTGCCCTTAGATTTGGGAGATATGTATCTCCTGAAAACCAAGTCTGTGCTTTGTCTTTTTTGATGAATCAGCCCAGTTTCAACAGTGGTAGCTGCCTTCATCTCCATGCTAGAGGGTTGGGCTGGACTTTAGCTTTAACCTAGGCAATGAGTCTTGCCGCCCTTTTCAGAAAGTGACACATCCCTGGGCACTCAAACCTGGGCATACAGAGTTCTCATTTTACTCCATCCCCAACCCACAGAGTACCAGCGCATCCCAGACAGCACCATCCCCCAGGAGGACTATCGCTGCTGGCCATCCTACCACCATGGGAGCTGCCTCCTTTCAGTGTTCAACCTGGCTGAGGCTGTGGACGTCTGTGAGAGCCATGCCCAGTGTCGGGCCTTTGTGGTCACCAACCAGACCACCTGGACAGGTGAGCCAGTGGGAGAAGCCCTTCCAAGGGAGATGGCAGGACCTCTTTGGAGGTTGATAGATAGTGGTGGCCCATCGTAAGTCAAGGGGGGTGCTGAGATGATGAGAGAGAGGTATACATGTCTTCAAGGCAGTCAAATTAGGGAGAATGGCCCTGCATCCAGGAAGAGAAACATCCAGCCCTGTTACCTCTCACCTCTGCCCCCCAGGTCGGCAGCTGGTCTTTTTCAAGACTGGATGGAGCCAAGTGGTCCCTGATCCCAACAAGACTACATATGTGAAGGCCTCAGGCTGACCTGTCTGAGGGCTCGGCTGACCAGCTGACTATCCTCAGCAGTGGGGCTTGCCTGTGGAGGGAGTGACTTGCACTGGCAGCGCTGCATGTCACCTGGGAACCCCTGCAGACAAAGCTGACATCCCAGACAGACCGATGTGACCAGGACAAACGTGCAATAATGCCAAATGTTAAAATGTGAGTTTACCAGCCTAGCTATGGGACTGCTGGCTCCTAGTCCAGGAATCTTGGGGGGATGACTGCCTCTCCAACCCTCTGGGCTGCAAGCAAGCTCAGGCTAGTCTCCCCAATAGGGGCTGTGTCCCTGCCTGGGACAGTTCTGTGAGCAGCCCCATCACTGTGTTCAGTAGTGTGAGAATGTAGCTAAAGCCCCTGCTGCTGCTGCTGCTGCTGTACTTGCCACGGCAGGCGGGGGGCTGCGTGGGGACAATCCATCGCTGAGTGTTCTCTCAGCTTAGGTCTGGACAGGAGACTTGGTGGGGGAAGCTCCAGGATGTGGGTGATTCTGTACCTGGGGAGGCTATCTCTGACCTCCCGACGGGGCAGGCACTCCCAGGCCAGCCCAGGGGTCAGGGGCAGAGGTGCACACCTCAGCATGAGCCAAGACTGGGGTCGGAGGGGAGCAGGTGCGGTTTGAGCCAGGACCTGGGGTGGGGGTGGGGCCGGGGCCTTTCTGCCTCATTTGCTTTCAATGAAAGCCGCAAAGCAGCCAAAACCAGGCTCTCCCCCTTCCTGGAGTTTGAATATCCAGAATCTTTTGTACTTCTTGTTCATTAAATTGTTTATTTTTGTAAAAAATAAAATAAAATAAAATTAGTTAATAAAATGATGTTTCACAGCAAACTGTTCCCCAGCGATAGTTTCTTAGGTTGTGACTTCTTGGTCCTCAGTTATGTCCTTGGTATATGTTTGTGGGGATGCGTGTGTCACAGGGGAAGATGAGTGAAATCTCAGCAGCAAACCCTGAAGTCATCACAAAGTGTTTTCAGGCTCTGCTCCCACCCATGGTGCCCACCTCCCACTGGGCCCTCCACATCATGTCCCCAAAAAAGACATGGGGACTCCCTTTTCCCCCAAGGAAGTTCTCATTTTTACAGATGAGCTTCTTAAGTACGAAGCCCTAACCCAGTGGAGTAATGTCCTCATGGTGGGATGTCAGCCATGAAGGGGTCACCCGGGGTACCCGAACAGCCTGCAGGTGGGTCAGCTTTACCTCTGCACAGGGTTGGACCTGGCCTGGGCCCACCACAAGGTCACAGGCACTAAGCTTCTCTGAGTCTTTCTCTGAACATGAAATATATGAACAGTCAGAAGAAAGGAGGGTCTGTGGAAAGACCAGCTTCCATTCTGTCGATTTTAGGAGGGAAGGTCTAGCCAGTCTGTATCGAAGCCCAGAGCAAAAACAAGGACCTACGGGTTCGGGATCACATGGAGGCTAGAGAGCGCCGCCATGAATGCAGGGCTTCTGACTTGAAACCCACATCTTCTCTCCTATACACCATTCTACTTCTAGAATATTCTGGATGGACACAAACCTTTGGAGGCTTTAAAAAGAATAACCAAACTTTAATCTGATTTCTGCTCAACAGATGTGGTTGGTGTAATTTCTCACATAACAAGATGTCCCTGTAGTTCGAGGTGATTGAGAGCCGTATTAGCTCTGGAGCCCTCGTCACAGTCGCCACTCTGACCCTCAGGGTTGCAGCTTGCCACTGCCATCCCCAGCCCACACACCCCACATCTTGCCTCTGGTATTGGGCTTGGTGATTGTGGGTGGAGGGGAAAGGCAGAGCCTCCACAAAGCCTCACACCATGACAATGCAGCCAAATCCTGCCATGCTCACCACCCTCAGACTATCCTTATCCCTTGAAGGAGGACCTCAGCTTCCATTGCCCTGGGACCTCTTTCCCTAGCTGAACGCACTCCATGCAACATGCGTAGCCCACCCCACGTGATCCAGTACTGGACTTACACAATCCTCTATTACCTTCCAACTGTCATATGGCCTATGGGGCTCTGAGGGCCAGAGGAACCACATCCACCAAGGAGGCACAAGGCGGGACCAGAAGTGATGAGAACCTGAGGGGAGGGGACTGAGCCAGGAAGTGTGTGAGGGTTGCATAGTGCAGAGAGACCAAGGACCCAGTAATAAGCAGAGAGGCCTGCAGGGCCCAGGAACCACAGGACTCTGGGGAAAAAGACCAAAGTGAACCAAGCACTGCCTTCCTGGCTTTGAGAGATTTCCAGATGAGGGATTCACCAGCCCCTGGAGAGGGACAGAGGGAAATAATACTTCCAGAGGGCCAGGCTCTGGCCTCAGCAAGGTACAAAATTATTCCAATTTTATAGCCCTGAAAACTGAAGCCCAGGTAACAGCTGCTAAGTGTTTGAGCGAGCATTCTAATCCAGCCTCCCTCCAAGCCTGCGCTCTGGCCGGTAGTACTAAGTGCTGCGTCCTAGAAGGGACCCGTTGCAGCAGGAAGAGTGTGAGTTAGAGTTAGGGAAGCGCCTCCTTCCTGTGAGTGTGTAACAAACTGAAATGGAGGTCCTGCAAGTCATAACATCTTTTTAGAAAGACTCACATACAGTGGCTTAAGGGGATGGTGGACGGCTTCTTCCTTAGTGAGTGAGCCTTGTCCCAGAACCTATTTCTGGGTGCAAAATGGCCTGATTCAGTCCTGCAGAGTGGAGAGAAGGGCATTTACAACTGGGAATGGAGAAAGGATGGAGTGCCAGAAAGAAAGGGGAGGTAAAGGAAAGCCTGAAGCAAAATCATTCCTCTCCCGGACAACTTTCACAGGGAGCCACCTGTTTCAGCCAGAAACACACACCACCTCCCCTTCCTCCCACCAAGCCCATGTTCTTCCTACTCCATGGCAATGCTAGATACCCAGGTGCAGTGAACGGAAAAAATACATTCACCCAACGGAAGCCTCAGCTGACAGTTGCCAGAGGAGGGAAGGCAAGGGTGGGGATTGGGAAAGGATCCCCCAGTTGCGTTCCTGAATTGAGGAAGCAATGCAGGAGGGCAATGTGACCTAGTGGTTCCCCGTGAGGCTCTGGAGCCAGCCAGAGCTGGGCAGGAGTCCTGGACGGTTCTGTTTTTTGCTCAGTGTGATCTGGTTCGTGACAACCTCCCTGAGCCTCCATTTCCCCATCTGCAAATTTCAGATGAATAATCTGCTTCACAGCAGCCTTACAGAAACTGAGTAGAATCCTGCCTTAGCCAGGGTCAGCAAACAGTACATGCTTAGGAAATGCTGGCTGATGCTGTCATTGTTACTATTTACTAGCGAGCTGAGCCCTCAGTGTTATCCATGGCCTGGCCTGGAAGAACATCCAGGTCAACTGCGGAGGATCAAGAGCTGGAGTGCCCACCCCTTGGCTCTGCAGCGCCTCCTCTGCCCCGCCCCGCCCTCCTGCCATAGGGAATAGGGCCTTCAACTGGGGGAGGTGGGGCCCGGCTCTCTGGGTCAGTGCCCTGGGAGTTCAGTGTGTGGTAGACAGAAGGAGGAAGAGGATTAACATGAAAGCAGAAAATGGGATTAGGAGGCCTTAGGATAATGTGCCCACCCACCCCCCATCCATGACAACAGCTTCTTGCTTTCACTCCGAGGCTTCTGGAGCCTGGAGCATCTAAGACTTGGTTGCCCCTGCTCCTGAGGGCAGAGCCAGGAAAGGAGACTTGGACTCTGAGCATGAGACTATTCAGTTCACTAGGAAGAGGGGTGGGGCTGTAGCTGGCTGCAGGGCAGGCCTGCGTGACTTTCTGTGCACTTTCTCATTTAATCCTTACGGCAACTCTGAGAGGTGGGTGATGGCCCAGAAAGGTGAAGAGCAGGGATCCAAGCCTAAGCTGTTGCCCCCAAAAGCCTGTGTTCCTTTCCCTCCACCCAGGAGCACACCCATGTATTGCCCTAAACCTACAGGAGCAATGATCCACTCACACCTGCCACCTCCCCTGCATCATCCACAAGAGTGAGGATGTCCCAGGGACCCTGACCTTAAAGGACGCCTTTGAGGTCTGTGTGAAGAACGTTTATGTTTCTCTGTTTATCTCTTCGTGAACCCCAGCCAAGGCTACCCCCTGAGGTGGACAAAGTGCCACATCATTCCCACCTACGGGAAGGAGATAGACCAAGAGATTTCTAATAATTGCCTCTTAAGCTCTAGAGGATCCCTACAGCTGTGTTTGGGGGAAGTTCCTTCTCCCACTCTCATTCCAGTCAAGGGCCCTGTCAGCCTCCTTTTCTCAGCATTTTAATGGCTTGTTGTCCTGGTCCATCCTACCCAGCCCTAGGCCCTCTGGCCTCATTTCAGCTCCAGAAAGCCTCTCCCATGATGCAGCACAAAGAACTTCTCCCTCTATCATTCAAGGTCCCAATAGGAAACAGCACGGTGTGCATAAGACACATTTACAAATGTGTATGTCCAGGGGAACCCCAAAGGATAGCTATGACCTGAGCCAGTGGCAGCCAAGCTATTTCCATCTCTATCCCCCACCAAAGGAAGGGAGTGAGAGCTATTACCAGAACTCAGAACCTGGAAGAAGAACCCAGGAGTCATGCAGAGTTGGCACTTGAAGAAGTGAGCAAAGGACCCCACCATACAGGGTGACCTCACAAGGTGGGACATACACCCTCACCACACATTCCCTCCTCGCTCCTCCAGTCTCCTGCTGAGCTCCCCATTGGCCAAACCCAATTTGAAGGCAGAGAGCTAAGGAACTCAATGTGATCACTTAAGAGCTGGTCAGGAGCACCCCACCTCACCTCACATCTTTGGGATTTTGTTCGGCTTGAGGGGAAGGCAAGAGAAGACTCTTGTTCCCAGTTCCATCCTTAGATATTCAGCAATTTGTTGTTGTTTGAATGAAGTCACACTTTGGGCCCAATCCTGCAGCAAGTCCCTCACAGCACGCATTCTCAACAGAGCCACCATCATTCCCAAGGAGACAACACTTGGTTCTTGGGAGATGAAAAATCTTAGATATTACAATGACTTATGGCCCTGCAAAGGGCCACAGGACATAAACAGAAATGCAATATTCCATGTTATTAAAATTTCATGGAAGGTGGTGGCAACTGGGGGAAAAGTAGGTTAAAAAAAGTACTTGGTGGGGGTGGGGGAATAATAATGGAAAACAGGTTGAGAAGCGCTGGATTTTATTGACCCAAAATCTTTCCTTGGGCTGTCACTGACAGCTTTAAATCTCTCGTCCTCGAAAGTGCAGCTTATACTATTATTTTCTAAACTGGTATATATGATGTATTCACTAATATTTTCTAAACTGATATATCTGATGTATTTACTTGTATTCTCTTTACACATCTCATAAAAACAAAGTGCAGGCTGGGCGTGGTGGCTCATGCCTGTAATCTCAGCACTTTGGGAGGCCGAGGTGGACAAATCATTTGAGTTCAGGAGTTCGAGGCTAGCCTGGCCAACATGATGAAACCCCATGTCTGCTAAAAATACAAAATTAACTGGCATGGTGGCAGGCACCTCGGGAGGCTGAGGCAGGAGAATCACTTGAACTCTGGAGGCAGAGGTTGCAGTGAGCCGAGATCCTGCTAATGCACTCCAGCCTCGGCAAAAGGAGCAAAACTCAGTCTCAAAAAAAAAAAAAAAAAGTGCAATTCGAATGCTTTACTCAACCTGCCCTTGCCCATGGGGAACATCTTCAGCCATTCTTGAGCCCCCTGTATCTTCCTGCATCTCACAGCCCTTTGCTGGTATTTTCCTACTTGGAAGAGCTCAAGGTCATTGGCAAGCTAGAAGATTTCAATGTACACTCATTCTTCTCTCAACTGATCAAGCCACAAAATAGTTCTTGGACACTAGTCACTGTAATGAATCCAGAAATATCAGCTATGCTCTGCCTTTCAGGAGCCCACTAAGTCACTGGAGATGTCACAATTCAAGGTGATATATGATCAATGACTGTATGGCGATGGGGATGATTTCCACATGTGACTTGTGAAAGTAAAGGGCTTGATAGTCACATCTCAAATCACTAAGGGCCGGTTAACCTGGTCCCCCTAAGAGCATCGATTTCCCAGCAGGAGCCCCACAGTTCACATTTTTCCATCCAGATAAAGCCTTGTTTATCCTTACTCTTTATTTCTTATCTCTAAGCCAGTTCCCTATTTGTCGCCGACATTCTCCCCATTCCCATGGTGACTCAACTCCTTTAACACGCTTTGGTGTGGCGCCTCTCAGAGGATGCTTGAAAGTGTAAGGAGATTGTGTCTCCTGTTTCCCCCTTATCCGCACACTTATTTGACCCTTCAAAAGCTCTAGTAGATTAGGGAAGCATGATTTTGCCTTACCAGAGACAGGCTGCCTTTCCACAGGAGGTGGAGTTTTCTCAAGCGCCCCGTAATCCTGCCCTTAGAGGTTCTGTCAGCTTGCCTGGCATCGAAACTAAACTCTCGTGACATTTCCCAGAGACCCCTCTGGTGCCTTCAGTTCTTCAGCACGAGGGTTAGTCTCAAGAAAAGGCTCTCATTTTGTCCTATGCTTCCATGATGTCAATCTTCTTACTTATTGGCAGTAGGCTGGGCTAGGAGGTGGCAGGGGGTACAGAGAGGGGATACAAAACAAAATATACAGCGTGCTTTATTTTCCATTGCTTGGAGATTTCAGGCACTGTAATTCATCTGAACTTGTGCAGAAGATAATAGTACGGTTATCTGTATCACATTTCATTTTATGACATATCACCTTGTTTACACCACTCTTTGGGTTGTATATGGGATATAGATTACCTTTAAACGCTCTGGTTTTGTTTAGTCCTTTTATTCTGCCATCAATAAAAAGTTTTAAAGGCAACCATTGTTCTAAGAAATGACTATTGTACTCAGGGCACAAAGATACTTTAATTGAGAAAGACAGATTATCTTGTACCTTGGCCTCCCGTATCTTATTGAAGCAGGCTTTGATGCTGTGCGGAGCCTTCTGACTCCATCGTTGAGCTATGCAGCATTCTGCAGTTATTAAGAGCAAATGAGTTTCTTCTTTAAACACAGACCTCTGCTTAGCACATTTAGTACTATTTGACTTGGGTCTCAAGATAGTGCTATTCCCGGAATGGACTTGGCATGCCGAATTTTTTTAGAAATTACCCACAATCCTATCACATATGCTGAAGTGACCTTTTTTTTCCTATAGGCTCTCCAACAATGTGCTGAGATGAAGAGATTTCTACAGGGCACTTTCGGGTTAGGAACTTACAGGTTAACTCTTTAATGCTCAAGTCTTGATGTAATCCATTCATGCTGCTTCTGAAAATACATTCTTAGCAAATAATTCAAAATATGAAAAGATTCAAATGCACACAGATGCTCCTTGCAACATTATTTAGAATAACAAAAATGAGAATTGTTTGGCAATATGAGAAAATGTATAAATTATAGTGTTAAATGAAAAAGCAGTATGCAAACCAATGTATTCAACTATGTAAAAATAAATTTGGAGGCTGGGCACGGTGACTCACACCTATAATCCCAGCACTTTGGGTGGCTGAGGCTTGTGGATCACTTGAGGCCAGGCGTTCGCGACCAGCCTGGTCAACATGGTGAAACCCTGTTTCTATGAAAAATACAAAAAAAACTAGCTGGGAATGGTGGCGTGCACCTGTAATTCTAGCTACATGGGAGGCTGAGGCATGAGAATCACTTGAACCAGGGAAGCAGAGGTTACAATGATCTGAGATGTGCCACTGCACTCCAGCCTGGGCGACAGAGCGAGACTCTGTCTCAAAGAAAAAAAAAAAGAGACAGACTCCCCCATCTCAAAAAAAAAGAAAAGAAAAGTGGAAAAGACTGGAAGGAAATACACAAAAATCCATAATTTTGCAAGGATGACAAAGGTATTTTTCTTTATTGTCAAATATTTATACATGCTGTGTTTTTTGTTGTTGTTGTTGTTGTTGTTGTTGTTTTGAGATGGAGTTTCACCCTTGTTGCTCAGGCTGCAGTGCAATGGCGCAATCTCGGCTCACTGCAACCTCTGCCTCCAGGTTCAAGGGATTCTCCTGCCTCAGCCTCCCAAATAGCTGGGATTATAGGTATGTGCCACCATGCCCTGCTAATGTTGTATTTTTAGTAGAGATGGTGTTTCACCATATTAGTCAAGGTGGTCATGAACTCCTGACCTCAGGTGATCCACCAGCCTCGGCCTCCCAAAGTGCTGGGATTAGAAGCATGGGCCACCGTGCCTGGCTGTGTCATGATTTTGTCTGGTTAATACAAATGGTTTTATTTAGATCATGTTTCAACGTCTTAAAAAAGTAGTTCGATCTTTTTACCTAAAATGGGACCAAAATCTCCTATTTTGTTATATAACCTTTATTTATCCTGGACTGTTGGAAAGTCAGTCCCACTAATTCTTTGATGCCTAACAAGTGTTTGATGGCCTAATATAGGAGTTGAAATCACAAATGACTATAGAGCCAGCAGGGAAGGGATCAGTGGTGCCTAAGGCCACCTGGAGAACTTAGGCATGAGTTGCATAGGTATTTCAAGAAAGCTGGAATTTTTTGTGACTCTCCTGATTTGTACACTTTGGTTACTTGTTCAAATTCAAAATTAAAATGAAATAAAAAGACATTTGCAGGCCAAACAGAACATGTCTACAAGCTGGATTCAACTGGCTGGCAGCAATTTTATGACCTCTGGCACGAGACCCATTTCTGAAGTTGTAACCAGCTGCCTGATTTCTTAGCACTCAGACAACCAGACCTTCTCCACGTCTTTCCGTCCCTTCTTCCTTGGCAAGCCCTGCACCACTCCCGACCATGCAACGAGGGTGATAAAGAATATTGGTCCTCAAAATTAGGAAGGCTTGTGAATATATCCCTCCTTGGAAGCATTTCTCCTGCCAGAACGTGAAAGCTGGAGACATTTTTGTTATTAATTTGTTTCTCTGTCTGTTGCTTACATTTAGTGTGGCTGTGAGGAATGAATTTGATGGTGTTCAAATACACCAATTTCATCCTTAAGCCCTTCTCAGTTGTCAGATGGTGCCAGCCAGTCCTAGGCTCTGTTTCCAGTTTGCTGTCAATCTTTCAGCAGTCAGTGTCATCGTCACTGTTTATTCCAATACCACTGCCCTGTCTGGCACACTGGCCAGCTTCAGAGGACTGACCTTAAGAGGTAGCCACCTCTTCTGCTCCAGCTTCACTTCCCCTGTCTCCCTCTCCCTCTCATTCTTGGGAACACCTTTTGCATCTCTGCCACGGAGGGATCCTATCTGCCTCTATGCTGGTGTCTGCTTCTGATCTCTCATGAAAGGCTTCAGGCAACCTCCACTTCCAGAAAATGATTCTTTTCCCTGCAGTGACCCTAGGGCTTTGCCACACAGATTTCCCACTGTTCTCGGGAACAGTGGATATCGGCCCCTGGACCTGCAGTAAGGTGCAACAGACACCCCAGGACTGACCATCATCCCCAGTCCCTGGCACACCAAGAACCATCTGGTGCCATGAAGTTGACATGACATCTCTGCTGCCCTGGGGGCATTGGAAAACTGCATCAGTAGGGTCTTCTAGGAGCTTGTGCACTGATCAATGAATTAATCTCCAATCAATAAACGAATGAGCTGAGGCTCACCACTTAGTCATTTTAGCTTCTGTACAGTGAAGCGTCCCTCCCTTCTCCATGCAGGACCCATTGTGGTTACGAATGCCTCCTATTAGTTCTTCGTTTATTTTGGGCATTGCAGATGCTGCCAGATGTTTACTTTTAACGTGAGGAGAATTACACCACTCTTGTGGTTGTGGGGAAAGAAGGGGGAGCTCAGGGCGGCGAAGCTGGGAAGTCCCTCCACAGCCCAGTCACTGGGAGCTCCTTCCCACTCCCCTCCAGATGTGGCCCAGCCTCCACCCCATTTTGTCAAGTCAGCAGATCCCGACTATTCCAAGCATGGAGGGCCTGGCAGCCTCCAGAGCCCAGGCAGCAGCACACATGGCCCACCATGTGGTGTGCACGTATGTAATTCCGAGGTCACGCCGGGCTCCACCAGCCCTCCCCGCACTCAGATCGGGACTCTCACCACAGAGTCCCCTTCTCACCTGGCCCTTTGAAACAGCTCCCTCCTTGACAAGACCAAAAGGCAGAATTACCTTTTGAATGATTGGGGCTGCCGGAAAATGACACTGTTGGCAGGTATGGCCAGGGTACTACCCCAAGACTAACCGGGGAACCCCACAAAGCCTGACCTACTTGCAGCAACACCTCTCAGCCTGCAGAGTCCATTAGAATTGGCGGGATCTTGTGCAGCTAAGGAGAGCTGAGGCTAATGGCAGAGGCCGGTGCAAACACAGGTTCTTCCCACCAGGGTCCAGAGTCTTTCAAAGACATTCAGGCTATTACCTACAATCCATATCTTCCGAATGAAAGTTCCTGATCCATATCACCTTATGCCACCATTACCTCTGCCTGCTCATTTGTCCATCCATCAACCTGTTTAGTCCATCCTCCTATCCATCTGCCTTCCTTCTCCCTTCTGCCCTCTTGGGCTGTAATAACCTAGAGCCTACAGATACCTTCCTTTTCTTTTTCCATCTTGGTGCCCAGGAAGCAGAGTCAAAAGGCAGAAGCTATAACCTGCCCATACTCCCAAACAGAAATGAACCTGGGAGGAGGGAGGGATAAGCAGCAGCTCCCTGTCCAACTCAGCCCAGCTCAGCCAGGCTAGAGGAGCCTTGCAAATGAGAAAGGCCCAGAGCAGAGCCATGTACTCATATTGCAGGATTGAGGACTTACAATATGAGTGTGACTGAGTTGGCTGCAGCCCATATGCTAGATTCCTAGAAAATAGACCTGTCTCCTTTCTGAACAACTGAAAGCTGCTAAGAGAAGGGGAGATGTCCCTTGATATCTTTCTCAAGAACTTGTTTTTCCAAGAATAAATGGGACTCAGAAATCACAAAACACTCTTTCACTATGAAACAGTGAATTGACCCAGTTGTAGTCACGCCACCCCTCCAAGCCACCATCCTACGCCATCTCCATTCCTTTCACCAATCCACAGTACAGATGGTCCCCAACTTATGATGGTTCAACTTACAAGTTTTCAACTTTATAACATGTGAAAGTTACACATATTCAGTAGAAACTGTACACTGAGCACCCATATGACCATTCTGTTTTTCACTTTCAGTATAATATTCAATAAATTACATGAAATACTCAACACATATTATAAAATAGGCTTTGTGTTAAATGATTTTGCCAAACTGTAGGATAATTAAAGTGCTCTGAGCATATTTAAGGTAGGCTAGGCTAAGCTGGATGTCTGGCAGTTTAGGTGTTATTAAACACATCTTCAACTTACAATATTTTCAACTTACAGTGGATTTATTGGGATGTAATCATGTCATGAGTCAAGGAGCACCTGTATGTAATTATTCTGTTAGAAACTGAAGTACCCCCAATCCAGCACGTATCCTTCCTTTTTCTCTCCCCATAGCTGCTTTTAGGCAGGGCTAAAGCCAAGGTGATCTGCACCACTGCCTCTTCCAAGAAGCCCCTCCCTCTTTTCCTTAAAGACTTTTGGCCGGGCACAGTGGCTCACGCCTGTAATCCCAGCACTTTCGGAGGCCGAGGTAGGTGGATCATCTGAGGTCAGGAGTTCAAGATGAGCCTGGAAACCCTGTCTCTACTAAAAACAGAAAAATTAGCTGGGCGTAGTGGCACACACCTGTAATCTCAGCTACTAGGGAGGCTGAGGCAGGAGAATCGCTTGAACCCAGGAGGCAGAGGTTGCAGTGAGCCAAGATCATGCCACTGCACTCCAGCCTGGGCAACAGAGTGAGACTCCATCTCAAAAAACAAAAACAAAATAGGCTGGGCGCAGTGGCTTATGCCTGTAATCCCAGCACTTTGGAAGGCTAAGGCGGGTGGATCACGAGATCAGAAGATCGAGACCATCCTGGCTAACATGATGAAACCCCATCTCTACTAAAAACCCAAAAAAATTGTCGGGCGTGGTGGCGGGCACCTGTAGTCATAGCTACTTGGGAGGCTGAAGCAGAAGAATGATGTGAACCCAGGAGGCGGAGCTTGCAGTGAGTGGAGATCACGCCACTGCACTCCAGCCTGGGCAACAGAGCATGACTCCGTCTCAAAATAAATAAATAAATAAATAAATAAATAAATAAATAAATAAAATAATAAATAAAAAAGACTTTTGCCAACTGGGCGCAGTGGCTCACACCTGTAATCCCAGCACTTTGGGAGGCCAAGGCGGGTGGATCATGAGGTCAGGAGATGGAGACCATCCTGGCTAACACAGTGAAACCCCATCTCTACTAAAAATACAAAAAAATTAGCCAGGTATGGTGGCGGGCACCTGTAGTCCCAGCTACTCAGGAGGCTGAGGCAGGATAACATGAATCCGGGAGGTGGAGCTTGCAGTGAGCCTGGGCAACAGAGTGAGACTCTGTCTCAAAGGAAAAAAAAAGAAAAAAAAAGGACTTTTGCCACCCCCAGGGTACCCTCTCTTTTCTTCTTCTCTATTCATTCAGTCTCTGACCCTTCTAAGAAGGTAGATCCATCAATTAATAATTTCATCATATATACATACAAGTCCCATTTTCCTGTTTTGTTTAACAATGTTACTACTTGGTGATTCTCTCTGAAAACTTTCCAGGAGCCTAAGGGAGGGGACATGATGGAAGAAGGGTCTGGGAGACACACAAGGAGAGCTGGGAGATGTGTGGCTTCAGGCCACTCTTGAAGATGAGCAGAAATTCGCTTATTCCAAACTTCTCTAAATACAAAAAATTAGTCAGGTGTGGTGGTGGGCGCCTGTAGTACCAGCTACTTGGGAGGCTGAGACAGGAGAATCGTGTGAACCCAGGAGGCGGAGCTTGCAGTGAGTGGAGATCGGGATAGTCAAAGCTTAGCTAAATCTCTGGCCTTAACCTTAACCCTACCCCTGTGGGTCAGTGGATCTCAGACCAGGGAGAAGTCATTGGACACAATAGAGAACGTTGCTGGGCCTTCCGCAGAGGTCACGGAGGAGGCGCTTTGGTCTAGTGGTTATGAGCTTTGGTCTAGTGGTTATGAGCATGAGCCCTGAAGTCAAGCACCTGGTTCTGAATCCTGGCTCATAATAATCCTGAATTATGCCCATGGGACCACACACAGGTTAATTTCCATTGTTTAGCCTTAGTTTCTTCATCTGGGAAAGGGAATATTAATAGTACTTACCTGATAGGGTAGTTATGCAGTATAGAGTAATTCTGGTAAATCATTGAGCCTGTCACATCCTAAGTTCTCAGTAAACATTAGCTATGATTATCATTACTGTGTTTCATTATTGGGCTCCTGATCTGGCCCTTCCCTAGAGGTCCAGAGGGAGGACGCCTACTTCTCTGGGGATGAGTGTGCCATGGGTGCATCCAGGCTACCCCAGCTCTGTATTCAGCCAGATGTGGCTCTGTAAGTACAGCAGATGAGGCAGGCTGGGAGCGCCAGGAACCGGACAGGACCACCCATGAGGCTGCGGAAGGTGCTGGCAGGACAGCCTCAGCTGCAGCTGCTGGGCAGCCATCCAGAGTGACAGGCAGAATGCAGTGTACAAGGGTGTGGAAAGAGACAACAGGTGGCAGCTCAGCACCAGTCGGCGGCAGATCATCTAGCATTTGGTAATAGGGCATTGCTACCAGCAGGTGGATCACAGCCATGGGCAGTTCCAGAGGGGTCTTCTGAAATCTAAGCAGGCAGGCAGCAAGAAGAAAGTCTGTCAGCAGATCCCAGAACCCAAAAAAGGCTAGATGAGGAGCAGGAGGGAGGGGAGAGGGCCAGAAAGAGCAATGCAGGGCCTCAAGCCTGGAAAGACTAGACAGGTTGGCAGGACCAGGCCACAGACACAGGACACAAGGAAGCCTGGCATGACCAGAGCCCAGACATGCAGTGGCAGGAGCAGGAGGACTGCATGGGCTGGGAGTACGGCAGGTGCTAATGTGGGGCACCCCGCCCTGACCACAGAGCCCAGGCCAGGCCAGGCCAATCGCCAGGGCAATCAGGGCAGGCTTGAGCCTGCGCTATCCCCAGGATGAGGGTGAAGAGAGGGAAGCTGGAGGTCATCGTAGGGGTAACTCCTCCCTCCCTCCCCCCACCTCTCTTTCTCTCACACACAAACACACATCTAGAGTTCTGTCCAGCTACTACTCCAATTTTCCTGATTCTTGCCCTTTTGCATGCTTTCTCTCCCCTAGATCCTACTTACTAATGAAGAAAGAGAATCAACTCTCAAAATGAAAAGCCCACTCTATCAGAACCTAAACAGCCCCCCAATAGTCATCTGGTAAGTGACAGGTCCCTAGGCTTCTGCTCTGCACCCCAGCGGAAGGAGTAGTCTGCAGGAGGGGACGTGCCTAGAGAGGGCTAGACTCCCTCAGCTGAGGAAGAAGGGTGAGGGTCCCCATAGCCCCTGACTTGGGTTCATCTCCCATGTGTCTCCTCAGGCTTGGCTAACAACTCCCTCCATAAACTCCATTCTGGGCCTCTGTCTTGCCAATGACCCCAGAAGACTTTGTCTTAGAGACCGGGTGACCTTGGGAGCCAGGCTCAAGCTTATCTATTCTAGACCCACATCTTCACAGAGGAAATGAACCTATATTCATCTCCATAGGATGTTAAGCCTCACTTGTACATGTACATTACCTCCTAAGCTTCACATACATTTTTATGGTTTCCCAAGTCACACGCGCGTGCTCTTAATCGCTGGCCTCCAAAACTTAAGGGTGTGAGCAATGAGAATGGACACCACCATATTGGGGTGCCCCATAAGGGCAGACAGTAGTCACTAGAGCACCCCTCACCCCAGCCTCTTGGCATGTCAGCCACATTGTCCACCCTGCTCTGGCTGTTCTTCTAACTCCCTAGAAAAATGGTCTGAAGTGGCTTGGGCTTGGTGGGAGCAGGCCAGGCTGCCTTCTTAGTTTGCTGTTGGCTTTAGAATACAGTCACTGATGTGCATAGCATATGGATCCAACTGGAGTTGAATTCCACGAAATCTATTTGGAGTTAGGGATGGAGTAACCAGAGTCACAGGACCTTCCCTGACCTCCAGGGCTTCCTGGATACACAAAAAGCAGAATGACCAACAATTTAGATTAGTTTAGATCTTCCCAACAGGAAATGTAATAGAGAGAAGAGGTTACATAGGTAACAGGAGGGTCAAAAAGCCACATAAGGGATGATGAGCCAATCCAGAGGTGAGCAGCAGCAGGCAGCCACTTCTGTCCTCGGGCTGGAGGGGGTGAGGAAAGAGAAGAAGTGGGGTTACCAGAGCCCAAAGCCAAGGCTACCCAGTGGGAATTGGCAATCAAAGAGAGTGGCAACATGTGTTGTGAGCTGGAACCATGAAGAGACCCAGATTCTGCCAAAGACACCACAGGAAGCAGAGAGCAGCAGAGAGAAATGAACATCCTAACTTTCCCCCCTCTTACTGCCTTAAAGTCTCCTGCCAGGACCCTGCATTGGCTTAACTCACCCTAGAAGCCATGGGCAAGGAGCCTGGGAAATGTAGTCCCTGCAGAGGAACACTGGAGGGGCAAGGAACCAATCTGAGAGCAAACAGGCAATTGCCAGCACAGCCAAGAATGACGATCTATGGGGCCTTATATGAACCATTTGCAAGTGTCTCTGTTTTTGAGAAATACTAAAGCCAGCTCCCCAGGGAGCAGCATCCTCCTTCGCCCTCTCAGACTTACAAAATTGGAAATGGGTCAGCTGTCTCTGGTGGAAAAGTATGTCCTGTTAATGTGCACAATCAGAAAATTATTTTGCAGGCTCAACACAGTAGGATGAGACCTTTGAAGGAAACCAGGCATTGTCTGTAAACAAGTGGTGCCTCCCTCAGGGACTGTCTTCATTCCCTGGTTAGGCACTGGGCTGAGCCCAGGCACTAGGGGGCTCTTTGAGTCATTTCCTACAATGGAAAAAGGCAAGCCCTGTGCCTTGGGGAATGGTGAGGCATCTGGCTGGGGACCATGTGGGAGGCATTGTTCAGGACACCAGAGCATTCAGCATGTTCCTTAGAGAAGACCAGAGAGCTTCCTCCTCCCACCCCTCCATGTGCTCCCCCACACCAAGGCCACATATGGCCCAGCTTCCTTCAGGTCTCTTCCAATGTCTCACCTGAGACTTTTGGCCTGAGTGTGCATGGAACCCCTGCAAGCTCCACTTACATCCTTACACTCTTCCCAGGCACCCCACACTCCCTTTTCCCCCCAGTCACCCCAGGAGACAGTCCTGATATTGGAAGCCCCTCCCTTCAAGGCCCCCAGCTCAAGAATCCTGGGAACAAGGGTAAGGGAATAGGTAGGGTGGGGAGAGGAAAAAGACATTTCAAAGATTCCTGGAAGCTTTTCTGGCCCCAGAGAAGGAAGGCTTTGAGCCGAGCATGGGTTCAGAGTCTGAATATGACCCAAGAGAGAATGCAAAATGGGAGAATTCTTCCCACCCTGTCTTCACCCTCCTTGGGTAATCTCAGCCTAACCCCTGCCCAGATACTGGCATTTACCAGTTTCAGTGTTTCAAGTAAGTCTTGTTTCTTCAGCTGGTCTGTAAGTTCTCCACAGGCAGGAGTCAGATCTGTATAGTGCAGAGTTCTGCAGATGCCCTCCCCTCATCACTCTGCACAAATCCAAGCAGTACCTTCACAGTAAGTCCTGTGCAGGGCTGGCTACACAATTGGTGGGGTTCAGTGTAAAACAAAAACGTGGGCTCCTTATTAAACATTGTTAAAAGTTTCAAGATGGTAGCCATAGAGCATTAAGCCAAGTGCAGGAGCCTTCTGAGCCCAGGGCCCTGTGCAACTGCACAGGTTGCGTAACCGTGGAGCCAGCCCTGGTCCTGGGTGGTGTGTGTGGTAGCTTACCTCCAAAGATGCCACCATCAATTCCTTACCTCTCTGTGCCCACATGCTATTCCTACACCAAGAGGTGGAGTCTGGGCTGGGTGCAGTGGCTCATGCCTGTAATCCCAACATTTTGGGAGGCCAAGGCAGGTGGATCGCTTGAGCCCAGGAGTTCGACACCAGCCTGGGCAACATGGCGAAACCCTGTCTCTACAAAAAATACAAAACATTAGTTGGGCATAGTGGCATGCACCTGTGGTCCCAGCTACTTGGGAGGCTGAGGTGGGAGGATTGCTTGAGCCCAGAAGGCGGAGGTTGCAGTGAGCCAAGATCATGCCACTGTACTCCAGCCTGAGTAACAGAGTGAGACTCTGTCTCAAAAAAAAGGAAGGAAGGAAGGAAGGAAGGAAGGAAGGAAGGAAGGAAGGAAGGAAGGAAGGAAGGAAGGAAGGAAGGAAGGAAGGAAGGAAGGAAGGAAGGAAGGAAGGAAGGAAGGAAGAAAGAAAGAAAGAAAGAAAGAAAGAAAGAAAGAAAGAAAGAAAGAAAGAAAGAAAGAAAGAAAGAAAGAAAGAGAAAGAAGGGAAGGAAGGGAAGGGAGGGAAGGGAGGGGAGGGAGGGGAGGGGGGGGAGGAAGGGAAAGGAGGGAAAGAGGTGGAGTCTAATTTCCTTTCCTTGAATCAGAACTGGACAAATGGAATTCAATGGAAACAATATCCTTGTACCTCCAAGACTAGATCACAAGAAACCCTGCAGGTTCTGCCTGGACCTCTTGGAATGTTTGTTCTTGGGACACTCCCTCTCAGAACCTGTCATGCTGTGAGAAACCCAAGACACATGGAAAAACCACATGTAAGTCAACAACCCTGGCTGAGCCCCAAGTCAACAGCCAGCATCAGCCAGTCAGGTGAGTGAAGCACCTTGATCATCTAGCCCCCTTAAGCCCTTGTAGGACTGCAGCCCAGCTGACATCTGACTTTATCAACATGAGAGAACCCAAGTGAGAACCAACCGGCTGAGCCCAGTCAACCCACAAAACCTTGAAAATAAGAATAAATTGTTGTTTTAAACCATGAAGTTTTGTGGTGGTTTGCCCATGTAACAATAAATAACTGGGACATGCTTCAAGGAGTGGCATTCACTTTGGATACAATGTGAATGTCCTGAGTCGGGTGGCACCACAGTAATGGCTAAGCACACACTAGCAGCTCAAGAAAGGCTGTTCGCTGGCCTGACAGTGCTGGCACCAGACATGTGGGCTCCTGCCCCAGAACATGCCCTCTCTCTGACAGATGCTCCTTGTGATGAAATATTTGCCATCTGGTTTCAACCTGCATCTTCCTGGCTAATAAGGATGCAGATACTGCTGTCTCCAGAGATTCATGACCACCTTCCCCTCCTAAAAACCCCATTCCTACCTTTTCCTATCCTCAGAAAATGAGCTCCTGTTTGCAGCCATAGCTAACATAACAGAATTAAAAACTCCCCCAAACAAACCAATCTAACAGCCAGTTTTAATGAATCTTGTCCTTTAAAACGGTCAATAATAATGGGCAGACCACTGCACCTGGTTCTCCCCCCCCCCCCAACCCCGCATAATTCTGTTCTGCTGGCCCTTGTGTGGTTGGTTCAATTTGGTTTTCTCCTGGGAGTAATAACACTTTTAAAACATCTGAATTAAGAATCTGGTTGCTTCCAGTAAATGGAGAAAGTTCTTGGGGATGGGAAAGATATATTATCAGCTTTGTAACCTTTCATATCGCCTGCCTTTTTCCTGCTTGGCAACCTGTTGTAACTTGGTTGGCAACTTCTCTCCCTCCGTCACTCTTTGCCTCCCAGAAAATCCTCCTGTTGGCCCCAGGAATCCCCCCCCAATTCTCACCATTGCTGGTCAACTACCAATCCCTTTTCCCCACCTAAAGCCTCAAAGCCCCCCTGAACCCCAATGACATGGGGCAGCCCCCTAAAAGAAGGAGGAACCCAAGTCCAGTTGCGCACAGCCTGGGAGGGCTGTGTAAAGCGGAAGTTTGGGTGGTCCAGGGAGAAGGAACTCCCCACATCTTCCCACAACTGTGGAAAAGAGGGGTCAAAACCCAAGGCTATAATTGCAACCCTCTTCCTACGGATGTTTTTCCTTGGACCCACCTGGCCCCCAAATTCCTTAATAACAAACCCAGCTTGTCCCCCCAGTAATTTTGTGGGGGCGGAACCGTACAGCAAAACTAGTACCTGAAGATACCCCCAAAAGACATTGGAGGCTGGGGCTGTACAGAAACCACAAAGGGGGTTCCCTGAACCTGCCAATCTCCCACCCAATTGCCCCACAAAACTTTGTCCCTGTGGGGGAAACGAAAGGAATAAAGTGGGGAACCTGGGGCCACGATTCCATCTGCAATAGCTTGATCCCCCTTATACTGTTTGTGGTTTGTGAATAAAAGAAGCCACTCCAGTTAAGACAAACCCTGGTTTTGCAAGAATAGGTGCCCAAAGGCAGTTTCTCATTTACCATTAGTAAAATTGCAAGCAAGCCCATGGTTTTCAAACTACCAGGTGGGTGGGTAGTCCTCCAGGCTAAAAACTCCAATGTAAGCAGGAAGCAATTGGTTTTTGGAGATTAAATAACCAATTTTTTTTTCCTACCCCAAGACTTTCCTTGTATCCTCCCCCAGCCCTCCACCTTACCTCCCCATCCGTCCGCAACTATAATTTCAAAAGCAGCTAGATTGGTGTTCTACAACTCCTTCTCCTCAAAAGGGAGGGATGTTGAAATGGAGAAAAAAAAAGAAAACACCAACAAGCCTTTTTGTGTCTGGACAAAGATTGTAAATGTTTTAGGAGAAAACATGCTTTGAAGTGTGGGCGGCGGCTTCTCTTTCCAACACTTTTCCTCTAACAAACACACACCCCAAAACTAAACAGTCAGGGATGTTCTTAGGAAATGGTGGAAGTGGGAGGAAGAGGACGGAAGTAAGGTTTCAAAGGCAGAAGAGAGGCTACAAGCCCAAACCAATGTAAAGGGCTCCATGGCAAGTGGGATAAAGGAAAGAGTGGCAAGCAAAAGTCCACCGCTGCCAACCCCAAGAACGCTTGGGCATGGCCTCGCCACAAAACCCAGGGACCCCTGGGTTGCCCTTCCTT